>NC_056732.1:1756677911-1756728348 GCF_019279795.1 Protopterus annectens | reverse complement strand
ATGACCGTGAGGGTATTGTGGCCAGCACATGTCTTCTTCCAGCAAATAGCGGGATACCCCTGAGGTGCTGGGTGCAATAGACATGCACGCATGCGTATGCATTCAAAGCACCAGCTGGTGAGCCAGGTAGAGCCTACATTAACCGCATAAGGATACCCCTCCATCAACTGCCAGGTCATGTGTGTGATGCCCAGGGCATAATAATGAATGTGTGTGCTGGCTGCCCTGGGAGCTACCATGATTCCCACATCTGGCATCTGGCAGCTTAATTTTAGTACCAATCATTTGCCAGTGGGGACTTCCCACATGGACACCTAGTGGGGGATGCAGGTTATGCACCTGAGCCGTAGCTGATGACACCCATCAGAAATGCACACACACCTGAACAGGAACGCCATAATGAGGCACACGCACAAACACGTAATGTCATAGAGCATGTGTTTGGGCTGCTCAAGTCACGGTTCCGGTGTCTGGACACATCTGGTGGAGCCTTGCAGTACACACCAACTACATGTACCCAAATGGTCATGATATGTGCTATGCTACATAATATGATCCTGCAGAAACAGCTGCAGCAGGACCAGCACAGGGCTGGGCCTAACATCCCCACACCATTGCCAAGGCCACCACAGGCAGAGGGTGACTCGGAGGAGGAACAACCTGACCTTGTCCCAGTAGGCAGAAGGAGGCGTGCCCAGTATGCCCTGGCCTTGGCAAAGAGGCAACGATAGCACATACACTTGGTCAGTAGGAACACTGGGACTGATACCCGCTCTGACTCACTCATATAGTAACAGGGATGCCTAACATGACACAACCTGCTTCCAAACATGTACAGGGAGTGTAGTATGTGCATCCGACAGAGGCAGCCCTGCAGCACCACCTGAGGCATGAATGCCATGTGTTAAGTAATGTAATACCATGTACCATATGCACACCTGAGGACCCGACTAACATCCACCCTCACCAATCATAAACCACAAAAACACAAACCTACCTCATAGGTACCACAAGGGATAGGAACCTAGATGTAATGCTACCCAATGCCAGAAGTATAAATGTGTGCAGTGTAAACGCACACAGTATAGAGAATGTAGATATCAGTGCTGTAATAGAAAACAGGGTCAAAGCCCACATCAGCACCCTGACACTACCAGGTCACACCTCATACAGTGATGTACATGTGCAAAAACATGGAACAAGCTACAAAATGAGGGTGACTAGCAATAAATGGCATGGCTAACCACACACCCATGTTGGTACCACAACAAGAAGCAACATGGATTACCCATGGTCAAATACCAATGGCTAAAACTGACTACTACTATATAGCTTGCTGCAGACCACTGTCCTAATAGCAGGAACTGCCCCAGGCCTACTCTGGCAACGTGAGTGTCAAACGAAATATTACTGTCAACCCGGGTGCCCAGGTCCCTGATAACCTCTTCTGTGCTTAGAGGATTGCCACCTAGATGGGAACTAGGGGTACCCTGTTGTTCCCGAAGGGTATGACTATGCATTGTTTAGTGTTTAACGTAAGGCCATGGCTCTGGCACCAGTTATCCGTGTCTATGAGACCCTTCTGAAGGATGTCTGTGTCAGATGGGTTTCCAACTATGGTTCCCAGTTTGCAGTCATCTTCAAACTTTGTCAGCCATAATCCTCCTGTGTTTGCTTGTACTTCTGAAAAGTAGATGCTGAACAAAAGTGGGCCCAGGACTGAGCCCTGTGGGACACCACTTGTGACAGTTTTGGAGTGTGACATGGCACCAGCAACTTTGACCCTGTGTGTTCTGTCACTTAGCCAGTTTGCAACCCATCCTGTGATGTATGGGTTCACATTTAAGCTGGTGATGTTTTCAATGATACCCGAGTGGGGTATTGTGTCGAAAGCCTTTGCCAGGTCAAGGTAGGCTGTGTGGACTGCCTTGCCCACGTCAATGGCCTGGGTGACTGTCTTGAAAAAGTCAACCAAGTTTAAAAGGCATGATCTGCCCTTGACAAAGCCAAACTGGGTTGGATCCAACGTCTGCAAGTCCCCTATGTCTTCATTTATTATTCCCATTATGATCCTCTCCATAGCTTAGCAGACCAGGCTTGTCAAGCTGATGGGATGGTAGTTTCCGGGGTTGGTGGAGGCACCTCCTTTGTGAAGTGGGTCCACCATTGCTGTATGCCACTCCTTGGGCACATATCCTGAGGTGAGGCTAAGATTAAACAGCTGCCCTAACTGCGGGTTTAATTCCTCATTGAGTTCATGGAGCACACAACCGGGGACACCATCTGGTCCCATGGATAAAGTGTTTTTCGCCTTGGATAGAGCAGTTCTCACCCCAGCATTTGAGATGTTTGGGGGGCTACAATCCTCTGGTATAGATACCCTCCAGTTGGGGAGGGGAGAATCTGCACTGAACCTGTCAGCCAGTATGTTGGCAATGTCTGTAGGTTCAGTGATATTTACATCATTCGAACTAATTCTGAGCATATCTGGGAGTTCCCTCCCAGGTGTCAAACATAGGTAAAAGGCCTCATGATTGTCCCTTGAGTCCTGAGTGGGTTTACTCTCAAAATTTGCCTTGGATGATTGTATGGGGAACCCAGTGTTTTACTCATAATGAGCAGGGATGTCTTCCCTTCTACGGATTTCGCTCTATCTTGTAGTAGCTCCTTCCTTTTGTTGTAGAGCTTGTTTATGGCTGGGGTCCACCAGACTGGATGCTTGCCTGTGGTACAAAGAGTCTTTGTTTTGTTTGGGATTGCCTGATCCATGCAGTCCTGGAGGTGCTGGTAGAAGGCATTTGTAAGTGATACAGCGGCTTGGGTAATGGTGTCCGCTGGCTTGGGGGCCTTGAAAGAGACCACACCAGTCTTTAGAAGTGTGAAGTCGGCTTTTGAGAAGGTCTTCACTGTTTGTTTTTCTATCTGGGGTGGGGGTGGGGGTGGGATGTGGACTCCCACTGAGATTAGTTCATGATCTGATCTCACCAATGATGGGTATACTTCTGGTGTTGAACAGTGTGACCCCATGTTCGTGATGATGAGTTCTAGTATGTTGTCTCCACTTGTGGGGATGGTGACTAGTTGTTCCATGGCATTTGAGTGTATGAACTCTTGGAACCTTTGGGTTAGAGTGTTGGGGCTTGAGTAGTGATCCCAGTCTATATTTGGATAGTTGGAATCACCCAGTATGATGGTGTTCGGAGATACATTTATCCCCTCCAGTGTTTTCAGGACAGCTGTGTGAGGTACCTGAGTTTGAGAGGGTGGCATGTAACATGCTACAAACTGCAGAGCAGTCTTGCCTACGGTTACTTGCACCTGGATGGTCTCCGATGCATCGTGTGTTGCCACCAACCTTGAGGTGAGGGTGTCCTTGATGAATATGGACACCCACCCTCCTTTCTTGGTGTTGTCCGGATTTTGGGGCCGGAACGCATGATATGAGGTAACACCCGATAGTGCCGGGGTGCTGTCAGAAGCTGTGAACCAGGTTTCAGGCACAGCACAGACATCAATGTTCTACATACTGAGAAGGGCATCGAGTGTGTGCAGCTTGAGGTTGAGACTTCTGGCATTGAGCAGCATTACCCTTAGTGTTTTTCCTTTTCTGTGTTCTAGGGTGGTAGGTGTAGAATCTGATTCTTGCATAAAAAAGGCACAATGGGGGTGGCAAGAGCCTCAGCCGAAATCCGGAAGCCCAGGGTGACAGGTGCAAGCCGTCCCTTGCAAATCAGCGTGGCCTGTCCAGCATGTCATCCCAGGCAGACAGACATTGGACCCCCTTTGAATGACACCATAGTTTAAGCAAATTATTACAGCTGATCATCTTGTCTCTGTTTATGTGGCATCATACTTGGTGAAGGTAGGATACTGCTCAAGGTCAGGGTCATACCTGCCTGGCCTACATAATCAGAGAGATCCTCTATGTCTCTTTCCATGTAGTCCAGGGAGGTACATCTCAGGTCGTTCACACCAGCATGGATAATGACTGAGTCAGACTTGTACTTGCAGTTGAGTGACCTGAGTGCTTGCATTATGTGGTGGATTCCAGTGCCCGATAGGCAGCTTACTGTGACCTCCTCCGTACTCGATCTGGTGAGCGGGACGTCAGTGTGTCTGACTATGGAGTCACCTATGACAAGTGTGTCTGGCATTGTGTTTGGCCTTAAGGGCTGTGACTGTTTGGCACACTGACTCTGTGGTCTATGTGTTGCATGTGCTGTGCCCTGTGGAGGCAGTTGTGTGGGTGTCTGCTGTGGTGGCCGCTGCTGTTTTGGTAGAATTCTGATCAGAGCCTCCGAGTATGTCTTTGTGTGTCTATGTGTATGATTTTAAGTTGTGATAGTGCTATGTGAGACTGGGTTTGTGGTGTGTGTGGTTACCTTCACCTTCTCTCTGGTCTTGCTAGTCCTATGTTGAGAGAGCTCAGCCTCCACTTTGGCTATATAGTTGCATCTCTCACATGTATGTGTGTTTTATGGGAGAAGGAGAGGGTTGTCAGTGTACATGAGGCAATTGTAACATTGCCTCAATATTCCCAGGTTCACCAGCTGAGCAGGAGAGGACACTAGCAACTGATCCCTAGACATGCTAGAAGGAATAGACAAAACAATGTTGGAATACAGGGAGATATCAAGCCCCCAAACCACATCATAGTGCTTGACTGACAATACCTACACATACACCATAGTTTCATAGTGTCATAGTTTACTACTAGGCTATCTGCCCTAGTGCATGTATAAGCCTAGCCATAGTGATGTGGCTATTGCCACCCCTTATAGTGGTAATAAGTGTACAGAATAGATTCCGAATATTGTGCCTCTGACTTAGTAGTGACACATTATGACCCCTTACGTAATTGAATAACATGACTGTGCCTCTGTCTAGTCTGTGCCTCTGTCTCATATGCAGTTGTCCAGATGTCTCTTGAAGAGAGTCAGTGAGGGACTCTGTCTAACATGAACTGGGATACTCTGCTAGAGTGTGAGATGCCTCTGAGTTATGACTCTGTCCCTCCAGCATGTCCTATACATGTATGTGCTGAGGTTCAAATCTTCAGCTCTCATGGTTCTGGTGGATTTGGATTGCTTGCAGTGGAGCATGTCCACCAAATCCTGATTGGACATGGTCTTGTATGTCAGGCATAGGTCACCTGTAAGTATGCGGTATGACACTGAATAAAGCTGGATTTCCTCTATTCTGGAAGCATATGACATGTGTTGTAGACCCCTGATCTTCATGGTAAGGTACTTTTGGGGTCTCTCCAGCTGTTGCAAGTGCTGGGTGAGGTACATACCAAATGGGGCTTTGTATTCAATCATGGGCCTGATAAGGGAGAAGTATAGTGGTACAATGACCTCCTATGATCTGGATGGAAAACCCTCCATGATAAGGTGGGCAAGATAGAAAGTCTTTCTAACCACTTTGGCAACATGGGTGTCAAACGAGATGTCACTATCTACATGTGTCCCCAGGTGTCTGATTTGTTTTCTGTGCTCAGTGGGTTGCTGTCTATGTATTGATCTGTGGGTACTTTGTTCCTCCCAAAGGGATGACTACACATCAGTTGCATTCAGTTTCAGGCCATGAGTCTGGCACCAGCTATCCGTCTTTGTGACGGCATTCTGTAGGATGTGTGTGCCGGCTGATGTATTCACTATGGTGCCTAGGTTGCAGTCATCTGCAAACTTTGTCAGCCACAACCCTCCTATGTTTGCTTTCACATCTGAAAAGTAAATACCAATTAAGAGGGGTCCCAGGACACATCCTTGTGGGACACCACCTGTGACTGGCTTTGAATCTGACAAGGCACCTGCAATGTTGACTTTATGGGTTCTGTTTCTTAGCCATTTTGCAACCTATCCTGTGACATATGGTGTTATATGTCAGCTGTTGAGCTTGTCTATGATGCCTGAGTGGGGTATTGTGTCACAGGCCTTAGCCAAGTGCAGGTAGGCTGTGTGGACTGCGTAGCCCTCATCAATGGCCCTACTGACAGTTTCATAGTAGTCAACTAGGTGCAAAAGGCAGGATCTGCCCTGTACAAAGCTGAACTGGGTGGGATCAAGGGTCTGTAGGTCAGCAATGTCTCTGTGTAAGAGCTCCATAATGACTCTTCCCATAGCTTTGCAGACAAGGCTGGTTAAGCTTGTGTGGTGGTAGTTGCCATGGTCTGTGGAGGCATCTCCTTTGTGGAGTGGGACCACTGTTGCCGTCGCCAGTGTTCAGGTACATATCCTGTAGCAAGGCTAAGGTTAAATAGCATTTGTATATATGGGTCCAGCTCCTTCTGGAGTTCACATAGCATGCAACCGGGATACCATCAGGTCCCATTGATGCTGTGTACTTGTCTTTGCTGAGTGCGGCTCTCACATGGACATCCAAGATGACAGTGAGGTTACATACAGCTGTGATAACTATCTTCTTTTGGGGGTGAGGGAGGGTAAATTGCACTGAAGCTGTCTGCGGAATGTTGCCAATATCTGTCAGGTCACTGGAATATATGTTGTTGTGTACCAACTCTGAGCATATCTGAGGGTTCCCAACCAGGTGTCTGACATAACTGAAGAAAGCAGTGTGGTTACCTTCATTGTCTTTGGTGATTTATGTCCCCAAGTTGACCTTGCATGTCTTTATGAGATAATGTAGCTTTCTACTAGTGCTGATCACAGCTGTCTTCCCTTTTGGAGATGTAGCTCTGTCTTGCATTAGTATCCCTCATCTGTTATACAGTTTGTTTATGGCTGGGGTCCACCAGACAGGCCACTTTCCCTTTGTGGAGAGGGTCCTGTTTTTATTTGTGATTGCATGGTCCATGCTTTCTGACATCTAGCTAAGGGGAGGTCATTGTGGTTCTGCAGTTATCTTTCATCAGCATTAGAAATGACCACAACAGCCCCTGTGGGTGTACCTCAGCAGACACATCCAGCAACTGTAAAGTCCACAACAGTACCTCACCAGGAGTATGAAAGAGCTGGAACACATGTAATGTGTCGCCTGATTAAACAGAGTGCAGCTCCACACACTGCCATGCTGTCCACCCAGACGCAAGCTGTGCCTGATGTAGAAAGCCATGTCCAAGCTGGAATCAATGCACATGCTGCACCTTGTACAATCTGAATGGCAGGGAGCTATGCACATGAGGGACCTGAACCCCAGCACTGACATACATAGGACAGGCTGTACTGCATTATCCATAACACAGAAGCCACCCCACGCATGAGTAAACTACCAGTACAGGTTATCCATAGAGTCACTCGTTGATTCCCGCAACAGGAATCCTAATGAGTGGATGGGAGATGGTAGGTTTACCCTGGGTATCAATGTTATGTCACAGGTAGACAGAGGCACAGTATACTAAACAAGACATATGTCATGGCAAACTACACTTACAATGTGTTGACGGACAAACACACTCTCCGACTAGCATTAGAAATGGCCTAGGGCACATCGGTAGTGTTTGCCAATGTACACCCATGTTGTGGAATACACTACTGATGTTGGATGAGGCTGTTGTAAGTAGTTCACATCTGAACATAATGCAACATGGTCAGATAGGTTCATAGGTACATAGGTTTATACTAGGCTATCTTCCCTAAGGCAGGTATAAGCCTAGCCCAGAGTTTGTTGGCGTACACCACCCCTTATATGGAAACAGTACTGTGCCCATTATTTTGTCGTGCCTCTCTCCAGCAGTGACACAGTGACGATCCCCGGGGTAAACGTATGACCTCCCATCCACAGGTCAAGATACCTCTTGAACAGAGCCAGCAAGGTGCTCTGCCTCACATGGACCGGGATTGTATTCCACAGCATAGGGAGTCTCCGAGTGATAACTCCATCCCTCCAACATGTCCAACGTACATCCATGCTAAGGTGTAAGTCACTTGCACTAGTGGTTCAGGTGGATCTGCCGATTCTGAGGTGGAGCATGTCCATTAATTCCTGTTTGGACATGGCCTTGCATGTCAGGCACATGTCACCTCTAAGCAGACGGTATGTGACTGAATAGAGCGGAGTGTCTTCAATCTGGCAGCATATGACAGATGTTGGGGTTCCTTTATCCTTTTGGTGGGGACATTCAGGGTCTCTCCAATTGCTGCAGATGTTGGGTGAGATACATCCAGAATAGGGCATTGTACTCGATCACCGGTCTGATAAGTGAAGAGTACAGGGAACAATGACCCACTAGATCTGGATGTGAATCCCTTCCTGATCAGGTGGGCAATGTAGAAGGTCTTTCTAGCCACTTTAGCAACGTGAGTGTCAGAAGAACGGCGACTGTCAACCTGTGTCCCCAGGTCCATGATAACCTCCTCTGTGCTTAGAGGATTGCCACCTATATGGTAGCTTGGGGTTACCTTGCTTTTCCCGAAGGGTATGTCTACACATGTTGTGCACTTTGACTTCAGGCCATGGCTCTGGCACCAGCTATCAGTTTCCGTGAGTCCCTTCTGAAGGATATCCGTGTCTGATGCACTGTCCACTATGGCGCCCAGTGTGCAGTCATCTGCAAACTTTGTCAGCCAAAGTCCTCCCATGTTGGCCTGTACTTCTGAGAAGTACATGACAAACAATAGGGGGCCAAGGACTGAGCCCTGTGTGACACCACTTGTGACCAGCCTGGAGTCTAACATAGTGCCAGCAACTCTAACCCTGTGGGTCCCGTCCTTAAGCCAGTTTGCAACCCATCTTGTGACATATGGGTTTACATTTCAGTTGGTAGGGTTTTCTACAATACCTGAGTGGGGTATTGTGTTGAAAGTGTTTGCAAGGCCAAGGTAGGCTGTATGGACTGCCTTTCCCTCAACAATGGCCTAAGTGACCATTTTGAAGATGTCAACCGAGTACAAAAGGCATGATCTGCCCTTGACCAAGCCAAACTGGGACGGGTACAATGTCTGCATGTCCCCTATATCTTTGTTTATGAGCTCAATTATGATCCTCTCCATAGCTTTGCAGACTAGACTTGTTAAGCTTATGGGGCAGTAATTACCAGGGTCCGTAGAGGCACCGCCTTTGTGCAGATGTGCACAACTGGACCCTAACCAGGCTGTTGTGCACACTATGGAAATGTAAAGCAGTGATAGGACTAAAGCCCAGGATACTGACCACCACAGTGAAAGTACTGAACCACTACACTATACAGTACTACAGTGTTAGGTCAGTATGAACGGATGTTGACAATTGTGTGCAAAGTATCCCATGCAAAACCTGCAGGCACAGTATACTCCCTGTTGTGTTCACACAAAAAGCATTTGGACAGTAACTACACAACATGGCACAGAACACACAACCATAAACTGGAGGTATTTGTTGAAGGTCACACTCATCCACAAATGTGATGGGCTGCAGAGTTCAACATATGGAAAGCCCACACTGGGCATGCTCACACACTTAGATAAATGAGACATCTTTCACACAACATGCCATGGGAAGGCTGAACTGGGCATGCTCACACACTTAGTCCAAATGTTACTCCTAGCAACTGTGAAAACACACCAGAGGATGCTCATTCCCCTTTCTAGACACTGATCATGTCAGCACCCTATAAGTATATCAGGAGAAAGGAATCTCCCAGTAATCCGAATAGCATGCTCTGCTAATGTGTCCGTCTCTAGTGTCATAACATAGTTAGGTAGGGGTTTGAATCCAGCAAGTGGCAAGTGTGTGTGTAAGTGTGTATGAAAGGAACATCCCTTTTGGCAACTGGGAAAACACACCACAGGATGCTCATTCCACTTTCTAAACTCTGATGATGTCAGCACCCTATAAGTATATCAGGGGAAAGGAAATCTCCCAGTAATGCGAATAGCGTGCTCTGCTAATGCATCCATCTCTAGTGTCATAACATAGTTAGGTAGGGGTTTGAATCCAGCAAGTGGCAAGTGTGTGTGAAGGGGGTAAGTGTGTATGAAAAGAACATCCCTTTTGGCAACTGGGAAAACACACCACAGGATGCTCATTCCACTTTCTAAACTCTGATGATGTCAGCACCCTATAAGTATATCAGGGGAAAGGAAATCTCCCAGTAATGCGAATAGCGTGCTGTGCTAATGTGTCCATCTCTAGTGTCATAACATAGTTAGGTAGGGGTTTGAATCCAGCAAGTGGCAAGTGTGTGTGTAAGTGTGTATGAAAGGAACATCCCTTTTGGCAACTGGGAAAACACACCACAGGATGCTCATTCCACTTTCTAAACTCTGATGATGTCAGCACCCTATAAGTATATCAGGGGAAAGGAAATCTCCCAGTAATGCGAATAGCGTGCTCTGCTAATGCATCCATCTCTAGTGTCATAACATAGTTAGGTAGGGGTTTGAATCCAGCAAGTGTGTGTGAAGGGGGTAAGTGTGTATGACTGAAATATCCCTTTTGGCAACTGGGAAAACACACTACAGGATGCACATACCCCTTTCTAAATGATATCACAATTATTTATGGCTTTTGATTACAGACATGCCACGTGTGTTTTGCCCACACAGAATGCCCATGTGTGCGGGTTGTCCCTCACAATAATGCATGACATTGATTAAACCAGTTATGGCAATGCACACATGATGTATGTGTGTGCCAAATACACATATGTACCTGTGACCTTCAATAGTTACCATGTGTGATGCCTGCCACATGTGAATACATGGTATTTGCACAGGGTAACATTATGACTGTGGTCTTCTGTGCAGGTGCTGCATGTGGGATGTGTATATACAGTGTGAGATGTAGATGCTATCAGCCTAGTAGTGAGGGATACACACCTGGTCTGGGGCATATAGTCTACCTGTTGTTGATGAACAGGTGCTGCATGTTTTCACCTGTTGTGGGAGTGGTAAGACGTTATTCCATAGCAATGCAGTGACCGCATGCTAAGAACCGTTCAGCTAGGGTGTTGTAGCTACAGTAATTCATTAGCATTCAGTAATATGTCAGAATCCCTGGTGAGGGTCTGATGCCAACCAAGGTCAGGGTTCTACCAGCCTGTGTCACTTGCTCAGTGATCCCTTCCATGTTCCCTATCATGTATCCCAGTGAGGGACATCCCACATCAGCTGTGGTGGCATGGACAATGACTGAGTCATATGTGTCCATGCATCTGACTGACCTGTATGCTTGTGTTATGTGGTGGACCACAGTGCCCCATGAGCATATCACTGTGACCTACACCTTGTCCAGCCTGGTGAGCATGTTCTCACTGTACTGGACAATAAAATACCTAACACAACTGCGGCAGTAGTGTTGTATAGCTGTACAGACTGTGCTTGTTTGGCACACAGGATTTGTGTGCTATGTGTTATGCGTGCTGTGTGCAGGCCTAATGTATGCCTGTGTGCCAGCTGCAGAGATGTCTGCCAGTCATGCAGGATGCTATCCTTAGGCTCCACAACTGGCCCGGTGTGTTTCCATGCTTGTATTGCTGTCAGTGTAGGTCCACATCAGATTGGTATTGCTGTCACTGTAGTATTTCATGCCACCCGACAGGTTATGCCAGTACTGGGTTCAGAGTGCTTAGTCCACAGTTTGGCCATGTGTTTCCATCTCATACATGTGTTGTACATCCATGGGTAGGGGATAGGGTTGACTGTGTACATGTGGCAGCTGTGACATTACTACATGACACACATATTCCACAACTGTACCATAGAGGTGACTGACAACTGACCTTTGCACATGCTACCATAGTATTGAGATTGCATTGGTGATTAACAGCACATAGGGCCAATGGTGAACAAGATACATAGGTCCATAGGTTCATACAGGGATGTCTGCCCAGGGCATGTATCCACCTAGCCAGAATGTGTGTGGCTTTCAACATGCATTGTAAATCTGTCTTGCTATGCCCTTTTCCAAGGTTAGTATACTGTGCCTCTGTCTCACAGTGACACATAAGTGATACCCAGGGTAACCCTACAATGTCACATCCAGTCATTAATATCACTCTTGAAGATAGTCACTGAGTCACTCTGCCTAACCTCTATTGGGATAATATTCAAGAATGAAGGGAGCCTCTGAGTTATGAATGTGCCCCTCCAGCATGTCCTATGTATATCACTCCTGAGGTTCAAGTCTTTCCAGCGTGTATCCTGATGGGATCTGGATATTCTGAGGTGCAGCATGGCCATTAAGTGAGGGTTTGACATGGCTTTATATGTCAGGCACAGATTGCCTATGAAGAGGCAGTATGCCACTGAGTAGAGCTGCTGTTTCTTTAACCAGTCAGTATGTGGCATCTGTTTGAGCCCTTTGATCCTCTTGTCGAGGTACGTATGTGGTCTTTCCAGTTGCTGCAGGTGTCTGGTAAGGTGCATGCCGACAGGTTCATCATAGTCAATTATGGGCATGATGAGGGATGAGTAAAGGGGCACAATGTCCTCCCCTGATCTACATGTGGATCCCATCATGATGATGTGGCCCATATAACATGTTTTCCTAACCACTTTGTCCATGTTGTTGTCAAATGGTAGAATGCTATCAACCTGTGTACCCCAAGGTCCATAATTCCTTCGTCTGCACTTAATGGATTAACACATATGTGGTACTTTGTGGTCACTTTGTGTTTGACAAAGGGATGACTATACGCTTTTGTCATTCACCTTGAGGCCATGGCTGTGGCACAAGTCGTGTGTTTGCAAGAGGCCCTTTTGGAGGATGCGTGTGTTAGCTGGAGAGTTGATTATGGCGTCCGGTTTGCAGTCACCTGCGACTTGCTCAGCCACAGTACTTCCATGTTGGCCTGTACCTATGATAAATATATAATGAACATGACAGCTCCCAGGGCTGAGCCTTGTGGGACACCACTTGTACCTGGTTGGAGGCTGACATGGCTCCAGCAATTCTAGCCATGTGTGTTCTGCCCTTGAGCCACTGTGCAATATCCATAGTGACATAGGGGTTAATATGTACACTGGTGAGCTTCCATAGAATGCACAAGTGGGGTATTGTATCAAAGGCTTATGCAAGGTCCAGGTAGGCTGTGTAGACCTCCTTCCCCTTGACAGTGGCCTTGGTGACTGTTTCAAAGAAATCAAACAGGTTTGAGAGGCAGGATCTGCCATTAACAAAGCCAAACTGTGTATGGTGACATGTCTGTAGGTCCACAATATCTATATATGTGAGGTTCATGATGATCCTTGCCATAGCTTTGCAGACCAAGCTAGTCAGACATATGGGGCGAATAGTGTCCAGGATCCGTGAAGGCACCACCTGAATGTAGAGGGACCACTGTTGCTGTACGCCACTCTTTGGCCACATATCGTGTAGTAAGGCTGGGATTGAACAGTAGTGTTATGTCTGGGTGTAGCTCTTCTTGTGGTTCATGTAGGACACAGCCTGGGACACTGTCTGGTCCCATTGATGCAGTGTTTATTGCTTTGGGAAGGGCATCTCTTACCTGAGCATCTGTGATGTCAGGGGGGCAGCACTCTGCCACGAGACATATTTGCCCTTTTGGTGTGGTGGGGGGGAGAAGGCAGCAGTGAACCTGTCCACTAGGATGATGGCAATGTCTGTGTGTTTTGTATTTCGTGTGACATCTTGGATTACCTCTGAGCATATCTGGGTAGTACCACCCAGGTTCCTAACATAACTACAGAAAGCCTTGTGATTATCCTCAGTGGCTTGTGGAATCTTCTCTCAAAGATGGCCTTAGACAATCGTATGGGTGCCTGTAGTTGTCTTCCAATACTCATCAGTGATGCCTTCACATTTTGGGAGTTTGTTGTATCATGTAGTGGCTTCATCCTTCTATTGTATAGTTTGTTTATGGCTGGTGTCCGGCACACAGGACGTCTGCCTTTGGAGGATTGGGTCATGCTTTCATATGTGGTTTCATGATCCATGCATTCCTGAATGTGTCCATAGAATGCCTTTATACAGGTATCTGCAGTCTGGTCCATATTTTCAACAGGCCTGGGGCCTTTGAAGGTTTCCACATCATTTATGAGGGGTGTGAACTTGCTTGACATGAGCTGTTGACTGACGTGCCGCCCTCCAGACTGAGCAAGGTGAGGGTCACATTTAGCTACCTGTCGGGTGATAGAATGTGCCACATAACACAGGCACACAGGTCACTCCACAGCAAGTACAACTATGAGGCAGTCATTGTCCATGCTGGTGCAAACAACCTGAGACGTACCTCCCTGGACCACATGGAAAGAGACACAGAGGAGCTCTTACAGCACCCTCTCAAACTCAGGACTCCCACACAGCCTTCATGCTCACACAGGAGAGTATAGATTTCTCTGCAAACACCATCATACTGGGTGACGTCAGCTACCCAAACATAGACTGTGAACATTACACAAGCCACAATACCCAAGCTCTAGGGTTCCCATAGATCAGACATTCTTTAGCTATGGAACAGGTAATCAACCTTCCCACAAGAGGGGCAGATATACTAGACCTGATCATCACAAACATGAGTACAAAATGCTCACCACTGGAAGTATATCCCTCATTGTTGCAATCAAACCATATACTAATCACACTGGAGTACTGGATCCCCCACATATGCAAACCTCGAACACATCGATGTGTGTGTGGGAAATGCCCCTATTAGCAACTGTGACAGTACAGTACAGGATGCAGATCCCCCTTTTGAAACACTGATGATGTCAGGACTCTATAACTATATTACCTGTATTAAAGTCCTCCAGTAATTCGTATAGCGCGCTCTGCTAATGCGTCTTTCTCCAGTGTCATAACATAGTTAGGTAGGGGTTTGAATCCTGCAAAGGGAATGTATGTGTGTTAGTATGAGTGGGGTTTATGTGTGTGCATTATGCTGGGAGGGATAAGTGCCTTTTGCCAACTGGGAGAACACACTACAGGGTGCACATCCCTCCTCCTACACACAGATGATGTCAGCACCCTCTAAGTACAGCATTAGAAAGGATTTCTCCAACTAATGCAAATAGCACACTCTGCTAATGTGTCTGCTTCTACTGTCATAACACAGTTAGGTATGGGTTTGAATCTTGCAAATGGAAAGTATGTGTTTTACTGTGGGTGGGGTTAGTGTGTGTGCACAATGATGGGGGTGGGATGTGGCTTTTGCCAAATGGGGCTATGCACTGCAGGGTGCACATTACCCTTAACAAGCAGTGATGTTGACAGCACCCTATACAAACAAAACTACAAAAGAGAAGGTGGTGGTACCAATAACACATGTAAGGTAACACTTCTTCAAGTAATGTCCACAAAACGAAGTAGGATAATCAAACAATTCTTTTACTCTATACAAACAACATGACAACAGACAACTGCCAGTACTCAGTATAGTGTTACATGCTACTGTAACACGCACATGTACCAGAATATACCTAGATAGTGTTTTGAAGCCTGAATGTGGCAAGTGTGTGGATGTGGGATGTGTCTGTGTGTGCATTTCCATATGGGAAACATGTTTGATGTGGCAATCAGGGTACCACAGTACCTGATGCACATTACACCTTTGAACTGATGAGGTTGCCTGCACCCTGTGAGTACAGGTAGAGAAGAGGAAGTCGGTAGTAAACAACATAGTGCACTTCTCAAATGTGTACCTGTCATGTATCGACAGCTACTCATGTAGGGTAATAAATAATGGGAATGGCAGGTGAGCGTGTGCATGTGTGGGGTAGCAGGGTGTGTATAAATGCATGTCTGACAGAACAGATACATATAGCTGAATCTACATAACAGCACATGATGCTGATTCCCATAGTCAATGTTAGCATGTGATGGTGTGCAGCTGGTACACTTTGGTAAGTAGTATGGGTGCAGATAACAATTGAGGACATTCATACAGTTACTGCAGCAGGACTGCTGGGATATACACACAATCATAGTGGAACAGTGAACAGTTACCAACATGTTACTACTTATACACATCTATGTAGTCACCCTGTGCATCAGCAACGTGTTTACCTTTTCCTGCACCAATGTTGTAGTATGCAGGAGGTGGCACAGTGTCATCATATGCACAGGGTGTGGGTTAGGTATGCCCAAGCCAGCCACTGGTAACACCAATTGACATGTGTGTGTATGTGTGTTTGTGAGGGGCAGCAGTACAGGGTGGACCAGTGTTGGTGCAGTGTGTGTGTGTATGTGTTTGCCCTAGGTGTTAGGTTTCTGCATGTGTGTAAGCACGCACACAGTCCCACATAATGGCTGCCATGTACAGGGTTTTGTGGACAGCCACAGACTGCACCTGTCAGGTCATCCAGATCAGTGTCTGTGGGCACGGACACGGTACCTGTGCCTGGCAGGGGTGCTACGGGCCGTATCCGGTACTAACCCAGACTGGGTACTGTCATCGGAAGCAGGGGTGTGTTGACTGGACACAGTTCCCTGTTGGGACTGTCCAGAGCCACGTGCACGTGGTCTCCTGGGGCGTCTTGATGACAGCACAGACCCAGCATTGCTGGGGCTGGTGCTGGCACTTGAGGTGCGTGAGTGGGCCTGTTGTCGTCCGCGGCCACTGCCAGCTGGTGCTGTTGCTGGCATACGGCCACGTCGACGTCGCAAACGCACACCATCGCCCTGGCCCATGGACATCTGGTTGTGGAGCAGCTGTTGTATGTCCCCACAACGTCTGTCAACGACATCTGTGAAGTTACGGATAGCATTCGCAACGTCACGCATGCCGTCTGTCATGGCTGTGCGACATGCTCTCAGCTCCCTCAGACCCTGTCTGGTGTACCTTTCCATACGTGCCTGTGCCTGCATAACAGTTCAAAACATAGTGGAGGTTGACATACCTCCTTGGGCACGTCGGCCAGAGGCAGTACGGCCACGGATGCCCCACGAGAACCCATGGGCGACTGTCTGCGTGGTACCATTGGAGGACCCTGCTCATGGCTGCCTTGTGGGGATGCATGTACCACAGGTACCACATTACCCTGATCTATGCCCACTGCAGACTGTCCATCACCTAGGGACAATGGTGACAAAGGATGTAACGGCAGGATGACTGTGCGCATTGACGGGGTTGACAGCTGTGTACTGTCAATTGGCTGACCAATGGCGGACCCAGACACACCTTCCTGCACCATTACAGACATTTCATCATCATCAGTACCTGGGGCACAAGATTCAGGTTCCCTGCTGCAGGTCACCAGAGCAGCACCAGAACCTACGGGAGGAAAACAGGGAACACAGATTACAGTCTCAACACATATTTGACAGAGATGCACTTCAATACTAATGCACACATTCAGAAATGGACACATGCACTCATGGACACTAACACACATGCACACATGGGCACAGGCACACTCGCACACATGCACACCCCACAGTAAACACACACATCAGTACTGTGTTACACTACTCTTAATATTGTTAAACTGGGTATTGCAGGTATTATTAAACACACTCACCAGCATGTATACTACAGAGTTACACTACTCTTACTAGTATTATAAATTGTTTTTCAGGTAATGTTAAACACACTCACCAGCATGTATGGCCTGCCTCGTTGCTAGATGGGAGGGACCTGGAAGTATGAAGAGAGTAATGTCAGTGGGCACAAGTGTGCCATTTGTTTTGCACATGATACAGTACAGTAGTACACTAGTTCCCTTATACACATCAGCTGCTCATAATGTCTGTATCACACATGCACAATTACATATCATGATGACAGATACATACCACATGCACACCTTATGCGTGCATGAAGTAACAGTGTACAGAACAGTCATATGTACATACCAGGAGTTAACTCTAATCTCACCCTTACCTCTCTTCAAACGACAACTCAAACTGTACTTCCAAAACCACTGGCTTTGTTCTTGTAGTACTCCAGGCTAACGTCCCTCTCCCCACCCTCTCTTTACCTTTAACCCCTCATTGTGCATAAAACTAGCTTCTACCCTGTTTCTTTCCCTTGATGTCCTTCTATGCTCTGACCTACTTCTCCCATCCCTCCCACCTCCTCTTGACTGTCTTCCTTCTTTTCCTCACTTCCCTTCTTGACTCCTGCCTCTTCCCTATTATTTTATCTTTCATACTCCTTCTACTTCTCTACCCTTCTGAGCTTTAACTATTATCTATATGGCTTTTGCCTTATTGCATAACCGTTATGTTTTAGGTAGAATTGCTTTGAAACCGACAGTACATTGTGTATGACTTTAAACTGTTTGAGTTCCTTAAATGTATGTTGATTTAATTAACAAGCTGGTGTATATTTCTATTATGTTGGCTGTCTGTATTAACAACTTGTCTGTCTGCCTTTATTATGTTATGTGTGGAGCTTTTCTCCCCAGGCCTCTACTGAAAATGGACATATATCCAGCTAGACTATCTTGGTCAACAAATGTAAAAGTAATAACAATAAATAAATATGGCATCTTACCTGCACGCTCGGTGTCTTGCTGCTGTGTGGATCCAACCTCCATCATGATGCATGACTGTTGCTGTTGTTGTTCTGGGGCTGGATCCACAACACTTAGCAGTAGCCCCTCCTGTCTGGTGAGGGGGGGGATGTGTGGCCACCCCCCCCACCTGTGGCAACCTGTTGCCTGCGGATATCTGCAGCACGCTGGCGGACATTTCTAATCAAATCACTGCAGTGATGTCTCACCTGCTCATATGTCCTATCATGCATGCCAACATCATTTATCCTGCTAACTAGATTTTGCCACAGTGCAGACCTCTCCTGCTGATTCTGGGTGGTGCGTGAGAACAGGATGGCATAGTCACGCACCAGGCTCTGGTGGATCACTTCATCCTCTGCAGCAGAATATGCGGGGTTCCTTTTGGAGCCATGTTCCCTGGAAAGGTACACAAACAGGTTATCAGCATAGTATCTCAGCAATACATGGTACACATTCTATACAGGGAGTATTAAATTGTACTTATTACTGCTTGGTTGTAACTTGATTAAAGTGTAGCTATCATTCTAAGTCATTTGGACTAAGCACTTGGCCTTCAGACCAGTTGTTTTACATTAGGGAGGTTTGTGGCAAGCACTGTGGTGGCAGGACACATATCTTTCATCCGTTGAAGTTGGGAACTGCTGATTGAGAGCCCAGTGTCCAAGTGTATTAGTTCTGGTATAGGCAGTTGGCCTTCAGGCCAGTTATTTAACATTAACAAGGTTTGTGGTCTGCACTCTTGTGTGACAATAGGCTGTACTCTGCCATTCATAGCTGGGGACATCTGGTTTCAGGTTTATAGTGCCTGCATATTTGAGCTGTATCTTACTGACATTGGTACACCTTGTTTGCTGTAGCAAACACTACATCCAGGCCTCCTGAATCTAGCTTTGTTTATATGCTTGTTATTTGTTAGCTTGTTATTTCACTGGTATGCTACTTCCACATAATACACAGCTTCTCAACACTTCTGTGACTCACTACTGATATCTGCATTGCTTACTGTACGTATTTCCATGTTACACATGACAGCAAGTGACTGCTTGTCATTGTTGCATTTACTTAATTGTGACACATTGCACTTAGGTTACCTGGCACTTGCTCACTGAAGCTATTATATCAGTCAGCAGTAGTAGGTAATATCAGTACACCCTCACTCCCCACTGGACCTTGTTTTCAATTATTACGAATTCACAATAGTATTCTAGCATGTCCAAAGGTCAGTTGTCAGTCTCCTCCCCAGTCCAGCTGGTGAGTGTGGTAATCCAGAGACAATGTTAGAACAGCTGCATGTACACAGACAACCCCCTCCTCCTAACAACAAATTCAAACTCATGTGAGTGATGCAACCATATACCAAACTGGAGGCTAGGCTCTCTCTACTCAATACTGCCATAACCAGTCAGGTGGAGAAGGAAACCACACTCACTACACTTCCAGTCTCACATAGACCTACCACGACAGCAGAACTAACACATGATCACACATGAACATACTCGTAGGCTCAGACTACAGGTCTGCCTATGCAGCAGAGACCTCCTAAGCAGACACTCAAGCAACCACTACCACGGAAACAAACACGTGCAACACATATCACACAAAGCCAATGTGCTGAACACTCACAGCCATTAACAGTAAACAACACACCTCATACACCTGTACTAGGTGCCTCTATCATCAGGCACACTGACATCACGTTCACCAGGCTTAACGAGGTGAGGGTCACAGTGTGCAGCCTGTCGGGCACTACGACCCGCCACATAACACAAACACTCAAGTAACCCCAAGGCAAGTACAGGTATGACTCAGTCAATGTCCATGCTGGTGTGAATGACCTGACACATACCTCCCTGGACTACATGACATGAGACAGTACGGAGCTCTCTGAGCATGTAGCCCAAGACAGTTTGACCCTGACCTTGAGTAGCATCTTACCCTCACCAAGAACGATGCCACAATATCAAGGCACGATGATCCCTTCCAACAATTGACTGACATACTGGTGTCATTCACAGGTGTGCCAAT
Source organism: Protopterus annectens (assembly GCF_019279795.1). Taxonomy (NCBI): domain Eukaryota; kingdom Metazoa; phylum Chordata; order Ceratodontiformes; family Protopteridae; genus Protopterus; species Protopterus annectens. Next base: position 1,756,707,967 of record NC_056732.1, on the reverse strand, counting down.
GCCTGTCATCTTGGGGTGGTATGCTTTGCTAGGGACAGCTTGCACCTGTCACCCCTGGCCTATTGGATTTTGGCGGAGGCTCTTGCTACACCCATAGTGCCTGTATTAGGCAAGGCTCATAAGGCAAACCCACATCCATTTGTATCACAAAGGATGAGGAAGTAAGAGTGATGCTACTCAACACCGGAAGTCTAGACCTCAGGATACACGCACTCAAAACCCTACTTAGCATTATGGACATCGATATCTGTGCAGTAACATAAACCTGTTTCAGGTTTCACAGGAGCACACCAGCACTACCAAGTTATAGCTGTTACCATTCTTGTCGGCCCCAACACTTGAACAAGGGAGGGGGAGTATCAATATTCAACGCAGATTCCCACACCTCCACATTGGTGGCAAAGTACAACATAGGTGTTAGGCCATTGAGTACAGAAGACGTAATTGGGGACCTGGGGAAGAAACATGATAGCAGTCTGTCATTTGTCAACCACATGGCCAACGTGGATTGAAAGACATGTTATATAGCCCAGCTAATCATGAGGGATTCACATGTATGGCAGGGGAGGTCATTGTGCCTCTTTACTCATCCATCATCAGGCCTATAATTGCGTACAATGCACCTTTTGGGATGTACCTAACCAGACACCTACAGCAACTGGTACAGGACAACAGTACCTCATCAAGAGGATGCAATGGCTCAAACAGATGTCATATGCTGCCCAGTTAAAGGAAATCCAGCTGGACTCAGTGGCATACTGCCTGTTCAGAGGCAATCTGTGCATGCCATATACAGCCATGTCCTACCCAGCAGTAATGAACATGCTGCACCTCAGGAAATCAGAGTCCCATACAGCCACATGCTCAGGAGACCTGAACCTCAGCACTGACATAAATGGACATGCTGGAGGGGCATATTCCTAACCAAGAGGCTCCCTTCACTCTGTAATGAACTCACACTACAGGTTAGGCAGAGTCCCTCATTGACTCTCTTCCATAGGAATCTGGATGAGTGGATGGAGATCATAGTTGTACCCCAGGTATCACTTCTATGTCACTGTTAGACAGAGGCACAGTATACTAACGTCGGACAAGGGCATAGCAGCATAACTTGTAATTGGGTGGCGAAAGACAAACACATTCTACTAGGCTTATCAATGCCCTAGGGCAAATAGCCTAGTATGAACCTATGAACCTGTGTGTACTGCTATAGTACTTCTGCCATATGTTGCATGTGTGTGTGTTGTGGGTGATGCACAGGTAATGGCCAGATATTTCTGCACAGGCGACACGTCTGAAACACTCTGGGTGTTCATCCCTACATACTGGATGTGTGTTGCCATCCAACCCTGTGATGTGGACACACATTACTCAGCCTGGATATACATATCCCAACAACACCACAAGCACAGTACACTACCTTGCTATGTATGCATGTAATTACACAGTTATTCACTAGTTATGACTGTGATGCTATCCATGCAGCCCATTGGGCCAGTGGAAGCCACAACACACACTGCTGGCCCCTTTGCATATGCTTACCACAGACATCCCACATACTGCATGTACTGTGCACACACATATCTAACCCAGAACATCTGCACACCACTTATTAATCCTGTCCAGTGGACTACAGATACAGGCACATTGTATAACAATAGCAGGAGGCTACTGCAGCACAGGGCAGATTCACATGAAGGCAAGGCATCTGTGGTCATCAGTGTTAAGATGCTTCACATTCACCAAATGCACAGATATTGGCAACATTGTTGCAGACAGTTTAGGTGCAGGTACCCCCCCCCCATTCTCCTACACATGCGGTATTAGTTATCACAGATGACTGTAACCTCCCTATCCTCTCACATGTCCAGGTGAGGGCCACCCTCAACATTGCAGAACACATAGCATCACTGTTACGAAATGGTATCCCTGGATGTGTGCTACGTTCACCCCTGGAGGACATAGCACCACATGACAGTCTGATATTAATCCCTGGCCATACTACAGGATATGTACCTGAACAGTGCCATACATACACAGTGGTCCCACACCAATGAGGAGTAACCTCTACTGACCCTGGTAACTACTGCATCATATGCACAACTGGCCTTGTGTTCTAAGCTATGGAAGTTTTAAGTATGGGCAACATGTACAGCAATATTACATATGTATATATTTCAGGACTATGTACACACAACCTATCTCATGGACATACCTATAGATAGTGAACTATGATACATTTGGAGGTGTCACAGTAAACACAGTATTAACCTGCTACTTTGCATTACCTGTGTTTGTGGCAGCTGTTGCTGTGTCAGTGGTGCTGCTTGCTGCTTGCTGTTTGCTGCTGCTGCTGCTGGTTTTGCTGCTGGCAGTCTGTATATTTTTTTATTTCTCTCTCTGTCTCTCTCTCTCTTTCTCATTAGGTTTGTGCAATGACTGTATTGCATGTGTGGAGTGTGGGTACTGAATGCTTTTGTAGGTATCTGCATAGGTCCATGTGATGGCCTCTGCACCAATTGTAAGGCAGCATTGGCTAATTGCATACAGCCAGTTGTGTACTGATTGCATGTCTCACTGTGATTTCAGGACAGTGCTATAAAAAGGTATGTGAGATAGGCGTTGCCCTTTCAGATTGTAAGGGCGTGGACCATGCTGGTATGCTGTTGGAAAATGTTCTGTGAGTGTGAAGGTTAGTACATCTCTCATGCTTCATGCTGTGTTGTGAATTCAGGTTGCTGCATTTCTCCCACCTGTTCCCTGTAGTGAGTGTGTATGCATACTGACGCCTACGACTATATTTCATATGTATTGCTATATATACATATGTGTACATATACATACTTTCATATATGTACATTAGCTGACAATATTGGGTACAAGCTAACAATTTGCAGGGCTGTTTCTGTTAACACACACTAGTATGGGAATCCAGTAATTGGGACAGTGAAAGTCTGTCTGACATGCTTTGGGTAGTACACATACTATATTGCCTTTATCTTCATTCCTACTATTACATGTTCCACTTATTTAGCACTATATTCCTGTATGAGAGTCATGTCTTGCTGGTAGGTCATACAGACTAGTGTTACAATGGTCTTGTGGTAGGGCCTACTAGTATGCTTGTATTTTGCTTTCAAATTGAGTACAGGGTCTATCAATCAAAGTGCTGGAGGCACCTTCCAGCAGTAAAGGGGTTAGTAGGTCTCACAGGAGTCAGGCTGTGTTGCAGATTCTGGCTGCTGCATTTATCTTCACTGTTTCCTGTAGTGAGTGTGTATGGATACTGACACCTACAACTATATTTCATATGTATTAATGTATATTTATATGTATGTATGTGTACATATACATACCTTCATATATGTACATTACCTTACATTATTATGTACAAGCTGACAATTAGCAGGGCTGTTTCTGTTAACACTGAACTAGTGTGGGAATCCAGTAATTCAGCCATTAAAACTCTACCTGAAATGCTTTGGGTAGTACACCTCCTATATTGCCTTTATATTGATCCCTACTATTACATGTTATATTTATTTTAGCACTATGTTCTCATATGGCAGTCATGGCTTAGTGGTAGGTCATACAGACTAATGTTACCAAGGTCCTGGGTTTGAGACTGGCAGTGGGAATTTATTTTTCTTTCCAAACCTTCAAAATGAGTACAGGACCTGTCAATCAAAGTGCTGAAGCCACCTTTAAGCAGTTAAAAGGGTTAGTGGGTCTCACAGGGGTCAGGCTGTGTTGCAGATTCTGGCTGCTGCATTTATCTTCACTGTTTCCTGTAGTGAGTGTGTATGGATACTGACACCTACGACTATATTTCATATGTATTACTATATATTTATATATATGTATGTGTACATATACATACCTTCTTATGTGTACATTACCTTACATTATTATGTACAAGCTAACAATTAGCAGGGCTGTTTCTGTTAACACTGAACTAGTGTGGGAATCCAGTAATTCGGCCATTAAAACTCTACCTGAAATGCTTTGGGTAGTACACCTCCTATATTGCCTTTATATTGATTCCTACTATTACATGTTATATTTATTTTAGCACTATGTTCTTGTATGGCAGTCATGGCTTAGTGGTAGGTCATACAGACTAATGTTACCAAGGTCCTGGGTTCGAGACTGGCAGTGGGAATTTATTTTTCTTTCCAGGTTTTCAAAATGAGTACAGGACCTGTCAATCAAAGTGCCATAAAGGCACTTTTAAGCACTTAAAACCAGGTCTGCGCTCGTTTGCGCGGAGCTCACGCATGCGCACTGGCGGTGAGCTCCGCTAACACACGCACACCCGCGCTATTTTCTTTGAAAGAAAAGAAAAAGGGGTGACAGGAAAGTGGTGAAAAAGGGGTCACAAAGAGGGTAAGACAGTAGGGAAACAAGCGTGGGATTTGCAGGAAGGATGTGGGTAAGGCCCATAGATGCCCATGTCTTTAGCAGCAACAGCTGTGTATTTCTATGTATTTTGGTGGGACATTTGAAACCTTCCACCCCTGAGAGAGGTGTCAGGACAACATTAATATTTGTTGTAAAGCCAATTGTAATTAACAGTTTCAATGTCCAGCGGACATGTGTGCGACATGGACAGCTATGTATGGGCGTAATTTTTTTGTGGGTACAGAGTGCCCTTTTTTTTTCAGGTGAGAGTGGTATGTCAGGTGAAGGAAGTCGGTATAGCTGGGGAGGTAGGCTGGGTAGGTTAACAGACAAGACAGACAAGACGCATACAGGGGCGGTGTATGACACAAGTGGGGGGGTTACACAATTGACGGGGACGGAGGTTGGGATATCCAAGGCGCATGAGCCCACAGATGGCAACAGTGGAACTGATATCCCCACCCATAGGCAGTTGCCACTGTTCCTTCACAGCCCAGGATGGGGCTGTGCTGGGGGCTGTGCAGGCGGGACAACGGCCGTGGCCGTAAGCTGTGCCACCCGAGCCTCGAGCTGGCGTAGGGGCCCAAGAACAGAGTCTTGGATCTCCCTTCGCACCACAGACCGGACACCTTGGAGGGTGAGTGGACGTACTCCTCCGGCCACGCTTGCAGAGGGGGGACGGGCCCCATCCCCTGCAGCGCTTCCACCCGAAGGTGGCACAGGGCCACCGGAGGAGGGTCCAGCCTGGGCACTAGTGCCAGGTGCAGTCGCCAGCTGAGGTGGGAGAGGTGGGTCCGCTGGGACCTGCCTTCCCAAGCGTTCTAGGTTTGTGGGTATGTTATGTTAGTTTGGGTTAGTGGCATATTATTCCATTCCAATTAGTTGTAACAGCATGCATTGGTATTCCCATTAAACAAACACCCAGATATTAACACCATTGAACAACGGGCATATCAATATCACATGCATTATTTGAACGGAAATACACAATCAAACAACATGCAGGGTTGATTAATGGCAACAGGCCATCAGGTTTGCAGGTATGAACAGGGCACATGCACAAACAGACATGCATATATTTGTGAACAGGACAAATGTCCATGGTTAATGAAATGTTCACATACCAATATTTAGTGAGTGTTTTAATTTGCAATTATAGGGTGGGGTGGAGAAAGAAAATGATGACACATTCATAAGTTATACATTGATATACATTTGTAATAGGTACACAATTAACTTGAGGCTGATGTTTCAAAATGATTTTTATTTGACTGTCATGCTAGACCTGTTACAGTTACATCACTATCCTAGTTATTTTGAATTTGATCAGATACATCATCCTGCTACACTTCGATGACAGGACAGGGGACAACTATGGCTGTTTAGTTTGTCAGACAATCATTCATTCTATCTGCAAATTGTTTACTGTCATCACCATATACAGATTTTGGCTTAAACATTCAAGATTCAGACACACTGAAATCAGTTTGGGATGTTAATTTGTAATTCCCACATGCATTTAGTTCTGTGGAGACACACTCAGGCTTATATATTCAGGGGTTATTACTACTTTATTTATTGATACATGACCCTTTCTGTCACTCTCACACATCCTGCAATTTCACAGTTCAGGTTGGTACTTCTAGGCTTTGTTCACATATTAGACCTGTGGTGATTCAAACACTTTCCAGCAGCCTCACTTCTGTCATGATTCAGCATTTCAACAGGGGATAAATCTCACATGTGATTACCTCAGATTCTGAAGCTGTACTCTTGAGACTACTGCAGGTTATACTATATTTAATTAATGGTGGGACATCTGTATTACAGCACTATTTATTTCTATCAATTATATTTCCAGTTACACTTGCATACTGCTGAACTTGTTGCAGCCATACCTGCAGACTTTCACTTCTTGCTTGCACATTATATTTCTTTTGATCAATACAGTGCAGTGTTCTGATACGTGCTACACTATAATATTTATTTACAAGTACTATGTGGGGTTACTAACCTGCATGGTGGCGCAGCCGCACCAGCCTGCGGTCATGCGCCCTTCGGTTCGCAGAGCGGACACCTGCAGCTGTAATACAAAACAAGTAATATTGGAATACACATCTCCATGGTATCAGCTAGTTGAATTCCTTACATACATAAGTAAAATGTAACTTACTCAGTAGTGGGGCGTTGGGCGTATCCCGGGCCTCCTGGATCCATTGGGTCAACTGGTCTTGCTTACGCCGCTTCAGGTCCGCATGGTGGTGACGGACCTGCTCACCAGTGCGTGGAATGCCAGTAGCACTGGTCAGATCATGAGCCAACTGGTCCCATGCCTCCGCCCTGTACGCTCCCCATGAGACCTGGCCCTGCATGAGTTGGGCCTCATGATGGTGAACTAGGAGCCAGACCATGTATCTGGACTCCTCAACGCCCCACCGCTGTGCTCGAAAGCAACGTCCCTCCCCTACTCCACTCATTCTGCCTGCAGGTCTGTTCTACAATCGGTTCTGCTGTGTATTCCCGCCTATGGGGCTTATATATGCCGATTTTCCCGCACATTTCTATGATTGGCCATTTTGGAATTGTATCTACTTCACAGAAACTGCTTTATCATGCTCCATTCTGGATTATATCCTATATGTATGCTATTTCTGCATTTCTAAGTACTGCTGTCATGGCTTAGTGGTTTAGTACCTTGACTCTAGTGCATGGTATCCTGGGTTCGAATCTGACCACTGATTTTTAATTTTCAAGACTGTCTAGAAATGAATTGAGGACCTGTCAATCAAACATGCCAAAAGCACTTTTAAGCACTTAAAACCAGGTCTGCGCTCGTTTGCGCGGAGCTAACGCATGCGCACTGGCAGTTAGCTTGTGGGAGCGGCGCGCAAATGGTGTGCGCTGGGATAAACCTTAATTGGCTGGTGACACACATGTTAAGCTGAGCACAGCTAGTTGCACACAGTTTGAGCCTGTTAAACCAGTGCTTAGCTACGGGCAAGCAATTTGCAGCTTTTTAAACACTACTCAGCTACAAGCACTCTGTCTCACTGCAGCTTAGCTATCAGTACATTTCTAAATATTTTTATTATTGTGTTACTTCAAAATATATGCTCCATTTCATTCCATTTTACAAAAGGGTATACTTTTACATTTGTACAATACTGTCAGGGGCCTTTTTAGTGCTTATTTACAAAAAAAAAAGGTTGTTGTGTGGGCTCGAACCCTGCCTGCCTACTCTTAAGCCAGCAACTCTACCGCTAAGCTATTTCTTCTTGGCTTACTTTGCATATTTAGTTCTCATATCCTTCTCCACTGCCTGCTAACTGCAATTGCGCTAGTAGCACACCCGCGCACACGAGCGCACACAGTAGCACACATTTACGGGTTTTAAAAAAATAAAACAGTTTTTATTTTCATTTTATAGCCTCTGTTCACTTTGTACACTGATGGTCTGTGGGGGAATGTGTTGTGTAGTGTGTTTATTTACATTTCCATGGCCTCTCGTGGCTGTTTACTTTCAGCCATTCTACACTTCCGGGGGCGTGTCCGCATGCAGGGCTTAGCCTACGGACACGCCCCCTACTCTCTTACATGGACCGTGTAAGAGTTACAGTGTGATTCAGCATGCCTCATGCACCTCATGCATATGCATGACATGCTGACATCACACCGTTTAACTGCAGCCTCCGTGTAAGAGTTATAACTCTTACACGGAGGCTTCCTTCATTTTTTGTATTGGAAGTAGTTACAAAGGATATCAGAGGTGGGCCATGGAAAACAAGTATAGAATATAAGGAATTACTATGGCAGGTTACCCTAGAAGCTAATGCTTTCCCTGGCCTGAATGACAACATTTCCCTATTAGCAAAAACAAAAGCTGTATCAAAAGAATTCTCCAAATAATACACACCATGATATTTTACATTTACATCCAGAAAATTAATTGAACTATTAGAATATTCCATCTTAAATTTTAAGAAGGTAGTAGTAGTATTTAGATACAACAAATAATCAGATAATTCAGATACAAATCCATTCCATATTAAGAAGCAGTCATCTACAAATTTCTGATAAAAACATAGTTTTAAATTTAGAAATGTATTACCATCAAATATATGTCCTTTCCCACTGATAAAGGAACACATTTGCAAATAGGATAGTTATTCCTTATACTAATAAGAATAAACATGTCTTACAAGTCCTCAATAACAACTGGAGACTATTGATGTTTGATGATAACATCAGAAAATTAGTTGATACAAGACCACAAGTAGCCTATAGGAACATGCATTCCTTAAACAGGTTACTTTGTTATGATAGAAAGCCTTCAGTTGGTAGGGGTTTGAACAAGAAGGGCACATACCCATGTTATTCTTGCAATCAGTGCAGGTTTATAGCTGTTTCAGATTGTTTTATTCATCCATTTACAGGACACAAATATATGTCCAGGTTTTATGCTGACTGTGTATCCACCAATTTGGTTTATGTAGCTGAGTGTCAGGCATGTAAATTATTTTATGTTGGGATGACCACTAGGACTCTTCGTGAGCGTATACGTGAACATGTTTATGCCATTGAGAAAGCCAACACCACTAATGCTTTGGCAAAACATGTTTTAGATAGTGGTGCCTCACATTCTTTTAAATTTAAGGTCTTGGAATTAGTTCATAAAGGAGGTAGACTGGGTAACATTAGGAACAACACTGAGGAGAGAGAAGGGAAATAGATCTTGAAGTTACAAGCCCATAGGCTTGGACTTAATGATAGATTCACACTCAGACCTTTCCTAGTGAATAGACCTTTAAAACATTGATTTTATATGCATACATACATACATATATTGTCACCATCAATTTAACTATATTTAATATATGTCATTTTTTAATATATGTTATCTTAAATTATGTTTAAATTTTCTCAGCATCTGATTTGTTAATTGCTGATACCTGTTGTTATTTAAATGAGTTGCCTGATACTGCATTTGATGTCTGATGAAGCGTTGAATACAACGTGAAAGCGCTCACCACTGCAGTTTTTTGTTTGTTTTGCCATTAAATTTGGGATTTTAATGAACTTCATGGACTGTGATTCTATCTACTTGTTCTTTTGAACCTCTCAATTGGATTTGTTTTCGCAGCGCATGGTGCACACCTCCAAGATTGTTTCGTTTTTGTGCTTTGTTCTTACAGAGGGTGCTTTACCTGGCAACATATTGGTTTTTAGCTCTATTAGAATATTCCATCTTAAATTTTAAGAAGGTAGTAGTAGTATTTAGATACAACAAATAATCAGATAATTCAGATACAAATCCATTCCATATTAAGAAGCAGTCATCTACAAATTTCTGATAAAAACATAGTTTTAAATTTAGAAATGTATTACCATCAAATATATGTCCTTTCCCACTGATAAAGGACTAAATTTGCATAGGTATTTGCTACCGGTGTGCCCATAGCAACTCCGGTACACTGCAAATAATATTGTTTATCAAACAAAAAAACATTATAGGATAATACTAAATCCAGTAATAGACAGATGTTTTCAATATGTCTACTTGTAAAGGATGAATGGTGAACCAAATGTTCACGTATAGAATTAATCCCATAGTCATTGGGAATAACTGTAAACAATGATGAAATATCTAATGTTACAAATAATAAACCATTGTCTATACTCCTAGGTCTATCTGTATCAGAATACCAACATTTTAATTTCATAATAAAATCTATAGTATCTTTTATGACCATTTCACATTTAACCAAAATTGGTTGTAACTGTTTTTGTAAATATATGGATATGGGTTCCGTTAGCCAACCATTACCTGAAACAATAGGCCTCATTGGTGGTTCACTTAAAGATTTACTTTGGTATCCCATACAACTGAGGAATTTTAGGGCAGGGAACAGTAAAAAAAAAAAAAAAAAAATGAAATAAATCTAAGTTTATGTCACCAGAAAGTTGCAGCTCATATACACACATATTAATAGTACTAATATATTTCTTTATCTCTACATAAGTTACTACCTTAAATGCTGTAGTTTCATTAAGCAAATTCAACACTGATTGCACATACTTTGTTTTATCCATTATCACAGTAACACCCCCTTTATCCGCCTGCTTAATTACTATATCTGTATTTAATTTCAACTCCCTCAAGGCTATATATTCAGAATAGGACAAATTGTAATTCTTCACAACTTTTTTAGAATACAAACGCCTCAACTCTTTTTCACATAAATCATGAAATGCTGTAAGAACAGGTACATTAACTGGTATAAAAACACTTCATCTTTTACAGCTATTATATGGACAGATGTTATTTTTAAACATTAATTTCAAGCTTACACTTCTGACGAATTGCTTAAGGTCCGTTATAGCAGTGACAACATTATCACAAGGTGATGGAATAAAACCCATTCCCTTTTGTAAAAGGGAATGATGTGCTGTTTCTAGTTTAAAACTAGACAGATTTAAAGTACTTGCCACTATCTTCAGACTATTTTCATCTGTTTTTGCGGACTACTGTTCTTCCGTTTATTTGAATATGGCGTTCCCCTCACTACAGTTCTCCCCCGTGAGGTTGAGCGCTCTTTCACTTTTTCAGCTCAATCAAGTTGGAAAGGTTTATGAAGAAAATTTAATGTAGATTGATGCAATTTTCTTGTTTCTTCATTCCTATTTTCAAGTTCCTTGGAAGTTTCTGTCCCCGGTATACATATGTATTTTTTCTAAATATTTTTTCTAAATGTTGTAAAAAACTCTTTAGTGTTTTTTAATGTGGTTTTTAATGTTTTTTAATGTTGTGTTCTTTAATTTTTGATCATATGACTTTTGGGCTGCAGGTCATGTGATTGTATTGGGCTCTTATTTAAATCATTGCTTGTGATTTAACCTGTATTAAGCATTGAGAAAGGGTGTGTAACCTGAAAGCTTTGCGTGTCTTATAAAGGTTTTTCTTCTCGGCGGTGTGTATTATTTGGAACATTTCCCTATTACCACTATTAAAACTGAGAGAGGCTGAACTATAGGTTTTTAAAATAGAGGGAGCTCTGAATGAGATTTTATATTTAAGTATTTTTGTGTACATAGTTTTGAAATATTTCATTGTTTATTTGATATTTTTAAACTGATTTTACAAATATTTATACATTTAAACTGATTTATTAATTGAACTGTATATGTGATTGTTTGTAGATTGAGGGATATGTGTTTAAATTGAATCAAGACGAGTGTTATAAAATCTGATGAAGTATTCAGCAGCAAGACAAAAACGCAATGATAACTTTTAATGCATTTATGTATGCTTCTACTTTGTACATTTTTGGGTTTATTAAAACATTGTGAATTATCTGTCTGGCTTCATTCCTGGATGCCCTATGGATTTTTGCTGTGAAGAGAACTTTTGGTTATCATCAAAGACTGAAACAATACTAGTTTTGTGAAATTAGGCATACTTTGACTTAGGAAGGAGATCTAGTCCTGCTGTGGTATTAGAAATCCAAAATTTTTGGAGAAATTAATTCCTTCCTAACTCCCTTATCTTCAAACTTTTATACCAAGACACCCCATCCCCAGCTATAACACTGCGTACATCCCACCTACACTACAACCTAAGAAATCAATCCATTAATGGCCCTACTCTCATACTTCATCCACTAAAAATCCTTTCACAGACCACAGCTTCTCTTTCTGCTTGTCCATAATCAGTGGCAATCTTTAGCACCAGATATTACTGAAATCAGAGACTATATAAAGTTCAGACGTCAGTTGAAAAATAACTACCTGAACAATGTAAGTGAACATGTCAGAACACAGGCAATGTCATCCAATGCCCTTGGTTGTGGTGTTATTTTCATCCATCAAAACCTAGTCTGCTTAATCTTATAACCTCTGCATCTTACAAAGTCATACCCACTACACATACACACACACACACACACACACACACATATACACACATATGGATCTACTTTGTTTCATTGAAAGCTCATTTCACTGAATTTGAATTCACCCTGACCAAATCGCTGAAAGCTGAAATTCTCTGAATCTCATTTTACTGAAGTGAAGTACTGGCAGTGTGTAGAGTAGTACTGTAAGGCAAGTAAAAGGTATATGCCCTTTTCCCCACTGTAGTGTGATCCTGGTGTTAGTATTTATCGTTAGTGGAGGTGTGGGGGGCATAACCCCACTCAATTAGTTTGGGTACATATTGTCTTGTGGAAAGAGTTAGTCATTGGCGTTGTAAGTATACAATGTCTATGGTTTAAAATATATTGTTTTGAAGTTTTCAGTGAAATATAACATAAAACCAAACTAGTATCCCCACACCCCCCAACTATATATAGTAATTCCAGGATTGCATTACAGTGGGGAAAAGGGCATATACCTTTTACTTGCATTACAGTTCTCTACACAGTGCCAGCACTTCACTTCAGTGATATGAGATTTGGTGAAATGAGTTTTCAGTAATTTGAGCTTTCAGTGATTTGGTCAGGGTGAAATCAAATTCAGTGAAATGAGCTTTCAATGAAACAAAATATACCCATATATATATATATATATATATATATATATATATATATATATATATATATATATATATATATATATATATATATAGTGCTACAGAATCCTGAAAGCCCAAAATCCTGAAAACTCAAAATACTGAAAACACACAGGATACAAACACTTACTATATTCCACTACAAGTACATACAGAAACATATTACCCTTCAACTATATGCAGGGGATCAAGCCCCCCTGCACCACCATGTGGGGGGGCTACACCCCCTGCTACTTAAATATATCAACTCCGAGATTGCACTTGACTACACTAAGTGCAATCTTGGAGTTGATATATTTAAGTAGTAGGAGGTGTGGTGGCACAGCCCCCACATGGGGGTGCAGAGGGGCTTTCTCCCTGCTTATGCTTGTAGAGCAGTAATATAGTTTGTGTTTTAGTTCTTTCTGTATGCACTTGTGCTGGAATAAGTATCCTGTGTGTTTTCAGGATTTTGAGTTTTCAGTATTTTCAGTTTTTAGGATTTTGAAATTTCATGATATTGAACTTTCAGGATTTTGGGCTTTCAGGATTCTATAGCACTCCAATATATATATATATATATATATATATATATATATATATATATATATATATATATATATATATATTTATACACACTAAGTAATCCTGTTATTAGCTCGTCTATTATACTATTATAGACCTTAGTACTAAGTTCTAGTCTGTTCACTGCTAAACTTTCCCTCCATATTTTATACACTCTGTCCATTCTGTTGGCTCAACCACATTTGCAGACCCCTAACATCTGTATTATGCATGGTATACTACTCGTCATACTTCTGTTTTTAATCTCCTTGTAAATATGTGATTATTTTTTTACATCTGTGTTATATTATGCCACTCTACTGTTTTAGTTAGTTATACTTTTAATGCTGATTTCCTGTTTTTAGTATGTATGCAACCCTGTCTGAGCCTGCAAATGGTTAAATCTGATCAGTTCTCTACCCCAGTAAACAAAATTAAATAAGACTAAATTAAAAATGAAATATTATTTTCTACATGATTGCAGTATTTATTTTTGGTGCAATGTTTTAAAGTATTAAAAGTTTTTCTTAGGGTGGAATAAAGTTATGACTCCTATTTAGCACTAGGATTTAGAAGCTAGATAGGAGACTGTTTTTTCTGCTTAAAGCGAAAAACATTCCAAGGTTTCTAAATGAAATCTGACTTAATTATCTCTGAAATGAAATACACTATTGTGTAGAAAAGGTCTGTTTCTTGGTTTATTTTCTTTGTTTTTATTAATGCCTGCTTGACAAAATTGTTTATTTTGCTGTAGTAAAATCCAGTCTATATAATATTAAGATAGCATTGCTGAATGCCAGAAGTCTAAAGAACACAATCTCTAAATTTAAAGCCTTCCTTAACCTCAAGGTCATTAGCATTTGTGTAATTACAGAAACATTGTTGCATTGCATTGATAGGGCTCTCTGCATTCTGGGGTACAATGCGTATCATGCATTCAGATCCACCAGCAAATGTGGGTGGGTATCTGTCATACTTCTCAACCTCTTAAAGCAAAAAAATCTGTACAAAACCACAAATAATGTGTGTGTGTGGGGGGGCAAAGGCCCATACATAGAGACACATTTAAAATATTGCTCTTACAAACTTAGAAAGTTGTTAGAATAACAGGTTTTACATTAGCATGAATTTTCTGAAGGATATGAAGTCTGAAACTCAAATGTCTGCCATTATTTTCTGACTTCAGTCCTCAATAATTGCCAGTAATTTGTCAGAAAAACACAGTTTTATGAGAAACAGACCAAAAATATGAGTCAAAAATCTGGACATTATGAGAACATCTGGGCAGCTGAGAGGTGTGGTGTTGATATTTATTCACAATTCCATTGCTTCTCACCAGACTTGATGCAGTATAAATTTAGAGCAAGTTAAAGTCCTGGTTACACTGAATACAATTAATTACCCATTATATCCAATTATAGATCTTCATCTATGACTCCTGAGCATGCTGAATACCTTGACTAGTTAGTTAAGTTATCAGTGGAACCAAATACCTTTCTTATGGGTGGCTTCAACTATCCACATGCAAACTGACAAGAATTTACTACCAACAAAAGTATGATCAGAAATTTTGAGACTGTATAAATGCCAATTCACTTGACCAAATTGGCTACCATCCCTAAAGAAGTGTTAATCTTCCTGATCTAGTCATCATGGACATTACTTCCAATTACACTAGTCTGCTTGTTATCCCTTTTCTTACTCATATCTGACCCTCTTGCAGTGATCTTTTCTATGAAATCTTTTGTAGCCAATGATAACTCCTTTATATTTTGGAATTACCCTAAGTCCAATTATTTACTATTTACTGACCTTATTGATAATCACAAATGGTACAGCCCCTCATCAAATCTTGTAACTGAGGCTGTTGCACACTGTTCTGAATTTTACACCCTGTTGGATAAAGGCACTGAGGCTTCTATACCAGTCCAGAGTAAACATAATAGCAGATTTAGAACTAATAAATGTAGCAACACCAAAAACCCACAGTAAAAACCACGATCCACACTATTTAATGAATCCAAGAACCGAGTGTTCTTTAATACAAATAACTCCTGTACAATCAATGGTTGAGCGCTTTCATGTAAATAATACACTTCATCAGAACAAGATAAAAAGCTGAAGAAACATTTTTAACAACAAAAGACTGCCAAAATTAATTGATAATTGCAATGCCCTTACGCTTTTTTAAAAAGACAGTGTGCAAATAAACTGGTAAAAACTCATAAAAATAGTCAACCCCTAAATAAGTCAACCATTCCTATTCATATGGTTAAAAATTGTAGGACAATTAAAAACAACATTCTAAAACTTAGTCTATGACAATGTAATTTAAAAATATGCCATGTCAATGTTCAATATAACTCGAAACAATTCAACAGCAATACAACATTCCTATGCAAAAAACAGCACTAAGGAAAAAGTGAGAACACAAACCAAAACTTAATGTGAAAATGCTTCAAAAACAGTTAAATAAGTGAAAATGGCATTAACCTGTACTCCAATGTAACAATACAACCTATTTTTTCTTCCAATGGTTTCTGTTTCCAGAAGTATTGAATTGTGTTTTAACCCCAGCCAAAGGTATTGGATGAAATTCAAGTGTAATTTATTATAAAGAACCCTGTAAACCTATAAACATCAAACATTCCTAATCAATGGCTTAGTGGGAATCAACTCATTGAGACCAGGAAAACTGGCTGCATTCAACTTGAGTTGCCATTTGATTTCCTTCTCTCCCACGATACTTTTAATATCACCAGCTCTAGGGTTTGCCCTTACAATTTCCAAAATTGCAAATTTAAACCTCACACAAGTGTTGCTGTCATTAATATGTCGGAATAAAGCATTGTTAACATCTTTTTTCCTCATACAATATGTATGGTCATATATCCTATTTTTTAGTTGCCTGTCAGTTTTTCCGACATAAAAACAGGGACATGTGCAACACATTGCTAAATAGACCAAATGACTAGACTGGCAATTCCCATTGATGAACCTAATTTTGTTCCTATTTACGTTTTTAAGAGTACAGCATTCATCCTCAAATATAAAGGCACATTGAGAACAACGACCACATTTCTTTGTTCCACCACTTTTGGTGTTGTTATTCAAAACTTGCTTGTTAGCCTTCAGTTCAATAAGATTTTTAATATTGGGCCCTGTTTTGTACACAAATGATGGCCTGTCACAAACATATTCTTTAATGGTCTCATCACTAGTAATAATGTTCCAATTAGCTGTGACAATATCTTTAACATGACCAACATGTTTACCATATTTAAGGATGAAAGATTTGGAATATTGCCCATCACTTCTGCTGTTGTCTAATACATCCTTACCAAGTGGGACAGATCCCTTTTCTAATAGTGGGATGTACTTCTTTCCCCACTCTTGTACCACATACTGTGTCACATCCTTGGTCAACTCAGTTGGATACCCTTTCTCCTTAAACATTCTCCCAATAAAATCAATTTCCAACTCCATGTTCTTTCTATCAGTGGTCATCCTGGCAGCTCTGATACACTGCCCCTTGATTATGCTGCATTTCTGAGAATAAGGATGATTACTAGTGAAGTCGAGGTAACCATTACTAAACGTATCTTTCCTAAATAATTTTGATTGAAAAGATTCACCATTACTATATAAAAATACATCCAAGTAGTTAATACCAACGCTGTTGTGTTGGTATGTAAACTCTAAATAAGTGGTTGACTGGTTAATATAATCCATAAAATTGGATAATTGTATGGTATCTCCCTTCCACAAAATAAACAAATCATCCAGATAACGAACATAGCATGAAATATGTTCCATCCATTCACTATTCAAAACAACCTCTTCTTCCCAATCCAAAAGCACAAGGTTGGCATAAATGGGGGCACACGCTGCCCCCATAGCCACACCCGAGATTTGACGATAATACTCGCCTTCAAAATAAATGTAATTATTGTCAAGAACAATCTCTGTGAATTCAGCGGTGAGCTGGACCTTCTCCCAGCTGAATCCACTGTGCTTCCTCAAACAAGCTGTAAATCTACGTAACCCATCATCCTTGGGGATACAGGAAAAAAGGTCTTTAATATCGACCGTGACAAAAATCATGTCAGAAGACCACAGGTCATTGGAAAAAATACCTAGGAATTCCCAAGAATCTCTAATGATGTGCTGAGTCCTATCCGTAATGTGCTTCAACCAACAGTCAACAACTCTACCAAACTGGAAGGTTTTACTGTAGCTACCTGCAATGATAGGTCTAAAAGGTGGATTTGTCACATCTTTGTGCACCTTCGGAATTCCGAAGATGGTAGCTAGTTGAGGAAAATCAACCTTCAAAAACTTGTAAAGGTCCTCATCTATTCTATCGTCCAACAAGAATTCTTCCAAAAATAGATCAATCCTGTGATGGGCAATATTAACCTGGTTGAGGCTAGAAACCTCATATTGGGTGGAGTTGTTTAGAATGTCAAATATCTTCGCTGTATAAGCATTTTGATCATAGTCAAAAGGCAGTATAAGGAAGGAAAAGAAAGTGACAGATTGCTTTCCTTTCAAACTAAGGTAGAGATATGGTAATCTAAAATAAATGAGAGCATTCAAGAGGCCTGTGCTAAGAGCCAAAAACGTAATGAAGAAAATTAGATTTGTTTAGAGCTATCCTTTAAAGGGAATATGTATAAGTAGGTACAAGGCCAATCTTTTGAGAAGATTACATTTCAATACCCAGGCAAATTACTGAAGAAACAGTAAATAGTAGATAATAGTGGACAAATATAGATGTAATCCACAAATAGCAACTAAAAGATGAAATGAATTATCGACCTCCATGGCTCGGCTAAAATATATTCATTTATTTAAACTAAATAATACTGATAATAGTGGTAAGCATTTTCATGGAAGATGCCACTTCTTTAGACCATATAAAAACATACAGTAACACACCCACTTAAAAGCTTTAAGACGACTGTCTCAAAAAGGGAATACTGCCAGCACAGCTACCTGGAATTTTGTAAATGATTGTGCGTCATTTGTGAATATCAACATGATTCATATAAGATGCTTGTGTTCCAAATGTATTAGAACTGTATGTTATGTGTATATCTAACTTGTTTGTACAGACGTGTTAAAAAAAGGTTTTTGCAAAGTGTTTAAAGATGTATCCATAGTGTGCCCTACAGGAATCGAACAGAAATGTACATGCATTATTTTAACTATTTAGATGTATGTATTTTAACAGTGGAAACTAGGATACAAGAGGTTAACCTTAGTCTAGTAAATTCCAGAAAAATAGCTGAAATTAAATTACATTTTGGCAGCAAGGAGACACAATGCCTGTGCTGTCTGTGCTAAGAGGCTTTCTGTATTGTCTTGGAAGTGTTTTATTGTTTTATGACTTCCAGGATCTGTCAAAGATCTGAGGAAAAGCCCTTGTCTATGTATTTTTCATAGGGAGATGCTAAATGCTACCAGATGCCATCAATGTTTGTTTTTGGGCCTGGGAACTAGGAGTCAGGTGACAAGAAATGATGTAATTCTGCCAGCTATCCCAGCAATTATTTGAGATTTTAATTTCAGAGGTCTCTTAGAGAGACTGAGCATTCTGTATTCTGTCTTTGACCTGAAAACAACTGGAACTATTCTCCACACATCTGCATTGCTCTGAAGTAAGTTACTACGGCATAGTATAACTCTCTTAGATATAGTCAGGAATATAGCAAAGCTTAATTTAGATGTTTTTCTTTATTTATTTGAGACTGCCCTTCAATGTTGTTTTAAATGTTTCCTGTGATTTTGAACTCTGATGTCACTGTAAATATATTTTTAGTATTGTCTCATTCTTTTATTATTTATTATTAAATAAATTTAAACCTTTCATTGTGGCTGATCTGTCTAAAGATATTTACTTTCTGAGAATACTTGCATATCTGTTTGGTGTCACTGTGGGCCACTCCTGATAGCCTTTCTCTTGGTAAAAGTACAGTTTGTATTAAACAGTAACATTACACAGTAAGATTGGACACCCTTTGTTAAGGGCCTTAAAGTAGCTGATAAGGAGGTGGCTGAGAGCAGTGATAACTACCTTATAGTCTGTGAGAAGGGGGCATAGCTAGTAACAAAACACTGATACCTGCACAAATAGCAAGTGCACGGCTGTACCACATAAACCAAACAGTAACAGAAAAGCCAGCACTCCAGTGTAGCCATCCAGCAAAAAGTTTATTATTCCATCATTCCTCCATAAGAAAATACCCCAGTGGGGTCATACTGGTTTCGACAAACGCCTTCTTCAGTGACCACAACACAACAATAATGCATTGAAAACGCTAATTGCACACATTAATTTATACTCAATATTACAGCGCCCTCAAGTGGATAAAAATATATTAAATAACTAAACATCAAAAAGTTGATATATAGCAAAATAACTATATGTGACAAAAATACAGTGAGGAATATATATATAATAAACTGTTTTCGAATAATTTAAAATTGGTCATTCAACCCAGGTGAAAACAAAGCTCCCAGTTTGACAATCCACATTTTTCTTTGTTGGTTAATAACTCATGCAATACATGGACATCTGGACTCTTAAACCTAATAAGGTTAATAACCATGAAGCTGAAAACCCCAGTGGAATGTTTAAGTATATATTTATATAAAGAACTCGAAACATTTTCATTTCTAATATCACTTAAATGTTCCCTGACCCTTAATTTAAAGGGTTGAGATGTCTGTCCCACATAAAATGCCCGACAGCTGCATTGGGCTAAATAGATAACCGAATTGGTACTGCAGTTGTCTAAAAAGGAAACATTATAAACATGTGGAGAATTATGACTAGTGAAACTATTTGACTTGAGCACCCTCAGGCAATATGAACAGCGCCCACATGGGTGACAACCTACCAAAAGTTGCCCGGTTATTGCTGTTTGAATGGGGGGATTGGAAGGATGATTATACATCCTTTTATAATGACTAAATAACAATCCCAATGACCACCCCTTGCGAAAAGAATAAGAACACCGATCTTTGATGTAATTATTTAATATATTGTCGGACTGTAATAAATACCAATGTCTCTGAATAATGTTCATGAAGCTCCTAGTGTTCCTGCCATGGCTTGGAATGATATGATAGCAACTGTGTCCTGTCTTGTTGATTAGTAACCCGGCTGGCCCTAGTGATGTCACCTGCATAGCTAGTAAACCTGTGCCAGCTTTTCCCAGGTGTGTGTGTGTGTGTGTGTGTGTGT
Source organism: Protopterus annectens (assembly GCF_019279795.1). NCBI lineage: Eukaryota > Metazoa > Chordata > Ceratodontiformes > Protopteridae > Protopterus > Protopterus annectens. Next base: position 1,756,687,205 of record NC_056732.1, on the reverse strand, counting down.
GTGTGTGTGTGTGTGTGTGTGTGTGTGTGTGTGTGTGTGTGTGTGTGTGTGTGTGTGTGTGTGTGTGTGTGTGTGTGTGTGTGTGTGTGTGTGTGTGTATGTGTGTAAATCAAACCACAACAAGTGTGTATATCAGCTACTTGGGAAGGGACACAAAGCACTGGTTAGACAGAGAGGGTGCTAGACATCTTAACTTGGCCACTCAGCTGAGATCTCAATTCTATAGCTGTACCAGTGGGAGTCTTACTGGGAATCTGCAAAAAGAGGGAGAAACCAGCCTCAGACTGTCTATGGTCTCTTGTGTGCCTTTAAGGGAAATTGCACTTGATGCATAAAGCCGCATTTGGAAATTCTGTGAGTACACTTGTAATCCTCCCAATGTTCGTCCCTCACTGTTGGCAGTGGTGAGGACTGAGGCTCCTTGATTACTGGTTGGCAGTGGTGGGATGTCACAACAACAAATGAAATCAATGAAATAAGTCACAGGACCTAAGCACCGGCTTTAAAGATACACACTCACTTAGACTGGGATTCTTACCAGCTTGTAAAACTAAGATCCATTTCAATTCACTACACTCAGCTTTGTTCTGAAATGCCAGCTATGTTATAAACAATGGGCCACTTCAAATCATGTGAGCTATGATTATGTAGGGACCTTTGCATGCTGTGCCTGTAGTGCATGGAAGTTTATATGGTCAACACTTTATTTTGAACATCATATATGTATGTATCAGGTAGAGCTTAAATGTTTACATTGAGTGCAAGAGCAGTAATCTAGTTTCTCTTATTAAATGTACAGCATGCACGTCATTCTATACAGGGAAAACAAATCATGCTTTTAAAAAATAATTTTGGAACATAATGATATTAGGAAACAGAAGTTAAGTAATGCTTTAGTGAAGCATGTGAAAGATTTTGTTCTTAAATTAATGAATTTGACTATGAGGGGAGATGATATCACAAACAAAGTTGAGCATAATGAATTGAAATAGATCTTGGTTTTACAAGCTGGTAAGAATCCCGGTCTAAATGTGTGTGTATCTTTAAAACCAGTGCTTGGGTCCCGTGACTTATTTCATTGATTTTATTTGTTGTTAAAGATTTTACGTGGGTGTGTTACTATGTGGTCTGTAAAAGTGGCACGTGACATGAAAGCACTTACCATTATCATTGTTATTTATTTAAATAAATGAATATATTTTAGCCCAGCCATTGAGGTCGATAATTCATTTTATATTTTAGTTACTGAAGAAAGTAAGTTTGGTTTAGCAGAATTAAGGATAAGTCAGATAAACTTTAGAACGTTGCAGTGAAAAGATGATACTTCACGTAGGGCAAGAAAATCAGAGATAAAGTTGTAGAAGATAATAAACAAGCTGTTCCAATAACTTCTTTCTTCTCTTTTGACTTTAAAAGTGACCTCTTATATACAATAATAAGGAAAGGTAAGACATTTAGTATCAGTTATTAGTGCCAAAATATTATAAAACAAAAGTAATGAAGCTAGCACATATTTCCATGTTAGGAGGTCAGTTGACCAAACTGTCCACCATGAGGTAGACAAAACTAACGGAAATTATTAGATTTTGTTGGCCAGTCATAAAGGAAGCGAAAGTAAACTTTCATGCTTCCTGTCCAGATTTCCAGAAGAAGCAAAAATAAATCATGATCCTTATGTTTGTCATACAGGTACCAAGGGACTATATTTCTATGGAGATCACACAACCATTACTAAAACCCCAAAATGGATTTCAGTACATACTTGTCACAATGGTGTGTGCTACCAAATTTCCAGAGGCAGTACCTTTATGTAATTATAATCATATAAACAAATTTCCAAAAGTATATGAATGGAAATAAAAATAAAATAACTCATAACTTATCTGTTCTCTATTTAAAACCTGAGTTAATAAAACTGATTTGGCAACTTAAGACTTAGCACAGGAAAAATACCTGATTTTAATTATTGTATCTCAGTTTACATTTTTTTTAATTTATAGCAGATTGGTTTATGTTATTTGTATTTATTATATTTTATTTATTTTTATTCTTGTATTTTTTGTATAATTTGATTATGCGATCTTATAGCTTCATTGATTACATCATTTTCATTTTTATAAGACTGAGTTTTCCAGTAAATAACTTCTGTGGATGATTATTGGTTATTTGTTTCTCAGTTCATGTAATTAAACAGTGCTTAAAAAAAGTGGATTGTAGCCTTATCAAATACCAAAGTACCACAGTGGACCTCTCATACATTGGGAATGCTTAGAGTTATGTTACAGTGTAGACAAATCACAGTGGTCTATGAATGTGACAAGGCCTGGGCATCTGAGGGAATCCGATGTAAGATACTGTACTTTAAAGGAAAGAATGGTTTGGACTTTTATTCCTGCTTCTTACCAACACAGAATGGAAGGATTAGAGTCTTGTAAGTAACTGCTGAACTTGTTTGTTGGGCTCTGCAAGTTTTTTTTTTTTTAAATGGAAGCCAATGTGTTTTTTTTCATAAACTTATTTTGGTGTTACAAGTCAAGAAATCAAGTTTATTGTCCATATAGGATATGAAAATGTAATGGTATCATAAATAAAAATGTGCATTCTGAAATGGGACACATTGCCTTAGCATACCACATTATCTAAATATTTTAAGATAAGTGCACGTGTGCACACAAACATACACAATCGCACAACACAGTACTTGCTTTCAGTCATATGCTTATGTAGCATCTCATGTATTATTACCTGAATTTTCCAGGTATATTACATACAGAGGGGAAGCCTTGACTATGAACCAGGTGACCCAAGTTTGAGCAGTATCTTGGGTGATTGTTGAAGCTTCCAGAATGAAATGAAGAATTATGAAACCTAAGCCTGTTCATGTCTCTTTGGGGTAGGGGAAGGTGCTTGTTGTCACAGCTGGCATGCTAGATTGACTGGATCTGACCAGGAATCATACTGAAGTGCATGTTTACAATTGGGTACAGCTAATTAATAACATCACAAGGAGATGTATGCAACACCAGGGCACATTGCATGACTACACAGCAGATACTAATGAGCATACATGGTACATCAGTGATGCAACTAAAAATTCAGAATGGTGGCACATCTTCTGGTACACTTGACCATTTCTTTATCATCTACAGGGAATGAATAAGCCATGGGACTCCTGCCCAGAGGCACTGACCAGGAAAATAAAGCAGGTTAGAAGGAAAGCTCAATAACCAGTGGGGGACTGAAACAAAAAGATCATTACCTGATCCTGCCTGTCTGATTATCTCCTGCTAGACTTAAATGATGCTCTTATGTTGCAGGAGATCAGATAATGTTTAGTATATAAAATGTGTTATTAACTTTAAATTATGTCTGATTATATCAGTAAGTCTAATTTTGTTTATGATTCTAGGTCTCCAGAAAAAAAAGACTATAAGGCATCAAGGTCTCAATGGTGCTAAGTAGTTCTTTTGTTTGCTTTCATTCTTTATCATTTAAGTAATTTATTTATCCAATTTGTTGCCTATGAAATCACACTGGGCTCCAAAAATAGTCTCTTTGAGTAAGGAACCTTAAACAACTAGATAATGCAGGAGAAGAAATTCAGCAACATGAATAAAATACAGCATAAACGCAATTACAAAAAATGAAACCAAATTTGTTAAATACATAAAATATCATACAGTGCACAATACATGGAAAATAAAATATTATTAGTGAATAAAATAAATAAATATTAGAGTAGTGCAGTTCACTAGGAGTTTGACCCCAACTTGCTTTGTAAGCATTCAGTCCCTCTCTTGTTCGATATATATTTCTCTGAGGTACAGGCTAACATGGGAGGACTATGGCTGACCAAGTTCGCAGATGACTGCAAACTGGGTGCCATAATTGACTCACCGACTGACACAAGCATCCTCCAAAAGGGTCTCACAGAGATGGATAACTGGTGCCAGAGCCATGGCCTAAAGCTAAATGCCAAAAAGTGCATAGTCATCCCCTTTGGGAAAAACAAAGTGCCCACAAATTACCACATAGGTGGTAATCCATTAAGTACGGAAGAAGTAATTAGGGATTTGGGGACCCAAGTAGATAGCAATCTCTCCTTTGACAATCACATTGCCAAAGTGGTTAGAAAGACCTTCTATATAGCCCACCTTATCACGAAAGGGTTCACATCTAGATCAAGAGAGGTCATTGTGCCCATCTACTCATCACTCATCAGGCCCATAATTGAATACAATGCCCCATTTGGGATGTACCTTAACCGACACCTGCAGCAACTGGAAAGACCCCAAAAGTACCTCACCAAGAGGATCAAGGGACTCAAACAGATGCCCTATGCAGTTAGGCTAAAGAAACTCCAGCTCTACTCAGTTGCTTACCACCTACTCAGAGGCAATCTGTGCCTGACGTATAAAGCCCTGTCCAACCCAGAATTAATGGACATGCTCCACCTCAGGAAATCCAAATCCCTTAGAGCTGCACACTCCAGGGACTTAAACCTCAGCACAGAAATAAATAGGACATGCTGGAGGGACAGATTCATATCCCAGAGGCTCCCCTCACTCTGGAACAAAAACCCAATCCATGTTAGGCAGAGTCCCTCAATGACCCTCTTCAAGAGAAATCTTGACGAGTGGATGGGAGATCATAGGTTTACCCCTGGGATCTCTTCTGTGTCCCTACTAGACAGAGGCACAGTAAACTAACCTCAAAAGGGCTATCTTCTGTGACCTACTGTGCAGAGGCACAGTCAACTAATCTAAAAGGGTGGCAAAAGCCAAACACACTCTGGTTAGGCTTATAAATGCCCTAGGGCAGATAGCCTAGTATCATCCCATGAACCTATGAACATGTTTCCAGGAGAAAGAATGAGAGATGCTACTAGGAAGTTCAACATTGAAATTAAATTAAATTCTGTTACAAAATTCATGAAAGAATTTAGATGCGGAGCTATGAAAAACCCCCTGCAAAAACAGTCATCTTTCATCAGTGATTATGTGTGGCAAGAATACAAAGTCCAGTACCTAAAGGAATTTAAGTAATGTAAATGAAGATTACAAAATAGCAGACTATAATTTAGTTCCCTTACTGCCTGCTTATTGATGAGAAAGGAGGTCTCTTCCATTTCTTCCTAACACCTGGCAGACAGCGACACCTCAGCATGTTTGTTGCACTGGAATCAGTGTAGACAAAAATAGATTTATACCTGAAACTGATGATATTAGTACACTGGCAACAGATGAGTGTAATGGTTACAGTCTAAGGCTGTTAATGAATGATTAAAGTGAAAGAGATTGGTGTGCATGTGTATCTGAATGCATGTTTGCCTAAAATGATGGAGAGATTTAAATCCAGTTTTCTTATTGTTAACCAGTGGTTGTCTGATGGTCATTGGCAGTTATGTGTGACACCAGCCATTTTTTTCTGTCTTGAAACTGATGATCATAAATCAGTTTACATTAAGTCTTGGTGGCAGTCATCATTATGAACCATGGACAACATATCTTTTCCATATTCCTGCAAATGAAGTAATTGAAAAGGAAGGGAATTCTGAACATTTTTTAAAACTGTTCTGTGTAGGCTGGCAAGGAGGCATGCGAGATGCTGTGACAGGAATGAAGTAAACATAATACAACAGTGATGAAACAGGCCAAGGTCATTACTGTAGAATATACATGTTGAAGGCGAATGGTTACTGCAACATCATTAGCACTACAGTAATCTTCATTAGTGAAGTTTTGCTTTTATTTATTTAACTTGTACACATGCAAGAATGCATTTGCACACAAAGAAGCTCACAAACACTGGTTTTATTAAAACATGTCTAACTCCTCAAATGATATTCTGAAGAATCTGTAATGTTGGTATTTGTTACCAATTAATTAAATAGGCTGTATCTTGAACTAAAACACTTTCAGTGGTCATATTAAATAAAGAGAACTCTTGTATCCCGTTCCCTGATAGTGATGTATTTTGTTACTGTTAATTACCTGTAACAGGTGTACCAGACTATACTCACATCATTAATGTTTAGAGCCATGGAAGAAGGTACCAAGGATTGAATCACCTTATATTACTTTTATTTCTGTCAGATTTTCATACTGAAACACTGACAGTCATCTCAGGTGCATGATCAAAGGCAAACTCTCAGTGCATATATAAGAATTGTCTTTATCTCATATGCTCTATGTCAGCTGTCATGCAACAGATTGGTACAGGAATAGTTACTTCTGTTTATAAGTAACTCATGGTGATGTGGGCATTGTTCTTCTATCTAGATATGGACCATGTTACAGGGTGGAAATGGAAGGATAGGACAGAGATGAAAATGAGAAGCAAGCCGGGGATAGAATACCAGGTAAGCAACTCAAGAATGATCCGGATGGAGGTGGGACAGGACAGTGTTTTTAGTTTACCAAGTTAACAAATGCAGAAATAAAAACTGGCATGGTTATTGTTCAGACTGGTCATCTGTAAAGAAATACGTACTGACCAAAGCACACCCTTCATGCCAGAAGCAGACGTTGTACGTTAAACAGTTAAAGATGTTAGTCTGTCAGCCACAAACCTATAGAACAGAAAAAAGGTTCAGTAAGTGCTGAAACACAGGCTAAGACAAATTATTGATGCAGATTTGACATTACTTACCATGATACCTCTCAACCTCTTAAAGCAAGAAATTCAGACAAAGCCAGACATAATGGAGGGACAAAGGCCCAAAAATAGGGACAGATTTTAAATATTACTCTTATAAACTCAGAAAATTGATAGGATTCATTTTAGCATGTATTTTCTGAAAGATATGAAATCTGAACCTCAAATTCATCTCATTATTTACTGATTTCAGTCCTTATTGATTTGACAGAAAAAACATTCATTTTATGAGGAACAGATGAGACAAAAATCTGGACATTCAATGAAAACCTGCACAGTTGAGACCTATGCTTACCACATGCAGTCTGAGTGAAGTCCCATGCTTCAAGCGCATTTACTAGATTTGAACTTCTATTTATCGGACATCTAAAAAGATTGCTTGATATTGCTGAGGTAATTCAGGAAGAAGAGAAAACACCATTTGAAATTTTAATGACATTTCAATACTTTACAGGAAGATTTCAGCTGGTCTATTGTAAAGGAGTATATGTACAAAACTCAGTAGATGCAACAATAGCTTTATAATACAAATTGCCCAATTTACAAAACTTAATCAAGGACTTTTTGGCTAATTGGCAAGTGGCATTCAATGGTCACTGAAAGAATAAATGTAATGGACTGTAATGTTAGACAGCCAGGAAAGAAAGAGATAAAGCAAGTCTATCAAATTGATTTACTGCAGATGTGGGAAAAAGAAGAAAAACATTTTAGTCAGATAGCAAAATGAAAATTATAGGAGAGATGACAGAGTCCCTTTCTGAAGTGCAGTTAGAGAATATTTATCAAGGGTGCAAAAGCAGGAAGTAAATGAATTTTCCTTAAGAAATAAACAACTGTTTTTAGAAAACCATAGGAGAACCAAAGTGATAAAACACAGCACAGTGACACAACCTGGAGTAAAGATATATCTTATAGGTCCACAAAAACGGTAACTCAGGAAGTTCAATGTTCAAGCTATGAGTGATTAAAGAGTCATAAAGTGAATGGAGCACCCCAATAAAGCCAGTTCCTAAATCTGATAGCAGTATTAGGCTTTGTAATGACTTTAAGAAGTTAAAGTTTGATAGTTAACACATGTACACAACTGATGGATTTATCAAAAAACTAGGAAAGGATGTATAGTTGACAACACTGTACTGAAAGCATAAAAGCATACCAGCAAATTACACATTCACATATGACAAAACAAAAACACCCTTTGTAATCCAGGACAACTTATTTTGGTACACAGTGTTGCCATTTTCCCTACATGGAGCTTCTGTCACCTTTCAGAACCTGATGTATGGAATACTAAAACCTCACTCATGATATGCGGTGGCACACCTGGGTGATGTGGTCATTTATTCAGAAGACTGGAAGCCTCATTATGGAAAGTGCAGGTGGTATGAGATCCATTAGACAGGCAGGTTTGACTGCAGATATAAGAACACTTATTTGGGTAGTGTGTCATGCAAGTACATAGGATACCTTATAGGAAGAAGAAGAGGAATGTAACAGCATAACTAGAAAATATACAGGCCATAAAAAACTGGCCTGAGCTCGCTACCAAAACATAGGTAACTGCTTTCTCTTTGACTAGCTTGGTATTAATTGTGATCATTGCCAGTCTTTTGACAGATCTCACTAGGCAGAAAGCTCTTGTTGAAGTGAAGTGGACTTTTGAGCCAGACAGAGCATCTAATGAACTTAAAATGATCAAATGTTCTGAAGCTGTGTTACTGACTCCTGATTTAGCTGAAGAGTTTATCTATATGCATATACATGAGATGGAGATTTTGGGGATAGTGCTGCCCCATGGCATTCAAAGTGAGGAGCTTGCTGTGTGCTATATTAGCAGAAAGTACAGTAATGCAGGAAAGGATGCATTTCTCCATAGAAAGAAAGTATTGAACAATCAATTGGATCTTTTTCAAACAAGAAACATTTTTATGAAATTATCACATGACATAGGCAATCATACATTTGTATAAATTAAAAAATAAACCATATTGACATAATCCTAGTTGCAAGCATTTTAAATCACAAACCAAGCTGACTCAATCCCAGTTGCAAACATTATACATCACTTATGATCTACCCAATCATTGTCAGTCAAAGATTACTTAGCTCATTCAAGTCCTGCCTTCTTTTAAAATTCAATCCTCCCCGTATGTGTTTTTCCCACAATTCCCATTTTTTCATACATAATTTGCTCCTACCCTGTTCTAAAGATCCCAATTCCTGTTGTTTTATCTCTGTTGCTATATTCACTACTTCTAGTACAGTTGGTTTAGACTTTGATTTCTATTTTCTAGTAATGTATTTTTTGGCAGCCACCATAATTAGACCAAGCAAGGAATTATCTATACAACTTCCGTGGAAAAAAAGCCAAGAAAATATAATAAAACACACTTTATTCTCTAGTGCCTCAGCAGAAGTCTGCCTTCAAGGAGTAAAAAAAACACACTGTATTGCTTCCTTATATATAAACCCAGAAAACAGATAATGGATTAATTATACAAATTAACAAATTAACTATCGTATAATTCAAATAACATACTTTCAACTGCATTCTTTATTCAAACCACAGGGTGTTAGAGTGTTATATTTATGTCTATAGAAGGTCTCTTTGTGCAATAATTTATCCTTAATATCAGT
>NC_056732.1:1756631522-1756677411 GCF_019279795.1 Protopterus annectens | reverse complement strand
CTATAGCAGTGTAGCAAGTTGTCAACAGGAAAGTGTAATGACATCCTTGTAGGTATATCTCAGCAGACGTTATGCATCAAAGTTCTGATTGTCATTGTAGCATTGTTTACACCACTGTTAGGTCTGAGTATGTGTTGTCCACCCATATGCCACTTGGCTGAAGTGTAATTTGTTGCCAGCATGTTTTAGTGAGTGGACAGTATGTGTGTGATGTGTGCAGTACGGATTAGCAAGTGTACATCTGTGAACATGGTGGGTGTGCACTGTCTGTATGTACGTGCATAGTGGACACATGGGACATGTGGCATACCCTGTTGTACACATTATTAACATGTCATAGTATCTTTCAATAGCCAGTATGCATTCTACTACAGTTATGTACTAACATGGATAGACATGTGTGTATGACATGGGTAGACACTATGCTGTGGGTGATACTGTTTGTATCTGTCAATGATTTGTGGTCTGGTAGTATACACAACCTCAACAGCATGACTATAAGCAATCATTGGATGATGTCCTGAGAAATGACACACAGTCGTAGGGAACTCAGTAACAGTTGGATCCTTCCGGTACTACATTATAACACTAACCAGTGGTAAAGACCACCACTCATTCCTGTGGCCACACCTGTTTGGCATATTGCCCCCTTAGATACATGCAAACACACTAGGGATGTATCCATCCAAATCTGGAAATGCATGCATTGGCCTACAATCCATTCCCTGGATGGGACACATATCCTACACAAGGATATCATACAGACAGATGCCTGTCATCTGATACATTCTGTATAACAGTAAGCTGGCTATGGCATAGTCATCCACATGTACTATACTTACTATCCCATCAATACCACATAAGTGGTAGCCCTCAACATGTTTGATGGGTACCAATGTGTACATACAGCCTCATGTTATGTCATGTGTCCCTTGGTATCCACATATCCATAGGTATTGTGGAGTCCCAAGGTGTGTCACATGAGACATTAGAGTCCTGGATGCATATCCACAAAGCAGTTGTACACCTATAAAGACTGTCCATTATTGGCAGTCGTTGTGTATGAACATGTCTGACATATACCCCAGGCATATACCCTCACACACACTACTGTTAAGTAACTGTCATGCGGCACAGATGACCTTGGGCACGGATTACGACAGTGGATGGCCCTGTCACATACATACATATGTGACCTACGATCTAAGAAGCAGCGGCCCAACCTGTCAATGACAACAAATGTATTCATGTAGTATACAGGCTTCACACCTATGTACTGATTAAGGGAACATATACACATATATATTTGCCACGCAGATACCTGATGAGTGCAATGCACTTACTGTTGTAATCATAATATGTCATAAGATAGTAAAAGCAAAACCCACACTGCATTGACCGAGAGTGACACACACACAGTCAACACTTGCAGGATTCAAGCCCCTACCTATGTTATGATACGAGTAAGAGACGCATTAGCACGGCACGTTATTTGCTTTACTGGGTGGTTGTCCTTCTCCATCTGCATTTCTAGGGTGGTGACATCATCAGTCTTTCCAAAGAGGAATGTACATTTTTAGTGCGCTTTCCCAGTCTTCAAAATGGCCACTCCTTTCAAAGAGAATTGAGTGACACACACAGAGTCAACACTTGCAGGATTCAACCCCCTACCTAACTATGTTATGATACGAGTAAGAGACACATTAGCATGGCGCGTTATTTGCTTTACTGGGTGGTTGTTCTTCTCCGTCTGCATTTCTAGGGTGGTGACATCATCAGTCTTTCCAAAGAGGAATGTACATCTTTAGTGCGCTTTCTCAGTCTTCAAAATGGCCACTCCTTTCAAAGAGAATTGCACACACTTCTTTCAAAGAGAATTGCACACATATACATACACCCCCCACCACATACACACAGTCAGCGTTTGCAGGATTCAAACCCCTACTTTAGTATGTTATGACACTACAGATAGATGCATTAGCACAGCATGCTATTTGCTTTACTCAGTGATTTCTCTTCTCCTGCTTTATTCCTAGGATGGTTACATCATCAGACTGGACATGGTAATGTGTGTACACTTTGTTTTATGCCATTCCAGGAATGGTCCATGTGGATCGTCAGGTGTCAACAGCTGGAACAGGAACTCATAATCCTTACTTTGTGTGATCTATCTGTGGACACATTGACATTCCTTCATATGTCAACACATATTTATGCACAGCTTGTTAGTTTTGTGGGTACTGCATGTGTCTGGGATATTGATAAAGGGCTATTCAAAGTGTATGTGAGACATGTGTAGCTGTGTTCAGTGATGTATGTCCTGGGTGGCTGCCTTGTGTTCAGTGATGTATGTCCTGGGTGGCTGCCTTGCAAACAGTCTAGCATGTTTGGGAACCATGATCCACACATGAACATACCATAGTTAGTAGGGTTGTGTGTATGTCAGCTTCCAATAGCTCTGTTTATGACTTCAACCATGATGGACTCCATGGCCTTGCAGATCATACTTCACAGGCATACTGGACTGTACTTCCCATGGTGTGTTGTGCACCAACACTGGTGTGGAGTGTCATATGTTGCTGTAACACATTCAACGGTTCTACATCCTGTATAGGGGGGGAGGCTCAGCTGACTGTTCAGGCGCAGGATCTGTTTGTTCTGTAGTTTATGCATGACACATATTGGGAATCAATGTAGTCCACTTGATGCCATGCTTTTAGCATTGTGGGTGGCTGCTCATCCATTCTACATGTGATATCTCCTGGTATGATGATATGGACTATCGTCAGTGGGAGGTGGGTATGTATATATGGACCTGTTTGTCAGGATGTCAGCATTGTCTGTCAGGTACAGTTGGCCCTGACTCATGACATATATGTGTGTACATTGCTATATATGACATAGCTGTTGGAGGTGTCATGATTCAGTCTGGACTCCTTCTCAGCTATTCATTACAGAACACCAACGAACCTGAGAACTAATCCCTGTTACACTCTTTTACACACTTAACACCCTACTGATCCTTTGTCATCTGGCTACAGAGTATGTCATCATGATATCCCAGCATGTCCAGGGGTCGGCTTTGTGTGCACTCTCCAGTCCAGCTGGTGAATATTGTGATGTAGACACAATCTCACATCTGCCTCATGTACACAGACAACACTCTCCTCCTCCCAACAAACCCAGATATATGTGTGAGATGCACCTATAGACACATACAGGGTGCTGAACTCTCTCGACCCATGACTGGCATAGTCTATTTGGTGGTGAAGGTAACCACCCACACCACATATCAGTCTCACATATCCTCTGGCGACAACACTCAAACCACATTATCACACATACACATACTCGGATGCTGTAAATGAACTCTACCTAAGCAGCAGAGACCTCCACAGCAGGCACACACACAACTGCTACCCCACTACAATACCCACATCTTGCATATTTCACAATGTCAGTGTGCCACACAGTCACTGGCCTTCGGGCTAAACAACACACATAATACACTTGTGATATGCGACACTTATTGTCAGACACACTGACATACCACTCGCCAGCCCATACATGGGAATAGTCCTTTTGTGCTGTCTGTTGTGTGCCAGGATTTGCCACATAACACATGCAGTCAGGTCACTCCAAATCAAGTACAAGTATGACTCCATCATTGCCCATGCTGGTGTGAATGACCTGAGCTATATCTCCCTGGACTACATGAAAAGAGACATAGAGGAGCTCTCTGATCATGTAGCCCAGGCTGGTATGACCCTGACCTTGAGTAGCATCTTGCCCTCACCAAGAATGATGCCAGAATATAAAGACAAAATGATCAGTTTCAACAATTGGCTAAAGTATTGGTGCCATTCAAAGGGGATCCAGTGTCTGTCAGCCTGGGATGAAATGCTCGACAAGCCACGTTGCTTCACTAGGGATGGCTTGCACCTGTAATCCTTAGGCTTTTGTATACTGACCAAGGCTCTTGCCACCCCCATAGTGCCTTTTTTAGGCAAGGCTCAAAGGACAAACCCACCTCCATAGACAACCCAAGGATACAAAAACTAAAGGTAATGCTACTCAATGCCAGAAGTCTAAACTTCAAGATGCATGCACTCAAGGCTCTCCTCAGTATGGAGAAAAACGATGTTTATGCAGTAACAGAAACCTGGTTTAAGGCTCCTGAGAGCACCCCAGCACTACCAGGTTATAACTCATACCATGCGTTTTGGCCCCAAAACTCAGACCAAAGCACAAGAGGAGGGGCAGTATCTATATTCATCAAAGATACCTACACCTCCAGGTTAGTGGCACTGCACGAAGCATCAGAAACCATCCATGTGCAACTAACAGCAGTAAAAACTGCCTTTCAGTTTGTAGCCTGCTACAGAACACCCTCCCTATTACAGGAACCCCACTTGGCATTCCTGAGAACACTGGAGAATATGAAGGTCTCTCCAAACACTATGTTATTGGGTGACTTCAACTACCCAAACATTGACTGGGAAAACTACTCAAAGCCAAACACACTCGCCCAACAGTTCCTTGAATTTATAAACTCTAATGCGATGGAACAACTGGTCACCACTCACACAACAGGGAACAACATATTGGACCTGGTCATCACCAACATGGGGACTCAATATTCCACACCAGAGGTAAACCCCTCATTGGTAAGATCAGACCATAAACAATTTTCCATGGACATCCATATCCCGTCCACACCCCCAGCCAAGGTAATCACTGTAAAGAGTTTCTAAAAAGACAACTTTGCACTTCTCAAGACTGAGGTGGAATCCTTCAAAGCCCCCAGGCCAGAGGATAATACAGCCAAATCCACAGAATCCTGTACAAATGCATTCTATGAGCACCTGCAGGAATGCATGGATCATGCTATCCCAAATAAAACCAAGACTCACTTCTCCAAAAACAAGAGACCTGTCTGGTGGACCCCAGACATAAATAAGATATACAGCAGAAGGAGGAAGCTACTACATGACAGAGCAAAATCCCAAAATGGGAAGGCATCTCTGATCAGTATTAGCAAGAAACTTCAATCCCTCATTAAATCATCAAAGGCCAGTTTCAAAAGAAAAATTGCCCTAGACACTAAAGTTAATCACAGGGCCTTCTTTAGTTATGTCAGGAATATGGGTGGAAACTCCCAGATATGCTCTGAAGTGTTGCATAACGGTACAAAATATACAGAACCTACAGACATAGCCAACATCCTGGCAGGCAGATTCAGCACAAACTTATCCCCCCCTTCACCCCCAAAGGAACAAATGCCTATCCCAACTGAATGTAACCTCCCTGACATCACAGATGCACAGGTGAAAGCTGCCCTCTCCAAAGCAAACAACACAGCATCTATGGCACCGGATGGTGTCCCAGGCTGTGTCTTACATGAGCTCCAAGATGAACTGAACCCTCACATTACGTCACTGTTCAAACTTAGCCTTACTACAGGATATGTACCCAAGGAATGGTGTACAGCTACAGTGATCCCACTCCACAAAGGTGGTGCCACAACGGACACCGGGAACTATCGCCCCATAAGCCTGACTAGTTTGGCCTGTAAAGCTATGGAGCATATTATCATGGAACTCATAAACAAACACATTGGGAGCCTCCAGACACTGGACCCTACCCAATTTGGCTTTGTTAAGGGCAGATCGTGCCTCTTAAACCTACTTGATTTCTTTGAAACAGCTTCCAAAGCCATAGATGAGGGCAAGGTAGTCCACACAGCCTACCTGGACCTCACAAATGCCTTCGACACAATACCCCACTCGGGCATCATAAATAAGCTTACCAGCTTAAATATCAACCCCTATATCACAAGATGGGTTGCAAACTGGCTCAGGGATACAACCCACATGGTCAGAATCACAGGTGCCATGTCCGAATCCAAACCAGTTACAAGTGGCATCCCACAGGGCTCAGTTCTGGGATCTCTCTTGTTCGGTATATACTTCTCTGAGGTTCAGGCTAACACAGGGGGATTATGGGTGACAAAGTTAGCAGATGACTGCAAACTGGGGGCCATCGACTCTCCAGGTGACACAAGCATCCTCCAAAAGGGTCTCACAGAGATGGATGCTTGGTGCCAGAGCCACGGCCTCAAGCTACATGCTAAAATGTGCATAGTCATCCCCTTTGGGAAAAACAAGGTGCCCACTATTTACCACATAGGTGGTAATCCATTAAGTACGGAAGAAGTAATTTAGGTTTGGGGACCAACGTAGATAGTAATCTCTCCTTTGATAATCACATAGCCAAAGTGGTTAGAAAGACCTTCTATATAGCCCACCTTATCACGAAAGGGTTCACATCTAGATCAAGAGAGGTCATTGTGCCCCTCTACTCGTCACTCATCAGGCCCATACTTGAATACAATGCCCCTTTTGGGATGTACCTTACCCAACACCTGCAGCAACTGGAGAGACCCCAAAAGTACGTCACCAAGAGGATCATGTGCTACAAACAAATGTCCTATGTAGCTCAACTAAAGAAACTTCAGCTCTTCTCAATTGCTTACCGCCTACTCAGAGGCGATCTATGCCTGACATACAAAGCCATGTCAAACCCAGAATTAATGGACATGTTCCACCTCAAGGAATCCATGTCCCTTAGAGCTACATGCTCCAGGGACTTAAACCTCAGCACAAGAATAAATAGGACATGCTGGAGGGACAGATTCATTTCCCAGAGGCTCCCCTCACTCTGG
The DNA here is from genome assembly GCF_019279795.1 of Protopterus annectens. NCBI lineage: Eukaryota > Metazoa > Chordata > Ceratodontiformes > Protopteridae > Protopterus > Protopterus annectens. The sequence goes on along the minus strand of NC_056732.1, from coordinate 1,756,670,687 downwards.
ACTAGAATCCCAATTCATGTTAGACATAGCCCCTCGCTGAACCTCTTCAAGCAAAATCTGGATGCCTTGATAGGAAATTGCAAATTCACCCCTGGGATCTCTTCTGTGTCCCTGCTAGACAGAGGCACAGCAAACTAATCTTAAAGGGTACCTTCTGTGACCTACTTTACAGAGGCACAGTAGGCTAATCTAATAGGTAGGCAGAAGCTAAATACACTCTGGCTAGGCTTATAAATGCCCTAGGGTGGATAGCTCAGTATCTACCTATGAACCTATGAACCTATAAGTTCCGCACCAAGCAGATGTATGGACTCACACGGATGACCTGCACAGTTCAGATGCAGTAACTCCAGCTGTAGTCAGTCACTTACCACCTACTCGGATATGATGTGTGCCTGTTGTTTGCAGTAATACCCAACCCAGTATTAATGGACATGCTCCACCTCAGGATATCCAACTCCCTTGTAGCTACACACTCCAGGGACATATACCTCAGCACAGATGTTTATAGGACATGCTCGAGGGACAGGTTCTTATCCCAGGGCCTCCACTCACTCCAGATTGTGATCACAGTTTCACATAGGCAGAGCCACCCACTGACCACCTACAGGAGACATCTTGACAGCTGTATGGGTAATCGTATGTTTACCCCTGGGATATCTTCTGTGTCCCTGCTAGACAGAGGCACACTAGCCTAAATGTACATGAGCTATCTTGTGTGACCTACTATTCACTGGCACAGTGTAGCAATCTGACAGGGCTGCAAAAGCAAAACACACTCTGTCTAGGCTTGTACATACCCTAGGGCAGATAGCCTAGTATCGACCTCTGAACCTATGCTTATATTCGGGATGCACAATATTTATTGCTGATACTGTTTGCAGGTCTTTATCGTCTTTGCTTTCCCAGTTTCTATGAACATCTTTGGTATCTGTGGAACATGTTTGATCATGACAGGGTTCCACTATATTATATATGTGTCTGTTGTCATGTAACTGTGTGCACAGGGCAGATTGCTGGATAGTGAGAGGTTCCTGGGTTAACACATGCAACAGCCAGATATGTGTGGCCCACTGCTGTACTCAGACATGGTCTAAGTGTGTGAGCATACCCATTTCAGGCGTTCCATGTTTTGTTGCCTGACATATGTCTCATTTATTCAAGTGTGTGAGCATGCCCAGTGTGACCTTTCAGTATGTTGCGATCTGAAGTCCCCTACATTTGTGGATGTGTGTGAACATGACCAATATTAACATTTATACTGTGTGTGTTGGAAGTCAAGTTCTGTTCTTACTGTAGGACTCACCTTTGTGTCATAACTCAACAGGGATTATGCTGTGCCTGAATGGTTTCCATGAGATACTTTGCACAGACTTATCAGCATTCCTTCACAGTGGCTGAATACTGCAATACTGTCATGGTTTAGTGGTTTAGTACTTTAGCTATGGTGCACATTATCCTTGGTTCGAGGCCCATCACTGCTTTATATTTTCATACTGAGCAGACCAGACTGCTTAAGGGCCAGTTAAGCAAATATGAGCATGTTTGATTTTGTTCAGCTATGCCCTACTTAGACCAGGCTTGTCCGACATTGCTGTATATTCACCAACTTTGCTGGACATTGCCCAATATTACTCGACATTGACCACAGTTGTACTAGTTGGTGTGTGAGATTCTGTTTTGCATATACTACATGGTGGTAAATGCTGTTTAGCACTACCTTACATTGCTTAACACATGGCAATCATGCCTCAGGTGGTGCTGCAGGGCTGCCTATGTCGGATGCACATACTACACTCCCTGTACATGTTTGAAAGCAGGTAGTGTCACCTTAGGCATCCCTTTTACTATATGTGTGGGTCAGAGAGAGGTATAGCATACTGGGCATGCCTCCTCCTTCTGCCTACTGGGGCAGGCTCAGGTTGTTCCTCCTCCGAGTCATGCTCTGCCTGTGATGACCTTGGCAATGGTTGGGGGCTGTTTGGCCCAGGCCTATGCTGGTCCTGCTGCAGCTCTTTTTGCAGAATCATATTCTGTAGCATAGCACATACCATGACAATTTGGAAACATGTAGTTGGTGAGTACTGCAAGGCTCCACCAGATGTGTCAAGACACCGGAACCGTGACTTGAGCAGCCCAAACACACGCTCAATTACATTTCGTGTTTGTGCATGTGCCTCATTATGGCATTCCTGTTCAGGTGTGTGTGCGTTTCTGATGGGTGTCATCAGCCATGGCTCCAGTGTATAGCCAGCATCCCCCACTAGGTGACCATGTGGGATGTCCCCACTGGCAGATGTCTGGTACAGCTGCGTCAGATGCCAGATATGGGAATCATGGTAGCTTCCAGGGCAGCCAGCACACACATTCAGTATTATGCCCTGGGCATCACACATGACCTGGCAGTTGATGGAGGGGAAGCCCTTGTGGTTGAAGTAGACCCTACCCCGCTCGCCACCTGGTGCTTTGATGCATATGTGCGTGCAGTCTATTGCACCCACTACCTCAGGATATTCCGCTATTTGCTGGAAGAGATGCATATTGCCTGCCAATACCTCGCGGGAATTGGGGAAATATACATGATCACTGACATGTCCTGACATGGCATCCAGGAACTGGTGCAGTACCCTGGATGCTGATGCCTGTGATATCCCCATCATATCACCAGTTGGTCTCTGGAAGGTACCTGTTGCTAGTATTCGTAGGCCAACACATACCTTGGTTTCCACTGGAATGGGTTCACCTCTGCTGGTTCTGTGTGTGAGATGTGGCCTGCACAGCTCAACAATTTGCTGCATGAGGTCTCTGTCCACTCTATAGCGCTCCACTATTTCCAGCTCATGTAGCCCCTGGTAGGTTACCCTGGGCCTGTACACTCTTCTCCGTCTCTTCACTGGGGGTTGGTTGGCAGCATTCCCATTGTCACCACCCTCAACATGTTGCATATGTCGGTTTATGACAGCAATGGCAGCCCCTAACATTTCTTTGTCTCAGTTAAGCCTTTTCAGTATTCACTTCTCTTAGCTTACTGCAGTGCTGCAGTGTCTCTGAGGAATACATGGTGAAACGTTGTTTGCAGAGTTTTAAGTGCTAGGCTGGGATGGTTTACTGCCTGTGTAATTGCCTGATTCTGATTATTTCCACCTGCTAGCTCTGCTGACTCTCCTTGGTTAACTTCCTACTGTTTGTTGTGCTTCCTTTTCCCTTTCCATTTCCTCAGGGGGGCAGCGCTGCACACACTAGCACAAACGTGCGCACACGCACTAACATGCGCGCACACAGGCTTAGACGGAGTTACACTAGCTAATTCCTGCTTAAACACGTGCACACAAGCACAAAGGCACTTACAAGACTTTAAACTCCCTTATACATGCTTAAACGTGCACACAAGCGCAAATGTGCTAACACAGATTTAGACAACATTACACATGCTAACTTCTGCCTAAACACGCGCACACTGTTTTACTCGGGTTTACAAGCATGCACACGTGCGCATACACGTTCCAAGCATTTTTACAAGAAACTTTGGTGATACCCACAGTGTGCACCTTCTATTTCTTGACTTTATTTAGGTTACCTACTGACACACCTCTTCCAGTGATGAGCAACTGACAGCTAACACATGCCACTCTGCTCCAATTAGATTAGCTTCTTTCATACATACCCCTCTCATGATGTCACCTATATCCTACTCTGTTACTCCCCTTATCCTAGTCTTACACTCCACTGACTGTGCTCATTTGCTATGTAGACCTGCGATTCACTATCCTTACATTCATTTGCATAGGATTGCCTACTAATGCTTGGTTACATCTCTTAGACTGGGTTCACCCCTTAGCAACCCCTACTTGGTAGCCATGTTGTCATCAGCCTGCCACTGCCTTGCATTGTACATTACAAATTCCCATAAAATCCACATTTGTGGATTTTAATTATTAGTTTTCTGGATTTTAGAGCATAGTGCGTTTGCGCGGTGCTGCGCTATGCTTAAACATCAGAAATCAGACAAAAAAAAATTTTTTTTTTCATTTTGCATTGGGAAACATTGCCAATGGCCATATATTTGGCCATTGGCATGCTTCCTCTACTGGATGCAACCTTTATTTGGAGCTGTCATGGCTCCGTTTTGCTATTTGCAGAACGGTACTCAGTTGTCAACTGAGTAAATTTCTGCAGATAACACTACTCTTACTCGTACAGGTTTGGGTTTCCTGAATCGCAAATCTACCTCATTTGCATGTCTTTCGACTGCAATTGAGGTAATTTGCATGTCCTGGCCCTGTCTGTGTAAGAGCCATTTTAGGAGCTCTCTTGCACGCCCCGGCAGGCTGTTCCTGGATCGCTCGTCGAACATGATGGCTGCATGGAGTCTTACTCTACTCTTAGACTCCGTGCAAACCATCGTGAATCCGGCCCAAAGTCTAAACCAACTGTACTAGAAGTAGTGAATATAGTAACAGAGATAAATCAACAGGAATTGGGATTTTTTAGTACAGGGTAGGAGCAAATTATGCATGAAAAAATGGGAATTGTGGGAAAAACACATACGGGGAGGAATTAATTTTAAAAGAAGGCAGGACTTGAATGAGCTAAGTAATGTTTGACTGACAATGATTGGGTAGATCAAAAGTGATGTATAATGTTTGCAACTGGGATTGAGTCAGCTTGGTTTGTGATTTAAAATGCTTGCAGCTAGGATTATGTCAATATGGTTTGTTTTTTAATTTATACAAATGTATGATTGCCTATGTCATAAGTGATAATTTAATAAAAATGTTTCTTGTTTAGAAAAAATCCAATTGATTGTTAAATACTCTCTTTCTATGGAGAAATACCTCCTTTCATGCATTACTGTACTTTCTGCTAATATACACACAGCAAGCTCCTCACCTTGAATGCCATGGGACAGCACTATCCACAAAACCTCCATCTCATGTATATGCATATAGATAAACTCTTCAGCTAAATCAGGAGTCAGTAACACAGCTTCAGAACATTTGATCATTTTAAGTTCATTAGATGCTCTGTCTGGCTCAAAAGTCCACTTCACTTCAAAAAGAGCTTTCTGCCTAGTGAGATCTGTCAAAAGACTGGCAATGATCACACAATTAATACCAAGCTAGTTAAAGAGAAAGCAGTTACCTATGTTTTGGTAGCAAGCTCAGGCCAGTTTTTTTATGGCCTGTATATTTTCTAGTTATGCTGTCACATTCCTCTTCTTCTTCCTATAAGGTATCCTATGTACTTGGATGCCACACTACCCAAATAAATGTTCTTATATCTGCAGTCAAACCAGCCTGTCTAATAGATCTAATACCACCTGCACTTTCCATAATGAGGCTTCCAGTCTTCTGAATAAATGACCACATCACCCAGGTGTGCCACCGCATATCATGAGTGAGGTTTTAGTATTCCATCCATCAGGTTCTGAAAGGTGACAGAAGCTCCATTTAGGGAAAATGGCAACACTGTGTACCAAAATAAGTAGTCCTGGATTACAAAGGGTGTTTTTGTTTTGTCATATGTGAATGTGGAATTTGCTGGTATGCTTTCATGCTTTCAGTACAGTGTTGTCAACTATACACCCTTTCCTAGTTTTTTGATAAATCCATCAATTGTGTGCATGTGTTAACTATCAAACTTTAACTTCTTAAAGTCATTGCAAAGCCTAATACTGCTATCAGATTTAGGAACTGGCTCTATTGGGATGCTCCATTCACTTTATAACTCTTTAATCACTCATAGCTTGAACATTGAACTTCCTGCGTTACCGTTTTTGTGGACCTATAAGATATATCTTTACTCCAAGTTTTGTTGCTGTGCTGTGTTTTATCAGTTTAGTTCTCCTAATGGTTTTCTAAAAACACTCATTTATTTCTTAAGTAAAATTCATTTACTTCCTGCTTTTGCACCCTTGATAAATATTCTCTAACTGCACTTCAGAAAGGGACTCTTTCATCTCTCCTGTATAATTTTCATCTTGCTATCTGCATAAAATGTTTTTCTTCTTCTTCCCACATCTGCAGTAAATCAGTTTGATAGACTTTCTTTATATCTTTCTTTCCTGGCTGCCTAACATAACAGTCCATTGCATTTATTATTTCAGTGACCTTGAATGTCACTTGCCAATCAGCCAAAAAGTCCTTGATTAAGTTTTGTAAATGGGGCAATTTGTATTATAAAATTATTGTTGCATCTACTGAGTTTTGTACATATACTCCTTTACAATAGACATGACCAGCTGAAATCTTCCTGTAAAGTACTGAAGTGTCATGATGTGTTTTCACTTCTTCCTGAATTACCTCAGCAATATCAAGCAATCTTCTTAGATGTCCAATGAATAGAAGTTCAAATCTCGTAAATGCGCTTGAAGCATGGGACTTCACTCAGACTGCATGTGGTAAGCATAGGTCTCAACTGTCCAGGTTTTCAGTGAATGTCCAGATTTTTGTCTCATCTGTTCCTCATAAAATGAATGTTTTTTTCTGTCACATCAATAAGGACTGATATCACTAAATAATGAGATCAGTTTGAGATTCAGATTTCATATCCTTCAGAAAATACATGCTAACATGAATCCCATCATTCTATCAATTTTCTGAGTTTATAAGAGTAATATTTAAAATCTGTCCCTATTTTTGGGCCTTTGTCCCTCCATTATGTCTGGCTTTGTCTGAATTTCTTGCTTTAAGAGGTTTAGTGGTATGATAGTAAGTAAGGTAAAATCTGCATCAACAATTTCTTTTAGCCTGTGTTTCAGCACTTACTGAATCTTTTTTCTGTTCTATAGGTTTGTAGTTGACAGACTAACATCTTTAACTGTTTAACGTACAACATCTGCTTCTGACATGAAGGGTGTGGTGCTTTGGTCAGTATGTACTTCTTTACAGATGACCAGTCTGAGCAATAACCATGCCAATTTTTATTTCTGCATTTATTAACTTGGTAAACTGAAAACACTGTCCTGTCCCACCTCCATCCGGATCATTCTTGAGTTGCTTACCTGGTATTCTATCCCCGGCTTGCTTCTCATTTTCATCTCTGTCCTATCCTTCCATTTCCACCCTCTAACATGGTCCATATCTAGATAGAAGAACAATGCCCACATCACCATGAGTTACTTATAAACAGAAGTAACTATTCCTGTATCAATGTGTTGCATGCCAGCTGACATAGAGCATATGAGATAAAGACAATTCTTATATATGCACTGAGAGTTTGCCTTTGATCATGCACCTGAGATGACTGTCAGTGTTTCAGTATGAAAATCTGACAGAAATAAAAGTAATATAAGGTGATTCAATCCTTGGTACCTTCTTCCATGGCTCTAAATATTAATGATGTGAGTATAGTCTGGTACACCTGTTACAGGTAATTAACAGTAAGTAAAATACATCACTATCAGGGAACTGGGATACAAGAGTTCTCTTTATTTAATATGACCACTGAAAGTGTTTTAGTTCATGATACAGCCTATTTAATTAATTGGTAACAAATACCAACATTACAGATTCTTCAGAATATCATTTGAGGAGTTAGACATGTTTTAATGACACCAGTGTTTGTGAGCTTCTTTGTGTGCACATGCATTCTCGCATATGTACAAGTTAAATAAATAAAAGCAAAACTTCACTACTTCACTAATGAAGATTACTGTAGTGCTAATGATGTTGCAGTAACCATTCGCCTTCAACATGTATATTCTACAGTAATGACCTTTGGTCTGTTTCATCACTGTTGTATTATGTTTACTTCATTCCTGTCCCAGCATCCCACATGCCTCCCTGCCAGCCTACACAGAATCGTTTTAAAAAAATATTCAGAATTCCCTTCCTTTTCAATTATAGGACTGAAGTAGGGTGGACATAACCAAAAGCCTGTGGCTTAAAACAACACAAATCCAGAAAAAAGATAAATCCACAGACCACCAGGCTAAATCGAACAGTTTATTAGAACAATGTTGAATGTTAGCGCTTTCGGGTAAAAGACCCTTCTTCAGACATACAGCATTCTAATAAAGTAGTGTTATTTAAAAAACAAATCATCCAATCACAAATTAAAAACAATAAAACTATCAATGCAAATTAATATATGGTCTACGCCTACTAAGTAATGGCATTAAAGGCACCACACTATTAAGACCTGGGTATCTATTTGTTCTCAATTCAATGATCCATCTAGATTCATTGTATTCGGTGCTATTCACAATCCCCTGGATTCACAAATCCTCCGTGTAAGACTTAATAAGTCTTACTCGGAGGCTGCAGTTGAACTGTATGACATCAGCGTGCCATGAATATTCATGACGGCACGCTGACTCAGCCGTAACTTTTACACAGACTGAGTATGAAAGCAGGGGGCGTGTCCGACTGCCGAGCAGACTAAATGTTCACGCCCCTGCAAGTTGTTAAAAAGCACAATGTCAGCAGACAAGAGTGTGGTCGCTCAAATGTACTTGCACCCAACAGCACACTCCCTGACACTGGAAACCCCAATCAAAGTTATAAAACGTAAAATATTAATTTTTTTTTAATCCACGATATAGTTGCCCGTATTTGCGCGTGTGTGCGCGGGTGTGCCCATTGCTAAACCACAGTTAGCAATTGTGACATCGAAGAGCATATAAGAACTAATTATGCAACTTCTGCCAAATAGCAATAGCATAATAGTAGAGCATTAGCACAAAGAGGAGGCATTCACGGTTCGAGTCCCACCACTACCCTTCTTATTTATGTTCCAAATCAGTATATGAAATAATACCTGACATATATGATTAAAATATTATAAAAAGCAGTGAAATGGCCAATTTATTAGTGAAGAAAATATATATTTTAAAGGCTCCAGATTTAAGCAGTGCTTTACCTAGCTAAATAGAGTTGCCCAGAGTTTACCAGCTCTTTATGCAGCTAAATAAAGTTGCCCAGAGTTTAACAGCACTTTACCCAGCTAAATAGGGTTGCCCAAAGTTTAGCAGCATTTTACCCAGCTAAATAGGGTTGCCCAAAGTTTAGCAGCGCTTTACCCAGCGCAATGTGTTTGCGCGGACGTGCACGCCACGCCAACCAGGGCACTGTAGGACACCGTGGAGCAACGTAGAGCTAAGTTGCTTAAACACAGCCACACCCCCTAGCCTGTCTAGACAGTATTAAAATAAAAGAATGACAAGGTTTGAACCCAGGGTATCATATGCAAAGTACAGAACCACCAAGCCATCACAGCTTAGGAGAAGCAGCCACTGTTAACATACATATACTTAGAAATGGTAGATTAACCATGACTAAGCAGGTCTGCAGTCAGCTGAGAATAGTCAAAAATGGCCAATCACAAAAAAGTGCGGGAAATGTGGCATATTTAAGGCCCATAGGTGGGAATACTCACCATAACTGATAGTAGCTCACATCTGCAGTTAGAATGGCTGGTGTAGGAGAGGGTGCATGCTTCTGAGTGCAATGTTGGGGCATCGAGGAGTCCAAATACATGGTTTGGCTACTTGTCCATCATCATGAGGCAAGACTCCTGCAGGGCTAGTTCCAAGGGATGGAGTATAAGACAGAGGCTTGGAACCGGTTAGCTCATGACCTCACCAGTGTCACAGGCATTCCTCAGACTGGTGAGCAAGTCCGTCACCACCATGCAGACCTGAATAGACGGAAGCAAGCCATCATGAAACAATGGATACAAGAGGCTCGTGGGATGCAGGATGCCCCACAACTAGGTAGGTAGCCATGGAATGCAGTATGTAAGAATTGATAATTGCTTCTGTATAACGGATAGGTATGTCTCAATATTTTAACATTTGTTGACCGGGAATGTCCGACTAGGTTCCACAGAGCCTGTTTTCAGCGGAGGCCCGGGGAGAAATGCTCCAGATGCATGTCTTTAGAATGTGGGAGGAAACCGGAGTACCCGGAGGAAACCCAAGCGAACACAGGGAGAACATGCAAACTCCACACAGAAGGCACCCCAGCTGAGAATTGAACTGGAGAACCTCTTGCTGTGAGGCGACAATGTTAACCACTGCACCACTGTGCCGCCCATATTCCCTTATTTACTCTACAGCTGCAGGTGATCGTGCTGCGAATCAGCAAGTCTATGCTGATAGGCTGCTAAGGCTGCATCATCAGGCAGGTTAGTGATTATTCTGCATGTATTGTTCTATAAAATAGTGTAGAGAGCATGAAATAAAGTGTTGTAGTCCAATAATACAGCCATAAAATGGCCTGAATAAGTCCTCTGCAGGTACTGTCAGATAAAAACGTCAGAGAGTCAAAAAAAGAGTGTAGAAACCCATTAAGAGAGTTGAAATATGTTTTGAAAAATATCTCTGCAGGTACTATCATATCCAATTAGTGAATGAGCCTGGAAAAGAATGTTCTAACCTATTAATAAAGGTATAATATGTCATGAATATATCTGCCATATGCACTGTTATAACAAATAAAGGAGTGAGCCAGTGGAAATGTGTGTAATTTCATAAATAAAGGTCTGAAACCCAGAGTGTGTCTGTGTCACTTAGAAATGTTGTTGTTACTTTGCATTATACAAATAGCACTGTTTTAACAAGTACTGTCAACTCAGAGTTGTGCAGTCCCATCTAAAGTGGGTGATGGAAGTGCTAGTAGCTGTGAAGCATATATACAGTCTTCAACAGTCAGTTACTGGCTGGCATGCATAAGTAAATCTGGCACATGAGTAACATGTTAATTTATTCCCCAGAAATGTGGGTGTGCTCCAAGAAATGCAGGGTTTTGTACAAACTGAAGTGCAAATGTCATGTGAAAACATCCAGATATGTAGATAAACACATATATAACTGCAATAAAGAAATATGTAGCAGTAACATCTGCATCTTGGACAGTTTGTATGTCAGATATAGGTCAGGTATATATTGAACTAGCCAAATCCATTACACAACCTAATGCACGGTGGCAAGTGTAATAATAAGTGTAGGGGATATACACTTGCAGTCACTAGGAATGTAGTGTAGAGTAAAGGTAATTATAAGATGATAACTGAGGTTTTTTCTACACCCTACTGTTTGTGCATGAACCATGCAATTCCACAACGCTATGGGTATGTGTAATCGTAAATATTTGTTGGGACATATGTCCTACTGTTCTATAAATATTTGCATTCATGCTGATGCATGTGCCCTGCTCAAACCCCTCAGTCATGGTGGCCTGTTGCTACCAAACATCCCTGCATGCCGTTGGAATATTCACTGTCATTCAATATATGCATGTGTTATGCTTGCTGTTCAACTGTTGGAACCTTGGTGTGTTGGGTTAATGGAAATATTATTGCATGCTGTAACAACTAACCTGGAATGCTGTTGTCTAACTTGTAATTAAACACACCTACTCACAGAACGTATGGGAAGGCCGGTCCCAGCAAACCTACCTGTCCCTCCTCAGCTGGCAAGTGCACCTGGCACCAGCAGTTCCAGTGCCCAGCCCAGGCTCACCTCCTCCATTGGTCCTGTGCCACCTTTGGGTGGAAGTGCTGCAGGGGATGGGGCTCGGCCCCCCCATGCAAGCGTGGGCAAAGGAGGGCAACTTGTCACCCTTCCTAGGGTCTGGGCTGTGGTGCATAGGGAGATCCAGCGTTCAGTCGCTCAACCCCTACACCAGCTCAAGATGAGAGTGGCGCAACTCCCGGGTGAGCCTACTCCTCCTACAGAGCCCCCAGCACTGCCATCCTCGGGGCTGTGAAGGTGCAGTGGTGAATGCCCATGGGTGGGGATCTCAGTTCCACAGTTACCATCTGTGGGCTCATGGGCTTGCGATTTCCAAACATCCTTCCCCGTCAATTGTGTTCACCCACCCCTTGTGTCAAACACCATCCCTGTATTCGTCTTGTTTGTCTTGTCTGTTTACCTCCTCAACCTACCTCCCCAAATATACCTACTTCCTCTACCTCACATTCCACTATCACGTGAAAAAAAAAAAAAAAAAAGGGCACTCTGTTCCCACAAAAAAATTATGCCCCATACATAGCTGCCCAATTCACAGACATGTCTGCTGGACATGTAAACTGATAATTCTAAATGGCAGTAGAACATATTTTGTTGTCCTCACCCCTCTATCAGGGGTGGAAGTTTTCAAATTTCACACCAAATTTCAAACATATGCACAGCTGTTGCTGGTAAAGAAATGGGCAGCTATGGATCTTCCCTACACCCATCCTGCACATCCCGAGCTGGTTTCCCTACTGTCTTTCCCTCTTTGTGCCCCCTTTTATACCACTTTCATATCTCCCCATTTTCTTTTCTTTAAAAGAAATTAGCGCGGGTGTTAGTGGGAGTAAGCACCTTTAAGCAGTAGTTAGCGGGAGTGCGCGAGTGTGAGCTTGTGTGCGCTTAGCTAAGCATTGCACAAACCCACTTACAACTGCTTAAAAGTTCCTTAGTCACTCTATATGACAGGGCCCTTGTACTGCTCAGCAACAAAATAAAATACCGTGGTCAGTTTCGAACCCGGGACCTTGGACACACCACTCTGCAGGAAGTACCACTAAGCCACAGCAGATATACAATAACTTGGTGCTGATAGAAATATATCATTCATTACCATGAGTGAATGTAAAGGGAAAATAGGAATGGCTTAACACAAATCTTGTTCTCTGGGTCTTAACCAGCAGGTGTTGTGGAATTGCATGACATGACTGTGAAAAGAGAATCAGCCATGCTAGTAGGGAATAATGTTACAGTAGCACCTTACAAACCCCACACAGTATCAGAGCAGGATAAACACTCGCATATTTGCATAGGTCACAGGCCAGAATTCCCAACAGTGACTGATCTACAGGGCTGACCCTGATTTGTAAACAAATGTTAGCTGTGCCCCTCTGACTCCCTGGGAAATGTACTAACAGTAGGCAGAAAGGTGTGGAATCTCACCTAATGAAAGATGTCAATAAGTGAGAGTAGACACTGCTTGCACGTCAGAAAAGGTGTAGTAATGCCAATGCTCTGAATTCCCCAAAGCCTGAACTGCAAAATATCTGTAATATATCACAGGTGTATCCCAGTTATATGTACTGTTCCCTGAGGCTGTTCAGATATATACCTGAGAGTATGTGAGGCCTGGAAGAATCAGAAACACACAGGCATATCAACACACTCTGCAAATAGCTGTAGAATGAATCCCACAAGCATGACCTTATGTAGAAGCACAACACAGAAATATCAAAGGATGTAGCCATGTACTGCTAGCAACCACCTGTGACAATGCCATTGTTCAGGTGCTGAAAAGACTGCTATGGTGCACAGTCAAAGAAAACTAGGCTGATCTCTGTCTACCATCTGGATATGTCCACAGGTGGGAGCTACACAGACAGGCTACTTGCCCCTATAGAGTAATAGGTACACAGCAAGTCTGTATGTTCAGCAAGATAAACATCACACGATAATAAATAATGCTCTCTGCAGTTCTGCACCCCTACCCAAAATTACTATATACCTGTGTATTCATGCACAACCAAGGGTGTAGGTAGGCATACACAGTACTGAAATATGACCAGATGTCTGGAGCAGACTGTGCTAAAGTCAACACAAACAAACCACAAACTGTTCAGAAGTGAGCAACGTACTAATGACAGTATAGCAGTACACAAAGAGTGCACGAGCCTGTTATTCATAATTGGTAGTACAACAGACTTAGTTGTCCTCACCCCTCTCTCAGGGGTGGAAGGTTTCAAATATCACTCCTAATGTATTGCATATGCACAGCTGTTGCTGGTAAAGAAATGGGCAGCTATGGACCTTCCCCACAGACATCCTGTACATCCCGAGCTGGTTTCCTTACTGTCTTCCCCTCTTTGTGCACCTTTAATCACCACATTCCTATCTCCCCATTTACCTTTCTGTCATAGAAATGAGTGCGGGGGTTAGCGGGAGTGAGCACTTGTAAACATTAGCAAGTGGGTTTGCACCAGTGTGCGCATGTGTGCACTTAGATTAGTATTGCTAAGATATGATAAGCTAAGCCAAGCTTAGCTTAGTATTGTTCAAATAAAATAAGCTATGCTAAGCTCAGCTAAGCATCGCAAAGCATCGTGCAAACCAACGCAAACCTGCTTACAACTGCTTAAAAGTGCCTTAGTCACTCTGTATGAAAAGGCCTTTATACTGCTCAGCAGCAAAATAAAATACCCTTGCCAGTCTCAAACCCCACACCTTGAACTCACCAGTCTGCATGCCATACCACTAAGCCACAGCAGATATACAATAACTTGGTGCTGACAAATACATAACATGCATGACAAGGAGTGAATGTAAAGGGAAAATAGGAAAGCCATAGCAATACATTGCAATAAAGAAATATAACATGCATTACAAGGAGTGAATGTAAAGGGAAAATAGGAAAGCCATAGCAATACATTGCAATAAAGAAATGTAACATGCATTACAAGGAGTGAATGTAAAGGGAAAATAGGAAAGCCATAGCAATACATTGCAATAAAGAAATGTAACATGCATTACAAGGAGTGAATGTAAAGGGAAAATAGGAAAGCCATAGCAATACATTGCAATAAGTACTGTTGTATGCCAGTTAATTCCCTAATTACAAAGGAAAGTACATACTCCCATGTAGCCAGTGTTAGCATTAGGAGGTGTGAGTAAACTTACACACTGAGAAGAGTGTACTGGAAGAAGTAACAGTCAGGTTTCAGTACAACATGCATTTCACTGGCTACAACCCAGCTTCAGATATGAGACATATACCAACCTTCTGACTGACACAACAGTGTCCACAGCAAACAAGCATGGTCCCCAACTTGCAAAACTGAAAGGCCTACACCTACCTAACCTAGCATTTTATAGCGGTGTCCTGAACTCACAGTGAGTACTGCAATTACCACACAGCAGGCTGCATGCAATTACTAAATGGTGGGCACCAACTGGTGCAGGGGCCATCACATGCACATGTGCAGATACCTACAAAAACAGCCTGTACCTGCTGTTCACACATGCAATAATATCATTGCACCAACTGGAGAGAGAGAGAGTGAGAGAGTGAGAGAGACCAACAGACAGACAGAGAGAGACACACAGACAGACAAACAAACAGAGGCAGTAGTACAGAAAAAAAATATGTCAACAGGTACAAGAGACAGAAGTGAGTAATACAAAGGTAAGGTATGTAACAGATATGTATTTGCTGGCATCCAAATGATATATCTGAAGGGTACTCTACATAGTGGGAACCCTCCATATGTGGTAGCAGTCTGTATCTATATGTATATGCAGATGTGCCTAGGGCAAGGGACATACTGCAACTGTCAGTGAAGGCTGGACATATATATGTAGTTGAAGGTTGCTATGTGCACATATCTATGTAGGTTGTAGTGTGCGGCATTGAAAACAGCAATCAGTGCAGGTATATGTCATGTGGTGGTTAAATGCTGTGGGACTGAGCCAGTGAGGCCTGCGACAGCTATACGGCCTGAGGACAGCAACATGCATTCTGCACAACACTGTGCAATATTATTACATAATTGTATGTTTCACAACTGTTTCATAACTGATATTCCCACCATGAAAGGTGGGCAGTATATGCGCCTATATGTGCATGTATATGTACAGCAATGGATGTTTACAAGTATGTGTATCTATATATATATATATATATATATATATATATATATATATATATATATATATATATATATATATATATATATATATATATATATATATATGTATATATATATATATATATATATATATATATATATATATATATATATATATATATATATATATATATATATATATATATATATATATATATAAATTTATAAAACAAAAATTAACCTCACTCAAAAAAATTGAACGAAGAGAAGCAATTTTAACTAAGAACTGAACTTCGTGACAATAAAAGCATTCAAAAAAATAGTAAATCACACCAACAACTCTTGTAGAACTTTAGCTCTTTCGTTTTATTTATTATCAAGACTTCTTCAGAAAGACATGTTTCATAAGTATGAGCAACCATTTTCACTTCCTTTATATACATTAGTTCTAGGAGGCCATTTAAATTAACAACAGTTCCTTTCCAGTAGTAAAGTGTGAACAAGCAGGGTGCTGTGTGCATTTTCATGAAACTGGAACCACAACACCAACAATATTGAGGGAAGGAGGGGGAATAACAATCGCAGGGGAAGAAGGAGTGGGAACAGGATACAGTACTAGTATTACTGGGATGGACCACCCTGATCACCCTCCCCATTCACTGATACCAGCACCTGATAGCACTGACTTCAGGACTCCAGCAGGGGTAGGTGACATCTACCTCACCACATGAGTTTTCTCAGAAAGCCATCATAAGGTACTGAAGAAAGGCTTTTCTTTCATCCCAGCACAGACAGCCAACACGGCGGATGTTATCCTGGACCTCAAGTGCTACCTGAGAAAGTTACAACTAAAATTAGATATAAAACAGTATGAAGAGGAAGAAGATGAGGAAAGCTCGGAAGATAACAACAGACCCCTTACCATGAAGAGCCTGTACACTCCTGCACTCTCCAATACACTGAGCCTCTTTGCGAGTACCTGCGAAAGGGATATCAGGAAACTCCTTTCTGATAAGCCCTCGGCAAAGTGGCACAACCTGAACAGGGAAGAAAGACAGGCTTGGAAGGAACTGAGTCAGGACAAATCCCTATGGATCATGAAGGCTGACAAGGGATCAGGGATAGTAGTGATGGAGTAAGAGAGATATATCCAAACACTTGAAGCATCCCTCATGAATAACCAGTTCTACAAAAAGGTCAACATCAACCAGGTACAACAAAACTTTAAACAAATTGACATCCTACTGTTGGAACTGTACCTCAGGGATGAGATCTCTCAAGATGAAAAAGAGTTCATGCAGGTCATGACACCCAGCCTTGGGAAATTTTTTGGAATCCCCAAGGTTCACAAGAACCCTGAAAATCCACCTTTCCACCATGTGGTATCGAACCGAAGGACAAAAACAGAAAAGATTTCACAATACGTGGACCACATCTTTAACTCCATTGTACAGAACAGCAAATACTACACCAAGGACTCCTGGGCTTTTCTAAACAACATCTTCAAACTAAGGCTTGATGGAGGGGAATATTTACTGGTCACCCTAGATGTAGAAGCACTCTACACAAACATCCCCCACGCCAAAGGACTGACCCTCACCAGACAGTACCTGAACAGGCACTCCAACCTAAGTGGGACTAAGATTAATACTGTATGCATGTTAATAGAAGCAGTATTAAGAAATAACTTCTTTCAATTCAACGGGAAGATTTACCACCAACAGAAAGGCGTAGCCATGGGGTCCAAAATGGCCCCAGCATATGCAAACTTAGTCCTCAGTGCCTGGGAAATGGATAAGGTTGAATCACTGCCCGGGTTCAACAACACCATAATGTACAGGCGTTATATTGATGACGTCTTTTTTGTCTGGAAGGGGACAAACTTTCTCTGAGCAATTTTCTGGAAACCCTTTTCCAGAGTCTGGACTTCCTGACCCTCACAGTAGGACATATCGGAACCACCACTCAATTCTTGGATATCCACCTCACTATAGACCCGGAAAGTGGACAGTTTGACTCCAACATCTACCGCAAGCCCACTTTCCGGAATAATTATCTAGAGTTCAGCAGCCAGCATCCCCATTTCATGAAAAAGAATATTGTAAAAGGACAATTCATCTGGTTATCCAGACTCATTTTTAGGGACGAGGTTTTCATCAAGGAAGGTTTTTACCTCAGAAACTTGTTCCTAGAAAGAAAATACCCAGAGTATCTAGTGGACAACCTGTTCCAAGAGGTCATACAGCACAGACACTCCAGGTACCCACCAATCCTGGAAAAGGGATTCACAGCAAGGGCACAGAACAGACCGAACAAAAAGGACTGGGTGTCAAGTTTCCCCCTTCCAATTTCCACCGATATGTTTGGAATCAGAGGGGTCCTCACCAACAATTGGGACATCTTGGGAGGAGAAAAAGGTCTGACAAAGTTACTTGGGACATCCCCAAACTTCTGTTTCAAACAAACCTCTTCTTTTGGTGGTGCGTTCGAGAGGAATAAAAGCCCATCCCCACAGAGCGAAGTATCGACAGAATCTGGAATGTCTGACTGTGGCAAGTGTGTTGCCTGTGTACACATACGAAAAAACAACAACGTCACCTTCCCGCACTGCAACAGAACTGTCAGTCTACATGACCACTATGACTGCAACACAAAAAATGTAGTTTACTGTGCTTTCTGCGAACACTGTGGGAACGTCTATATCAGCAAAACGAACAGGAAGCTGAGTAGCCGTATTAAAGAACACACTGCAGCAATACACAAACAGGACAGTTTGAATGCCGTGGCTAAACAAACTTCACAGGATTCAAATTCACAGTGCTGGAAAAAATAACAGAATTTGTAGGGGACATGGACGCATTCCTGCAAGTCCGGGAATTAAAATGGCAGATAGAACTGAGAGCTGATGTCTATCCAGGTCTCAGTGAGACACTGAACATTAAATGTGCACTTAAATGGTATAGAGATTGAAATGTGATAGGGTTTGAAGAACTGTGCAAGCGGGTTTGAAGAATTGTGCAAGTAGATTTAATGTGTTTATGAATTTATAACTGTGCAAGTGAATATAATGTGTTTCCTCTCTCTCTCTCTCTCTCTCTCTCTTTGACTTTTGACTCCCCCATACCCCCTACACACATGCTCCGAATCACCAGGCTAGACCCTACTGACCGCACCAACTATACCCTCCGGTCTCACTATTTCACACAGCCATTCAAGGGTTGACACCATCCAAACCAGCCCACAGCTGGTACCATCCGCACTGACAGTCTTCTGGGACACTCTGTCATTCATATGCTCCTTGTCATGGGTGGCCCCCTACCAGCCCCCCCTCAAGTCCACACCGCATTCCTCCCACTCCCCCATCAGGTGGCATACCCACACATTACTCTACACACACACACACCGATACCAAGGCATAGTAGGACTCTCTACCTGACTCCTCCACCTTCTTCCGTTCCCTTCTTTACTTACCTTTGGAGGCAAAGACTCATAAGTTATGTGTTTATATTAGAATCAACACAGCATGACTGTCATCCTTCCCGGTCCCCCCCCCCCCCAAATTTTTTTTTTTTTTTTGCACACAATCCCTTTTTGCACAAAGTCCCTTTTTGCACACAATCCCCTTTTTTGCACACAATCCCTTTTTGCACACAATCCCTTTTAGTATGCACACGGCACCACAAGGCTATTACTGTCTGACTAATTTACCTTATGTGACTGCGATTGTAATGTTAATGAAAATGCACACAGCACCCTGCTTGTTCACACTTTACTATTGGAAAGGAACTGTTGTTAATTTAAATGGCCTGCTAGAAATAATGTATATAAAGGAAGTGAAAATGGTTGCTCATACTTAAGAAACATGTCTTTCTGAAGAAGTCTTGATAATAAATAAGACAAAAGCGCTAAAGTTCTACAAGAGTTGTTGGTGTGATTTACTATTTTTTTGAATGCTTTTATTGTCACGAAGTTCAGTTCTTAGTTAAAATTTCTTCTCTTCGTTCAATTTTTTTGAGTGCGGCTAATTTTAGTTGTAAGCCTTCTACTCCATGTGACAGTATGGCAGGAAACATAGCACCCAACTCAGGCTCTTGTAGCCAACTGAAGACAGAAGCAACCAGGAGCAGGACACCAATTGATCCAACAACAGTTCTTACAAAATTATCGGAAGGAATTCGTTTGGCGCAGGATCTCTTCGAGGACCTAAACAGCAGACCTTTAACACCTACAAATGAAAGGATCACCAGGGACCACACTGAACTCCCGGACCACTCTGGAGCCAGGACCACAATTAACAACAGAACTGGGACAGAAAGAAGGACCACACAGGCTCTCGACCTGATACTCACGCAGACGGAAATTAATCCCTTCCGTTGCCCGGTCCAGAATACAACAGCACAACTGGAGTACAGTCAAAACAGAGGTGTCTCACAGAGCGCCAGGTCTCTGATTACCAGATTTGAGAGACTGATTAAAACCTACAAAAACTTGGAGCATGACAACTTCTATCTGGAAAGGTGTTTAGAGCTGGATATAGTCCCACAGTGTCTCAGATGTAACAAATTTCCTAACAGGACTACTCCAAACTCTCAGCTTCACAAAGAACTGGTCAAAATATATAATGACTCTGGGCTAGCAGCTATCAAAGCACTCATCCAAAGTAATACTGAGAGTATGGCCACCTACAAGTCTCAAATAGATGATCTGCAAACACGCATCCTGCAGGATCCCACATTTATTGACTTTGCAGAAATGTGGGACAATGTACCGCACAAAATTACTAGGCATGTGGCAACACTGATTGAATGCAAGAAAGTCAAATTGCTTAGGGACATTAAACAATATGAGGAAGGAAAAGCATACCCGATCAGGCCCACACGCTCCTTACACACACGGAGAAGGCTAGACAGATATCCCACAACCAATCCGCTGTCCCAGATGATGGTACATACTCCTCCTAGGGGACAGCCAAGACCAGAAATGCCTCTCCAGAATCAGCCAACACAGAGAGATCCAGACACCAGTGAACGTGACCACTACGACAACAATGAGGACAACAACAATACAAACCACAGGACACTGGACAGTGCGATCAATCAAGGAAGGGTTTATCAGACCCCACCAATGAATGACCAGTCTACCAACAACAACACAAGTGGCAACAACAATGTTTTTTTTATCTTCAGCAGGACTCACAACCAGAACCAGGACTTATACCAGGTTAAGACCTGGAGGTAATGAACGAAACTGGAACCACAACACCTACAATATTGAGGAAAGGAGGGGGAATAACAATCACAGGGGAAGAAGGAGTGGGAACGGGATACATTACTAGTATTACTGGGATGGACCACCCTGATCACCCTCCCCATTCACTGATACCAGCACCTGATAGCACTGACTTCAAGTCTCCAGCAGGGGTAGGTGACATCTTTAACCTCAACACACGAGTTTTCTCGGAAAGCCATCATAAGGTACTGAAGAAAGGCCTTTCTTTCATCCCGGCCCAGAGAGCCAACATGGTGGATCTTTTCCTGGACCTCAAGTGCTACCTGAGAAAGTTACAACTAAAATTAGATAAACAACAATATGAAGAGGAAGAAGATGAGGAAAGCTCGTAAGATAACAACAGACCCCTTACCATGAAGACCCTGAACACTCCTGCACTCTCCAATACACTGAGCCTCTTTGCGAGTGCCTGCGAAAGGGATATCAGGAAACTCCTTTCTGATAAGCCCTCGGCAAAGTGGCAAAACCTGAACAGGGAAGAAAGACAGGCTTGGAAGGAACTGAGTCAGGACATATCCCTATGGATCATGAAGGCTGACAAGGGATCTGGGATAGTAGTGATGGAGCAGGAGAGATATATCCAAACACTTGAAGCATCCCTCATGAATAACCACTTCTACAAAAAGGTCAACATCAACCAGGTACAACAAAACTTTAAACAAATTGGCAACGTACTGTTGGAACTGTACCTCAGGGATGAGATCTCTCAAGATGAAAAAGACTTCATGAAGGTCATGAAACCCAGCCTTGGGAAATTTTTTGGAATCCCCAAGGTTCACAAGGACCCTGAAAACCCACCTTTCCACCATGTGGTATCGAACCAAAGGACAAAAACAGAAAAGATTTCACAATACGTGGACCACATCCTTAACCCCATTGTACAGAACAGAAAATACTACACCAAGGACTCCTGGGCTTTTCTAAACAACATCTACAAACTAAGGCTCGATGGAGGGGAATATTTACTGGTCACCCTAGATGTAGAAGCACTCTACACAAACATCCCTCACTGACCGCACCAACTATACCCCCCGGTTTCACTATTTCACACAGCCATTCAATGGGTGATACCATCCAATCCAGCCCACAGCTGGTACCATCCGCACTGACAGTCTTCTGGGACACTCTGTCATTCATATGCTCCTTGTCATGGGCGGCCCCCTACCAGCCCCCCCTCAAGTCCACACCGCATTCCTCCCACTCCCCCATCAGGTGGCATACCCACACATTACTCTACACATACACCAATACCAAAGCATAGTAGTACTCTCTGCCTGACTCCTCCACCTTCCTCCATTCCCTTCTTTACTTACCTTTGGAGGCAAAGACTCATAAGTTACGTGTTTATATTAGAATCATCACAGCATGACTGTCATCCTTCCCGGTCCCCCCCCCAAATTTTTTTTTTTTTTTGCACACAATCCCTTTTTGCACACAGTCCCTTTTTGCACACAATCCACTTTTTTGCACACAATCCCTTTTTGCACACAGTCCTTTTTAGTATGCACACAGCACCACAAGGCTATTACTGTATGACTAATTTACCTTATGTAACTGCGATTGTAATGTTAATGAAAATGCACAGCACCCTGCTTGTTCACACTTTACTATTGGAAAGGAACTGTTGTTAATTTAAATGGCCTGCTAGAACTAATGTATATAAAGGAAGTGAAAATGGTTGCTCATACTTATGAAACATGTCTTTCTGAAGAAGTCTTGATAATAAATAAGACGAAAGTGCTAAAGTTTTACAAGAGTTGTTGGTGTGATTTATATATATATATATATATATATATATGTATACATACACACACATATAGATATATATATATATATATATATATATATATATATATATATACATATATATAGATGTGTACATATATATATATATATATATATATATATAGATAGATAGATAGATATATATAGATATATACATATATAGATATATATAGAGATATACAGATGGATATGGAAATTATATGGATATATATAGATATGTGTATATATATATATATATATATATATATATATATATATATATATATATATATATATATATATATATATATATATATATATATATATATATATATATATATGTATATATAGATATATATATATACATATATATTCATATATATATATATATATATATATATATATATATATATATACATAGTGAGAGAGGGAGACACTGGGTCAGACATATTGCAACAGGTGCCTGGTGACCAAGACATGGACTGAACACCAGTGTTGATACTGCAGTACCATACCCCATTCCAAAACAGTTTACCCACTAACTACCAGATAGGTGGTTGCCTGCCTAACACTGAAGGTGTCAGAAGGGAACATGGGACACAGGTGGACAGTAGCCTCCACTTTGATATTCACAGTGCCACACTAGTCCTGTAATCCCTCTACATGGTACGTGTCATCACAAAAGGTGTGTCATCTAGGGAAATATAGGTTAGTGTACCCGTCTACTCCTCACAATGCCCCATGTGGTATGTGCCTCACATGACAAGTACAGCTAGAGTGCGTTGCATACTGCCTACATAGAGGTTACCACTGCCGGACATACAGAGGTATGTCACACCCATAGCAGACGGCCAACCACCATGACAACATCTCACAATCCCTCCAGGCTACATGACCTAGGGCCCTAATCCTTGTCACCGCACTAAACAGCACATGCTGGAGGTACAGGTTCCTATACACAAATATGCCATACTCTGGACTAAACCACACAGCATTAACAAACAAGGCTCCTCATTAGTAGAGGTCATACATACCCCTGATGAATGTTATGGAGATAGGTAATATGCCCTGGGAGTCAACTTTGTGTATCCGTTTGACAGGAGCAAGTGAAATGACATCACATGTGTGTCAAAGGGCAGGGTAGCATATGGCTAGGCTGCTCTAGGCCCAGGACCAGTAGCATAGTACCTACCTATGACACAATGCACACACACCTGTACAATACCAGCTATGTGAGGTGGAATGAGTGTGACACTGACTGTGTGCAAGGTCTGCAAAGGTGTGATAGCTTAGCATGAGGTTTTGTCTGTCTTGGTAGTTTGTGTCCTAGGTGTGAGGCCAGAGAAAGATGTGTCAGTTATTGGATGCAGACATAGTAAGATGGCATATGTTGTGACGTAGTTCCTTGTGTATGACTGTAGTGTCCCATTGTAGGCTGAAGCAATACATG
This sequence comes from Protopterus annectens, assembly GCF_019279795.1. NCBI lineage: Eukaryota > Metazoa > Chordata > Ceratodontiformes > Protopteridae > Protopterus > Protopterus annectens. Next base: position 1,756,646,608 of record NC_056732.1, on the reverse strand, counting down.
TATGCTCAGTAAGTGGCACTGCTAGTGAATCCAGCTCACATATGAACTGTTGTACTACCTGAAGCTGTAGGCCTAAACACCACAGTATGGTGTATGTTCACATTCCCTGGTAACACTGTCTTGTTTGTTTCCTGTAGTCTACACAGATTACATACCTCAGGCATAGGTATCTGTAAGTATGGCACACAGTACTATAAGGTACACAGGTAATGTTCATATTTGTTGGCATACATTTGTGTGTTGTATGTATGTCTAATGTGTGTGTAATGATGCCTGTACCATGGCCACAATCACATGTGTGTTACAGGGTATGTGTGTGTACCTAGCAACATGTATACTTTGTTACAGCAGTATGCCAGCTATATTAACAACCGTGCACATATGTTAAGTAGGGGTGTGGCATCAAAGACTAGGGTGGATAACTGTTAATACTGTAAATGTACATTACATTACATTCATTGCATTGGATGACAATATTCTTCATGCATTAGCTTGATATATACCCCCAGTGTGAGGTTGTGCATTGTATCCCAAACAGTGTGCCGAGTACTGGTGTATACTGGTTTGTTGTATGGAGTATGGCAGGTACTGTGAGACAGTTGTGGGCTGAGCACTGATATGTGGCATTGAACGTGTGTATCCTCTGATAGACAGATGCTATTTATGGCTGTTAAGTGACGTCTGTACTTCATAATGTTAAGTGTACCACATGACTTGCTCATACATACCGTTTAATTGTCTTCCAGGGTTATGGCTCACCAATGCAATCCTGCATATACAGCTGCAGAGGAGCAGGTAATACAGGCCAGCCTGGTACAGCACTATCACCTGCTTTTTTGTAGGGCCAGCCAGCACCAGCATGAGTGTACTGCACTGTGGCAAGATCTTGTTCGCCGGGTAAATGACATAGGCATGCATAACTGGACATATGAGCAGGTACACCATCACTGCAGTGATTTAATTAGACATGTCTGGTGGCATGCATCTGATATCCATAGGCAACAGCTTGCCACAGGTGGTGGGGCACCCATGCATCCCCCCCTCACCAGAGTGGAGGAGCTGCTCCTAAGCGTGGTGGCTCCTGGCCTACAGCAGCAACAGCATCATACATGTGTCATCATGTAGGCTGGAGCTACCCAGCAGGACGAAATGGAGTGTGCAGGCAATATGCCCTAGCTGTAGACTACAATTACCTGCATTGTTAGAATATGCTTATGTGAGATGTGTACTGTGTGTTTAGCAGTCGTGCTGCCTCTCATGCGCAATACTGTTATTTGGAATAGTATCTCCACACCTGTGACTTTTGACTGTTGTTCCACTGCAGATTAGCGCACTCACTCATGGTAGCAATGCCACAGTTGTGGCCACTGACAAACTGTGTCATATTTTTTTAGGTCCCTCTGGTGAGACAGCAGGGCAGACAATACATGCTGGTGAATGTGTTAACACTTTAATATTGGTAATGATATGTGCATGTCATAGGTGAGGTGTAGGCCATGTACACACCACACACCTACACATAATGCATGCTGTCCATGTTTGCTGTGAGACATTAATCATCTCAGTAAAGTCAGTAGCGGCCTCAATCACATACACTGCACAGTGCAGCAGACACAATTGTGGCAACACTGTACTGCACCTTAGATATGCATAGTTGCTACAGCTGTACACAACAGAACACGTTTATCATATGCAGTACACGAAAACATGCTACATTTGCCATTACTACACACCCGCTGTAAGGTCACACGTCAGTATCCCACATGTCATGCACACACACATGCTGTACCTCAGGGGTAGAGGCCTATCATGGGTCTGTGCAACACTCTGCAACACATAACACATTCATGTTAGACAATGCTCCCTATTGGGCACCTCACACACCTATGTACAAGTTGTCTGTGTAATTGTGAACGTAGCCACGGCACTGCAGTTCAGGTACAGCATGCTAGGTGGTGGTCTTGCACACATTAGTAGCTGTGGGTGGCCACAGGATGCATGTTGATGACGGCAATACACCCCATCCAGTTACAGTGACCACAGTACTACTCATAGCAGTCATTGCTTTGCACCTTAATGTTGTGTGTGTGCAAACATATGCACCTATACACAATATGCATAGCATGCTGTGTGTGTGCTTACATATGCCAGTATACACAATATGAACAGCAGTCGCCATCCAAACAAAGTGTCACATATATGTCCTGGAATGCTACTGGATATATGGGTCACTTGACACACATTGGGTATGTGTGGTGTTTAATGTTGCAGTCATGTAGCATGCCATGCCATGTGTGGCACCGACATATGTGCAATATGTCCCACACTCAGCATAACCACAGTACACTGGCCATGTAGAGCATTGGGATACCTTCACATCAACATGCACCACTCATCCCATGTGTGTACATAGCATGCATGTGCTACACCCAAGCCCACTATTATCTGCTATGGACACAGACACTGTACTCAGACATGGATATCTATGTGTCACACAGATAACACATGCAGCCATGGCATGTATACTTGTGAGTGGTGGTGCACAGGGCATTGCAGAGCTGATAATACCTGCACAGCAATGTTGTGTCCATGTACAAATTGTGTTCCAGGGAGTAACCAATCACTGAACAATGACACAGTTGCAACAAAGCCATGTATACTGCCATTACATTGGGGCGTCTACACTTGCACTATATGGTCTTGTGCAACACATATTCTGCATGCTGACACGTGTGTGGTGACTGTTTACCTTGTGATACTGACACCCACTTTCACCCACTATAGAGTATGTATTGGATTGCTGGTGTGTGTGTTTATGTGCTGTAGTGAGGAGTGTATTAGTGGTCAGCAGCTGGAGAGGCCACAAAAGTTCCTCACCAAAAGGATAAAGGGTCTCAAACATCTGTCCTATGCTGCCCGACTGAAAGAACTCCAGCTCTATTCAGTCGCTTACCGCTTGCTCAGAGGTGACCTTTGCCTAACATACAAGGCCATGTCAAACCCAGATTTGATGAATATGCTTCACCTCAAAAAATCTAGATCCGTCAGAGCCACAAGGGCGGGAGACTTAAACCTCGACACGGCTATTAATAGGACGTGCTGGAGGGATAGATTCATCACCCAAAGACTCCCTATGCTGTGGAATAAAATCCCGGTATATGTGAGGCAGAGCACCTCGCTGGCCTTGTTCAAGAGAAATCTTGACCAATGGATGGGAGATCGCAGATATACCCCAGGGATTACCTCAGTGTCACTGCTCGACAGAGGCACAGCAAAATAATGGGTATAGTTCCCCATACTAAAGGGGTGGCGTAAGCCACAAAACTATGGGCTAGGCTTGTAAATGCCCTCGGGCAGATAGCCTAGTATGAACCTATGAACCTATGAACCTATGTGTTCATGTGTTCATGTGTGCATGTGTTCATGTGTGCACGTGTTCATGTGTGCATGTGTGCATGTGCACATGTGTTCATGTGTGCATGTGTTCATGTGTTCATATGTGCATGTGTGCATGTGTTCATGTGTGCATGTGTTCATGTGTGCATGTGTTCATGTGTGTATGTGTTCATATATGTGTGTGTGCATGTGTTCATGTGTTCATGTGTTCATGTGTGCATGTGTGCTTGTGCAGACCGTAAAATGTGTTTCCTGTCTTCCTCTAACAAGTGCTGAGTTAGGGCTGGACGAATGCATCAGGGAACCTGAAGCCACTGCCACGAATAGTGCTGATGATGAGACATGTATTTTGACACAGGAAGGTTTGACAGGGTCTGTCGTTGGTCCGCCAATTGACAGTACACAGCATTCAACCCCATCTATGCACACTCATACTGCCAATACATCCCTCACCACCAATGGCCATAGGTGAGGGACAGTATACAGTTGGCACTGACCAGGAGAGTGTGGTACCCATGGCACTTGCATCCCCTCACAGCAGCCATAGCCATATTCCTGGAATGGTACCACATAGGCGTAGGTCCAGGGGTTCTCAGGGGAGCACCGCTGGTCGTATTGCCCCTGGCAGGCGTGCCCTCACTGATCTTATGACGTCCAGTATGTTTCAGGCTGTAATGTAGGCTTAAACACTTATGGAATGGTACACCAGGCAGGCACTTAGGGCGCAGAGGGCACATTACACCGTTATCAATGACAGCATCCATGACCTTGTCGGTGCCATCCGGACTTACACCGAGGTCATTGATAGATATTGGGGGGAGACATTAGCTGCCCTCCACAATATGTCTTCCATGAGCCAGGACCGTGCAGGACGGTTGCAACGTCAATGCGGACGTGTGCCAGCAACAGCTGTCAGTAGTCACGGATGGCCCCCGGTTCACAGCTGCTCCCGTAGTGGCAGTACCAGCCCCAGCAATGATGGGGCTGGTCTGTCCATTGCTCACCCAAGTAGACCACGTGCACGTGGCTCTGGCCAGTCCCAGCAGGGACATGGGTCCAGTCGTCCCACCTCTGTCTCTGAGGACAGTACCCAGTCAGGGTTGGTACCCGATACTGTCTGTAGCACCCCTGCCAGGCACAGGTACTGTATCCATGGCCAGAGACAGTGATCTGTACAGCCTAGCAGGTACAGTCTGTGGCTGTTCCACAAATTACTGTATATGGCAGCCACATGGTGGAGCTGTGTGCATGCAGACACACACACATTAACCAAACAACTAGGGCTCACACATACACACACACATTACATCAACATTGACCCATGCTGTACTGTTGTCCCTCACACACACTCACACACACACACACACACACACACACACACACACACACATACATATGTCGATTGGATGGGTCAATGTCATGCTCTGGCAAACAACAAAACACCCTGTGCATATGATGATACCTGTGTTACTTCCTGTCATCTGTAACATTGATGGAGGAACAGGCTAACATGGTGCTGATGTACAGGGTGACACTATAGCAGTGTAGCAATATTAGCAAGTTGTCAACAGGAAAGTGTAATGACATCCTTGTAGGTATATCTCAGCAGACATTATGCATCAAAGCTCTGATTGTTAATGTAGCATTGTTTACACCACTGTTTGGTCTGAGTATGTATTGTCCATCCATGTGCCACTTGGCTGAAGTGTAATGTGCTGCCAGTATGTGTTAGTGAGTGGACAATATGTGTGTGATGTGTGCAGTACAGATCAGCAAGTGTACATCTGTGAACATGGTGGGTGCGCGCTGTCTGCATGTACGTGCATAGTGGACACATGGGACGTGTGGCATACCCTGTTGTACACATTAACATCTCATAGTATCTTTCAATGGCCAGTATGCATTCTACTACAGTTATGTACTAACATGGGTAGACATGTGTGTATGACATGGGTTGACACTATGCTGTGGGTGATACTGTTAGTATCTGTCAATGATTTGCGGTCTGGTAGTATACACAACCTCAACAGCATGACTATAAGCAATCATTGGATGATGTCCTGGCAAATGACACACAGTTGTAGGGAACTCAGTAACAGTTGGATCCTTCTGTTGTTACACTATACACTGACCAATGGTAATGACCGCCACCCATTCCTGTGTCCACACCTGTTTGGCATATAGCCCCCTTAAGTACATGCAAAAACACTAGGGGTGTGTCCATCCAGATCTGGAAATGCATGCATTGGCCTACAATCCATTCCCTGGATGGGACACACATCCTACACAAGGGTATCATACAGACAGATGCCTGTCATCTGATACATGCTGTATAGCAGTAAGCCGACTATGGCATAGTCATCCACATGTACTATACTTACTATCTCATCAGTACCACATAGGTGGTAGCCCTCAACATGTATGTTGGGTACCAATGTGTACATACAGCCTCATGTTATGTCGTGTGTTCCTTGGTATCCACATATCCATAGGTATTGTGGAGTCCCAAGGTGTGTCACATGAGACATTAGAGGCCTGGATGCATATCCACAAGGCAGTTGTACACCTATAAAGACTGTCCATTATTGGTAGTCATTGTTGTGTATGAACATGTGTGACATATACCCCAGGCATATACCCTCACTCACGGTACTCTATAGTAACTGTCATAGGTGTGCGTGGCACAGATGACCTTGGCTACAGATCATGACAGTGGATGGCCCTGTCACATACATACATATGTGACCTACTATCTGAGAAGCAGTGGCAGAATCTGTCAATGGCAACAAATGTATTCATGTAGTATGCAGGCTTCACACCTATGTACTGATTAAGGGAACATATACACATATATATTTGCCATTCAGATACCTGATGTGTGCAATGCACTTACTGTTGTAATCATAATACGTCATAACATAGTAAAAGCAATACCCACCCTGCATTGACATACACACAGTCAGCGTTTGCAGGATTCAAACCCCTACCTAACTATGTTATAATATCAGTGAGAGACGCATTAGCACAGCGTGATATTTGCTTTACTGGGTGGTTTTTCTTCTCCGTCTGTATTTCTAGGGTCATGACATCATTAGTCTTTCCAAAGAGGAATGTACATCTTTTAGTGTGTTTTCCCAGTCTTCAAAAAGACCACTTCTTTCAAAGAGAATTGCACACATACACACACTCCCCACAACACACACACTATCAGAGCTTGCAGGATTCAAACTCCTATCTAACTATGGTTATGATATTAGAAAGAGATCCATTAGCATAGCACGCTATTTGCTTTATTGGGTTGTTTCCCTTCTCCTGCTGTATTCATAGGGTGTTGACATCATTGGTCTTTCCAAAGATGAATGTACATCTTTTAGTGTGTTTTCCCAGTCTTCAAAAAGGCCACTCCTTTCAAAGAAAATTGCACACTTACACACACAATCAGCATTTGCAGGATTCAAACCCCTACCTAACTAGGTTATGATACTAGAGAGAGTCACATTAGCACGGTGCACGATTTGTTTTACTTGGTGGTTTTCCTTCTCCTGCTGTATTCATAGGGTGGTGACATCATCAGTCTTTCCAAAGAAGAATGTACATCTTTTAGTGTGTTTTCCCAGTCTTCAAAAAGGCCACTCCTTTCAAAGAGAATTGCACACATACACACACCCCCACACTCACACAGTCAGCATTTGCAAGATTCTAACTCCTATCTAACGATGTTATGAGACTACAGAAAGATGCATTAGCACAGCGGGCTATTTGCTTTACTGGGGAGTTTTTCTTCTCCTGCTGTATTTCTAGGATGGTAACATCATCAGACTGGACATGGTAATGTGTGTACACTTTGTCTTATGCCATTCCAGGAATGGTCCATGTGGGTCATCAGGTGTCAACAGCTGGAACAGGAACCCATAATCCTTACCTTGTGTGATCTATCTGTGGACACATCGATATTCCTTTATATGTCAACACGTATTTATGCACAGCTTGTTGGTTTTGTGGGTACTACATGTGTCTGGAATGTTGATAAAGGGCTATTCAAAGTGTATGTGAGACATGTGTAGCTGTGTTCAGTGATGTATGTCCTGGGTGGCTGCCTTGCAAACAGTCTAGCATGTTTGGGAACCATGATCCGCACATGAACATACCACAGTTAGTAGGGTTGTGTGTATGTCAGCTTCCAATAGCTCGGTTTATGACTTCAACCATGATGGACTCCATGGCCTTACAGATCAGACTTCATAGGCGTACTGGACTTTACTTTCCCTGGTGTGTTGTGCATCAACACATGTGTGGGGTGTCATATGTTGCTGTAACACATTCCACGGTTCCACATCCTGTGTAGGGGAGGCTCAGCTGATTGTTTAAGGTGCAGGATCTGTTTGCTCTGTAGTTTATGCATGACACATACTGGGAATCAATGTAGTCCACTTGATGCCATACTTTTGGCATTGGGGGTAGCTGTTCATCCCTTCTACATGTGATATCTCCTGGTATGATGATATGGACTATCGTCAGTGGGAGATGGGTATGTATATATGGGCCTGTCTGTCAGGATGTCGGCATTGTCAGTCGGGTACAGTTGGCCCTGACTCATGACATATATGTGTGTACATCGTTATATATGACATAGCTGTCGGAGGTGTCATGATTCCGTCTGGACTCCTTCTCAGCTACTCTTTACAAAACACCAACGAACCTGAGCACTAATCCCTGTTATACTCTTTTACAGACTTAACACCCTACTGATCCTTTGTCATCTGGCTACAGAGTATGTCATCATGATATCCCAGCATGTCCAGGGGTCGGCTTCGTGTGCACTCTCCAGTCCAGCTGGTGAATATTGTGATGTAGACACAACCTCACATCTGCCTCATGTACACAGACAACACTCTCCTCCTCCCGACAAACCCAGATATATGTGTGAGATGCACCTATAGAGACATACAGGGATTCTGAACTCTCTTGACCCATGACTGGCATAGTCTATCAGGTGGTGAAGGTAACCACACACCCCACATATCAGTCTCACATATCCTCTGGCGACAGCACTAAAACCACATTATCACACATACACATACTCTGATGCTGTAAATGAACTCTGCCTAAGCAGCAGAGACCTCCACAGCAGGCACACACACAACTGCTACCCCACTACAATACCCACATCTCACATAGTTCACAATGTCAGTGTGCCACACAGTCACTGCCCTTCAGGCTAAACAACACACATAATACACCTGTGATAGGCGACACTTATTGTCAGACACACTGACGTAATACTCACCAGTCCATACAAGGGAATAGTTCCTTTGTGCTGTCTCTTGGGTGCCAGGATCTGCCACATAACACATGCAGTTAGGTCACTCCAAAGTAAGTACAGGACTGTCACCATCATTGTCCATGCTGGTGTGTAAAACATCAGATGTTACTCCCTGGACCACATGACATGGTACATGGAGGAACACTGTGATCATGTAGCCCAGGCCAGTATGATCCTGACCTTGTCAAGCATCTTACACCCACCAAGTATGATGTCACAGTATACAGACAAACATATCACGTTTAACAGTTGGCTAACAAATTGGTGTCATTCATAGGGGATACAGTGTCTGTCAGCCTGTGGTGACATGCTCAACATGCCATGTAGCTTCACTATGGACAGCTGGCACCTGTTACCCTTGGACCTTCGAATGCTGGCTAAGGCTCTTGTTACCACCATAGTGCATTTGTTGAGTAGGGCTCAAAAGACAAACCCACCTCCATAGACATTACAGGTTAAATGACACTAGGGGTAATACTGCTCAACACCAGATGTGTTACCCTCATATTGCGGCCACGCAGGACTCCCCGCAGTATGAGGGATAGCGATATCTGTGCCATAACAGACACTTAGTTCAGGGTCACATATGCACACTGGCACTACCAGGTTATGTTTCATACCATGCTTTCTGACCACAGGACTTGGAACGGACAACACAACTAGGGGGTGTATCCATATACATCACAGATACACACACCTCCAGGTTAGTAGCATTGCACTAAGCATCACAGACATTACATATACAACTACCATTGTGCAAAACTGCCTTTCAGTTTGTTGCCTGCTACAGACCACCCTCCCATACTCAGGAACCACACTCGGCTTTCCTGGGAACAGTGGAGGATATGAAGGTCTCCAGAAAACACCATTATATTGGGTGACTTCAGATACACAAATATTGACTGGACATACTACTCAAGCCCCAACAACGTCGCCCTACAGTCGCTACCATTTGTAAATACATATGCTATGGCACAACCAGTCACCACACCCACAAGGGGGAATACATATTGGACCTGATCATCACCAACATGGGGACTCTATGTTCCACACCAGTGATATACCCCTCATTGGTAAGGTCGGAACATGCATATATCTCACTGGACTTACATATACACTCCATACACCCATCCTGGGTAATCTTGGTGAACTTCTGATGAGCCAACGTCTCACTTCGCCAAAGCAAGGTGGTATCCTTCAGAGACCCTGAGACAGTGGCAAATACAGCTCTGACTGCTGAATCCTTTACATACACATTCTATGGACGCCTAGTGGACTGCATGGATTGTGCTATCCCAAATAACAACAGGACTCACTCCTCCAATGGCAGGGGACCTGTCTGGTAGACCCCAGCCATTAATAAGCTGTACAACATCAGGAGGAAGCTACTACATGATAGAGCACAATCACAGATGGGGAAAGCATCTGTGATCTGTACTAGCAGACAGCTACTATCACTCATGTACTTATCTAAGGTCTGCTTCTCATGGACAATTGCACCAGACACGTAGGACTATCACAAGGCCTTCATCAGTTATGTCAGGAACGTGGGTGGACACTCACTGATATGCTGTGAGTTACTGCATACTGACTAAACCTACCTTGAACCCACTGGCATAGCCGACATCCTGGCAAACAGATTCAGTGCAGATGTCTCCCCCCATCCCCCCTAGGGAGCAACTATCCATCCCTACAGAGTGTAAACTCCCTGACACCACACAGTAACAAGTGAGTGCTGCCCTCCCCAAAGCATACATTACAGCATCAATGGGGCCAGTCGGTGTCCCGGCCTGCATCTTACATGAGCTTTATGACAGATGTAACCCTCACATTACATCACTGTGCAATATCGGAGTTACTACTGGATATGTACCCACAGAATGGCGTACAGCGACAGTGGTCCCACTCCACAGAGTTGGTGCCACAACGGACCACAGACATTATTATCCTATAAGCCTAACTAGCCTGTTCTGCAAAGCTATGGAGTGTATTGTCATGGGACTCTAAAACATAGACATCGGGAACGTACAGACACTGTGTCCTACATATTTCAATGTTGTTGTGAGCAGATCTTGCCTCTTGAACATGTTTGTATTCTTTAGACAATTAGCAGGTCCATTGACATAGGGACAGTTGTACATGCAGCCTACCTGAACCTTGCAAAACGCTTCCACACAATAACCCACTGGACCATTATGCATTGGCTCATCAGCATCGATATGGACACATATCTCACATGATGGATTGCTACCTGGATCAGGGATAGCACACACATGGTCAGAATTGCAGGTGCCATGTCTGACTTTACACCAGTTACACATGGCATCCCACACGGCTCGGTCCTGGGACCTCTCTTGTTCAGTATATATCTGTCTGATGTACAGACTACCACAGGGGGAATATGGCTGACATTGTTTGCACTTGACTGCAAACTGGGTGCCATAATCAATTCTCCAGCTGCCACATGCATACTTCAACAGGGCCTCACAGAGATGGATGACTGGTGCCTGAGCCATGGCCTACAGCTAAATGCCATTAGTTGCATAGTCATCCGCTTTGGGAATAACAGCATGCCCACACATTACCACATAGGTAGTACTCCATTATATATGGTAGGAGTTGTTAGGTGATTGGGGACATGACTTGTTTGTACTGTCGCCTTTGACATTCATGTTGCCAAAGTGGTTGGACAGCCCTTCTATATAAGCCACCTTATCCCATATGGTTTCACATCTAGATTGAGTGAGGTCATTGTGCCCCTATACTCATCACAACCATGATTGGTTACAATGCCACCTTTGGGGTGTACCTTACCCAACAGCTGCAGCAACTGTACTGGCCACAGAAGTTCCGCACCAAGCAGATGTAAGGACTCACACGGATGACCTGCACAGTTCAGATGCAGTAACTCCAGCTCTACTCAGTCGCTTACCACCTACTCGGATATGATGTGCGCCTGTTGTTTACAGTATTACCCAACCCAGAATTAATGGACATGCTCCACCTCAGGATATCCGACCCCTTGTAGCTACACACTCCAAGGACATATACCTCAGCACAGATGTTAATAGGACATGCTGGAGGGACAGATTCTTATCCCAGGGCCTCCACTCACTCCGGATTGTGATCACAGTTTCACATAGGCAGAGCCACCCACTGACCACCTACAGGGGACATGTTGATGGCTGAATGGGTGATCATATGTTTACCCCTGGGATATCTTCTGTGTCCCTGCTAGACAGAGGCACACTAGCCTAAATGTACATGGGCTATCTTGTATGACCTACTATTCATTGGCACAGTGTAATAATCTGACAGGGCTGCAAAAGCCAAATACACTCTGGCTAGGCTTGTACATACCTTACGGTAGATAGCCTAGTATCGACCTCTGAACTTATGCTTATGTTCAGGATGCACAATATTTATTGCTGATACTGTTTGCAGGTGTTTATCGTCTTTGCTTTCCCAGTTTCTGCAAACAACTTATGTATCTGCGGAACATGTTTGATCATGACAGGGTTCCACTATATTATATATGTGTCTGTTGTCATGTAACTGTGTGACAGGGTGGATTGCTGGATAGTGAGAGGTTCCTGGGTTAACACATGCAACTGCCAGATATGTGTGGCCCACTGCTGTACTCCGACATTGCCTAAGTGTGTGAGCATGCCCAGTTCAGGCTTACCATGTTTTGTTGCCTGACATATGTCTCATTTATTCAAGTGTGTGAGCATGCCCAGTGTGACCTTTCAGTATGTTGCGATCTGAAGTCCACTGCATTTGTGGTTGTGTGTGAACATGACCAGTATTAACATTTATACTGTGTGTGTTGGAAGTCAAGTTCTGTTCTTACTGCAGGACTCACCGTTGTGTCATAACTCAACAGGGATTATGCTGTGCCTGCAGGGTTTCCATGAGATACTTTGCATAGACTTATCAACATTCCTTCATACTGGCTGAACAATGCAATACTGTCATGGTTTAGGGGTTCAGTACTTTATCTATGGTGCACAGTGTCCTGGGTTTGAGGTCCATCACTGCTTTATATTTTCATACTGAGCAGACCAGACTGCTTAAGGGCCAGTTAAGCAAATTTGAGCATGTTGGCTTTTGTTCAGCTATGCCCTACTTAGACCAGGCTTGTCTGACATTGCTGTATATTCCCCAACTTTGCTGGACATTGCCCAATATTACTCAACATTGACTACAGTTGTACTAGTTGGTGTGTGCAATTCTGTTTGCATATACTACATGGTGGTCAGTGCTGTTTAGCACTACCTTAAATTGCTTAACACATGACAATCATGCCTCAGGTGGTGCTGCAGGGCTGCCTATGTTTGATGCACATACTACACTCCCTGTACATGTTTGACAGCAGGTAGTGTCAACTTAGGCATCCCTTTTACTATATGTGTGAGTCAGAGAAGGTATAATTTCCAGGGTTCCTATTGAGCCAGTGTATGTGCTATGCGTTGCCTCTTTGCCAAGGCCAACGCATACTGGGCACGCCTCCTTCTGCCTACTGGGACAGGCTCAGGTTGTTCCTCCTCCGAGTCACGCTCTGCCTGTGATGGCCTTGGCAATGGTGGGGGGCTGTTTGGCCCAGCCCCATGCTGCTCCTGCTGCAGCTATTTTCACAGGATCATATTGTGTAGCATAGCACATACCATAACAATTTGGGTACATGCAGTTGGTGAGTACTACAAGGCTCCACCAGATGTGTCCAGGCACTGGAACCGTGACTTGAGCAGCCCAAACACACGCTCGATTACATTTCGTGTTTGTGCGTGTGCCTCATTATGGCATTCCTGTTCAGGTGTGTGCGCGTTTCTGATGGGTGTCATCAGCCATGGCTCCAGTGGATAGCCAGCATCCCCCACTAGGTGACCATGTGAGATGTCCCCATTGGCAAATGTCTGGTACAGCTGCGTCAGATACCAGATATGGTAATCATGGTAGCTTCCAGGGCAGCCAGCACACACATTCAGTATTATGCCCTGGACATCACACACAACCTGGCAGCTGGTGGAGGAGAAGCCCTTGCGGTTAATATAGGCCCTACCCTGCTCACCAGCTGGTGCTTTGATGCATATGTGCTTGCAGTCTATTGCACCAACTACCTCAGGATATTCTGCTATTTGCTGGAAAAGATGCATATTGTCGGCCAATACCTCACGGGAATTAGGGAAATATACATGATCACTGACATGTGCTGACATGGCATCAAGGAACTGGTGAAGTACCCTGGATGCCGATGCCTGTGATATCCCCATCGTATCACCAGTTGGTCTCTGGAAGGTACCTGTTGTTATATTTGTAGGCCAATACATACCTTGGTTTCCACTAGAATAGGTTCCCCTCTGTTGGTTCTGTGTGTGAGGCATGGCCTGCACAGCTCAACAATTTGTCACATGAGGTCTCTGTCCACTCTATAGCGCTACACTATCTCCAGCTCATGTAGCCCCTGGTAGGTTACCCTGGGCCTGTACACACTTCTCCGTCTCCTCACGGAGGGTTGGTCAGCACCATTCCCATTGTCACCTCCCTCAGCATGTTGCATATGTCGGTTTATGACAGCAATGGCAGCCCCTAACATTTCTTTGTCTCAGTTAAGCCTTTTCAGTATTCACTTCTCTTAGCTTACTGCAGTGCTGCAGTGTCTCTGAAGAATACATGGTGAAAAGTTGTTTGCAGAGTTTTAAGTGCTGGGATGGGCTGGGCTGGTTTAATGCCTGTGTAATTGCCTGATTCTGATCATTTCCACCTGCTAGCTCTGCTGACTCTCCCTGGTTAACTTCCTACTGTTTGTTGTGCTTCCTTTTCCCTTTCCATTTCCTCAGGGGGGCTGCTCTGTGCACACAAGCGCATACACGCTCACACGCACTCACAAGGCTTAGACAGAGTTACACTAGCTAATTCCTGCAAAGGCGCTTACAGGACTTTAAACTGCCTTATACATGCTTACACGCACACACAAGAGCAAATGTGCTAACACAGATTTAGACAACATTACACATACTAACTTCTGCTTAAACACGCGCACACTGTTTTACTCGGGTTTACAGGTGCGCACACGTGCGCATACATGTTGCAAGCATTTTTACAAGAAACTTTAGTGATATCCACAGTGTACACCTTCTATTTCTTGACTTTAGCTAGGATACCTGGTGACACACCTCTTCAAGTGGTAAGCATATGACAGCTAAGACATGCCACTCTGCTCCAATGAGCTTATCTTCTTTCATACATATCCTCCTCATGATGTCATCTATATCCTACTCTGTTACTCCCCTTATCCTAGTCTTACACTACACTGTGCTCATTTGCTATGTAGACTTGGGATTCACTATCCTTACCATCATTTGCA
>NC_056732.1:1756603534-1756631022 GCF_019279795.1 Protopterus annectens | reverse complement strand
TGCTGTCTGGGTGTGGGATAATTTGTGGGTACTTTGTTTCTTCTCCAAAGGGGATGACTGCCGCCACATTTTGGCATTTTAGTTTAAGGCCGTGACTCCGGCACCAGTTGTCCATTCCTTTGTGAGGAGCCTTTTTGTAGGATGTATGTGTCCGCTGGTGTATCAACTATGGTGCCCTAGTTTTGCAGTCATCTCTGCGAACTGTGTCAGCCACAACCCTCCCATGTTTGCTTTAACATCTGGAGAAATAAATGCCGAACAAGAGGGGTCCTAAGACAGATCCCTGTGGGACAATTCACTTGTGTGACCTGGCTTTGAGTCTGACATTGTCTAACCAGCGATTTTAACTTTACAGGTTCTGCCTGTCTTTTTAGCCAGTTTTGCAAACCCATCTAGTGACATAAGGGTTTTATATTTAAGCTTATTGGGCTTATCTATGATGTGCCTGAGTGGGGAGTACGTGTGTCGAAGGCCTTAGCCAAGTCCAGGTAGGCTGTATGGACTGCTTTAATTTCATCAATGGCCTTCCTAGTGACTGATTCAAAAAAAGTCAACCAGGTCCAAAAGGCAGGATCTGCCCTCACAAAGCCGAACTGGGTGCAAGTCATGCCAATGTCTGTATGGTCTCCTATGTGTCTCTGTTTACATGAGTTCCATAATGATTCTTTCCATAGGCTTTAAGCAGACCAAGACTGAGGTTAAGCTTTATAATGGGTAAAGTGCCCAGGGTCTGTAGAGGTACCCCTTTATGGAGTGGGACCACTGTTGCTGTACACTTGTGCAGTGTTCAGGTACGCCACTCCTCCTGTAGTAATGGGCTAAGGTTAAAAGCATTTTATGTGGTTTATCTCCCTCTTGAG
Source organism: Protopterus annectens (assembly GCF_019279795.1). Lineage (NCBI taxonomy): Eukaryota > Metazoa > Chordata > Ceratodontiformes > Protopteridae > Protopterus > Protopterus annectens. The sequence goes on along the minus strand of NC_056732.1, from coordinate 1,756,630,162 downwards.
TTCACGTGTAGCACGAACCTGCAGGATACTGTCCAGGTCCCATTGATGCTGCTGTGTTTTTAGCTTTGTTGAAGGCTGCGGTACCTCACTTGGGACATCTGAGATGACAGAGGGATTTACATTTCCAGCTGGGATAAGTATTTCTTCTAACCTTTTGGGGGTGAGGGAGGGAGAATTTGCACTGGAAGCTGTCAGCCTAGAATGTTGGCAACTGGCTATCTGTGGGTTCAGTGTATTTTTTGTTGTGAACTAACTCTGGAGCATATCTGGGGTTTCTGCCCCCGAGTTTCCTGCTGCACATAGCTGAAGAAGGCTCTGTGGTTATCTTTAGTGTCCTTAGCGAATTTTCTCTCAAAGTTGGCCTTGGATGTTTTTATGAGAGAACGTAGTTTTCTGCTAATGTTGATCAGAGATGTCTTCCCTTTATGGGATTTTGCTCTGTCGTGCAGTAGCTTCCTTCTTTGTTATACAATTTGTTAATGGCTGAGGTCCACCAGACAGGATGCTTGCCTTTGGTGGAAAGGGACTTGGATTTATTTGGGATTGCGTGATCCATGCATTCTTGGAGATGTCCATAGAAAGCATTTGTGAAGGATTGACATTGTGGGATGTGGTATCCACTGGCCCAGTGGGCTTAAAGGATACCATCTCAGTCTTAAGAAGAGTGAAGTCTGCTTTTGAGAAGTTTTTCACTGTGGTCTTTTGTGCTGGGGGTGGAGGTGGGATATGTATATCCAGGGTGATTAGTTTGTGGTCAGATCTCACTAGTGAGGGGTATACCTCCGGTGTGGAGCATTTCGTCCCCATGTTTGTGATGATCAGGTCTAGTATATTATCTCCCCTAGAGGGAGAGGTGACTAGTTGTTCCAGTGCATTTGAATTTATGAATTCCAGGAACCTTTGGGCTAGGGTGTTTGGGCTAGAATAATGTACCCAATCTATGTTTGGGTAGTTGAAGTCTCCCAGTATGATGGTATTTTGTGATACATTCATATCCTCCAATGTCTTCAGGAAGGCTGAGTGGGGTTTCTGAGATTGGGAGGGTGGCCTCTAACATGCTACCAGTTGTATAGCAGTTTTGCCTATGGTTAGTTGCACCTGTATGGTCTCTGATGCTTCATGTGTTGCTACTAACCTGGAGGTGTGGGTGTCCTTGATGAATATGGACACTCCCCCTCCCTTTGCGGTTCAGCCCGGGTTTTGGGGCTAAAAAGCATGATACGAGGTATAGCCTGGTAGCACTGGGGTGCTCTCAGGAGCCTTGAACCAGGTTTCAGTTACTGCACAGACGTCGATGTTCTCCATACTGAGGAGTGCATGGAGTGCCTGCATCTTGAGATTTAGACTTCTGGCGTTGAGCAGCATTACCCTTAGTTTTTTTCCATTTTTGTTTTCTAAGGAGGTGGGTTTGTCTTTTGAGCCTTGCCTAAAAAAGGCACTATGGGGGTGACAAGAGCCTTAGCCAATATCCGAAAGCCCAGTGGTGACAGGTGCAAGTTGTCCTTTGCAAAGCAGCATGGCTTGTCCAACATGTCATCCCAGGCAGACAGACATTGGATCCCCTTAGAATGACACCAGTACTTAAGCCAATTATTAAAGCTGATCATCTTGTGTTTGTATTGTGGCATCATTCTTGGTGAGGGCAAGATGCTGCTCAGGGTCAGGGTCATACCAGCCTGGGCTACATAATCAGAGAGCTCCTCTATGTCTCTTTTCATGTAGTCCAGGGAGGTACATCTCAGGTCATTCACGCCAGCATGGACAATGACGGAGTCATATTTGTACTTGCTTTGGAGTGACCTGAGTGCGTGTGTTATGTGGCGGATCCTAATTCCTGATAGGCAGCTCACAGTCACCCTCTCCTTGTTCAGCCTGGTAAGCGGGACATCAGTGTGTCTGACTATAATATATATATTACTAGTGTATCAGGCATGGTGTTTGGCCTAAAGGGCTGTGACTGGTTGACACACTGATTTATTGAAGTATGTATTGCATGTGTTTTGTTTTGAGGTGGTGGATTTTTGGATGTCTGCTTTGGGAGCCTCTGTTGTTTTGGTAAGTTTTTTATTAGAGCCTCCGAGTATGTCTTTGTGTTTTTATGTGTTTGGTTTGCAGTTGTGGTAGGTCTATGTGGGACTGGGTTTGTTGTGTGTGTGGTTACCATCTCCTCCTGTCTTGTCATGCCAGCCCTGAGTTGAGAGAGTTCAGCCTCCAGTTTGGCTATATAGTTGCATCTCTCACATGTATTTGTGTTTATTGGGAGGAGGAGAGGGTTGTCTGTGTACACGAGACAATTGTAGCATTGTCTCAAGATACCCAGATTAACCAGCTGAACCAGAGAGGATGCCAGTAATCTACCACTCGACATGCTAGAACAGTATAAGGGAGTGCTGTGCCTTTAAGGGAAGTGGATATTCACAAGGGTGGTAGGTGGATGTAGTGTTTACTTAGAACGAGAGTGCTTACTTAGTAGAGAAGTTTTGAGAACAAGTGCTAGGCTTCTAATATAGCTCTGCCTGTGATGACCTTGGCAATGGTGGGGGGCTGTTAGGCCCAGGCCTATGCTGGTCTTGCTGCAGCTCTTTTCGCAGGATCATATTCTGTAGCATCGCACATACCATGACAATTTGGGTACATGTAGTTGGTGAGTACTGAAAGGCACCACCAGATGTGTCCAGACACCGGAATCGTGACTTGAGCAGCCAAAACACACGCTCAATTACATTTCGTGTTTGTGCATGTGCCTCATTATGGCATTCCTGTTCAGGTGTTTGTGCGTTTCTGATGGGTGTCATCAGCCACGGCTCCAGTGCATAGCCAGCATCCCCCACTAGGTGACCATGTGGGATGTCCCCATTGGCAGATGTCTGGTACAGCTGCGTCAGATGCCAGATATGGGAATCATGGTAGCTTCCAGGGCAGCCAGCAAACACATTCAGTATTATGCCGTGGGCATCACACACGACCTGGCAGTTGATGGAGGGGAAGCCCTTGCGGTTGAAGTAGACCCTACCCCGCTCGCCAGCCGGTGCTTTGATGCGTATGTGCGTGCAGTCTATTGCACCCACTACCTCAGGGTATTCCGCTATTTGCTGGAAGAGATGCATATTGCCTGCCAATACCTCACGGGAATTGGGGAAATATATATGATCACCGACATGTCCTGACATGGCATCCAGGAACTGGTGCAGTACCCTGGATGCTGATGCCTGTGATATCCCCATCATATCACCAGTTGGTCTCTGGAAGGTACCTGTTGCTAGTATTCGTAGGCCAACACATACCTTGGTTTCCACTGGAATGGGTTCCCCTCTGTTAGTTCTGTGTGTGAGGCATGGCCTGCACAGCTCAACACTTTGCTGCATGAGGTCTCTGTCCACTCTATAGCACTCCACTATCTCCAGCTCATGTAGCCCCTGGTAGGTTACCCTGGGCCTGTACACACTTCTTCGTCTCCTCACTGGGGGTTGGTTGGCAGCATTCCCATTGTCACCACCCTCAACATGTTGCATATGTTGGTTTATGACAGCAATGGCAGCCCCTAACATTTCTTTGTCTCAGTTAAGCCTTTTCAGTATTCACTTCTCTTAGCTTACTGCAGTGCTGCAGTGTCTCTGAGGAATACATGGTGAAAAGTTGTTTGCAGAGTTTTAAGTACTGGGCTGGGCTGGTTTACTGCCTGTGTAATTGCCTGATTCTGATTATTTCCACCTGCTAGCTCTGCTGACTCTCCTTGGTTAACTTCCTACTGTTTGTTGTGCTTCCTTTTCCCTTTCCATTTCCTCAGGGGGACAGCGCAGCACACACTAGCACAAACGCGCGCACACGCACTAACATGCGCGCACACAGGCTTAGACGGAGTTACACTAGCTAATTCCTGCTTAAACGCGTGCACACAAGTGCAAAGGCGCTTACAAGACTTTAAACTGCCTTATACATGCTTAAACGCACGCACACAAGCGCAAATGTGCTAACACAGATTTAGACAACATTACACATGCTAACTTCTGCTTAAACATGCGCACACTGTTTTACTCGGGTTTACAAGCATGCACACATGCGCATACACGTTCCAAGCATTTTTACAAGAAACTTTGGTGATACCCACAGTGTGCACCTTCTATTTCTTGACTTTAGTTAGGATAACTACTGACACACCTCTTCCAGTGATGAGCAACTGACAGCTAACACATGCCACTCTGCTCCAATGAGATTAGCTTCTTTCATACATACCCCTCTCATGATGTCACCTATATCCTACTCTGTTACTCCCCTTATCCTAGTCTTACACTCCACTGACTGTGCTCATTTGCTATGTAGACCTGCGATTCACTATCCATACCTTCATTTGCATAGGATTGCCTACTAATGCATGGTTACATCTCTTAGACTGGGTTCACCACTTAGCAACCCCTACTTGATAACCATGTTGTCTTCAGCCTGCCACTGCCTTGCATTGTACATTACAAATTCCCATAAAATCCACATTTGTGGATTTTAATTATTAGTTTTCTGGGTTTTAGAGAATAGCGCATTTGCGCGGTGCTGCGCTATGCTTAAACATCGGAAATCGGACAAAAAAAAAATTATTTTTTTTTCATTTTGCATCGGGAAACATTGCCAGTGGCTGTATATTTGGCTATTGGCATGCTTCCTCTACTGGATGCAACCTTTATTTGGAGCTGTCACGGCTCCGTTTTGCTATTTGCAGAACGGTACTCAGTTGTCAACTGAGTACATTTCTGCAGATAACACTACTCTTACTCGGACAGGTTTGGGTTTCCCGAATCGCAAATCTACCTCATTTGCATGCCTTTCGACTGCAATTGAGGTAATTTGCATGTCCCGGCCCTGTCTGTGTAAGAGCCATTTTAGGAGCTCTCTTGCACACCCCTGCGGGCAGTTCCTGGATCGCTCGTCGGACATGATGGCTGCATGGAGTCTTACTCTACTCTTAGACTCCGTGCAAACCATCGTGAATCCGGCCCAAAGTCTAAACCAACTGTACTAGAAGTAGTGAATATAGTAACAGAGATAAATCAACAGGAATTGGGATTTTTAGAACAGGGTAGGAGCAAATTATGTATGAAAAAATGGGAATTGTGGGAAAAACACATACGGGGAGGAATTAATTTTAAAAGAAGGCAGGACTTGAATGAGCTAAGTAATGTTTGACTGACAATGATTGGGTAGATCAAAAGTGATGTATAATGTTTGCAACTGGGATTGAGTCAGCTTGGTTTGTGATTTAAAATGCTTGCAACTAGGATTATGTCAATATGGCTTGTTTTTTAATTTATACAAATGTATGATTGCCTATGTCATAAGTGATAATTTAATAAAAATGTTTCTTGTTTAGAAAAAATCCAGCTTGATTGTTAAATACTCTCTTTCTATGGAGAAATACCTCCTCTCATGCATTACTGTACTTTCTGCTAATATACACACAGCAAGCTCCTCACCTTGAATGCCATGGGACAGCACTATCCACAAAACCTCCATCTCATGTATATGCATATAGATAAACTCTTCAGCTAAATCAGGAGTCAGTAACACAGCTTCAGAACATTTGATCATTTTAAGTTCATTAGATGCTCTGTCTGGCTCAAAAGTCCACTTCACTTCAAAAAGAGCTTTCTGCCTAGTGAGATCTGTCAAAAGACTGGCAATGATCACAAAATTAATACCAAGCTAGTTAAAGAGAAAGCAGTTACCTATGTTTTGGTAGCAAGCTCAGGCCAGTTTTTTTATGGCCTGTATATTTTCTAGTTATGCTGTCACATTCCTCTTCTTCTTCTTATAAGGTATCCTATGTACTTGCATGACACACTACCCAAATAAATGTTCTTATATCTGCAGTCAAACCAGCTTGTCTAATAGATCTAATACCACCTGCACTTTCCATAATGAAGCTTCCAGTCTTCTGAATAAATGACCACATCACCCAGGTGTGCCACCGCATATCATGAGTGAGGTTTTAGTATTCCATCCATCAGGTTCTGAAAGGTGACAGAAGCTCCATTTAGGGAAAATGGCAACACTGTGTACCAAAATAAGTTGTCCTGGATTACAAAGTGTGTTTTTGTTTTGTCATATGTGAATGTGGAATTTGCTGGTATGCTTTCCTGCCTTCAGTGCAGTGTTGTCAACTATACATCCTTTCCTAGTTTTATGATAAATCCATCAATTGTGTGCATGTGTTAACTATCAAACTTTAACTTCTTAAAGTCATTGCAAAGCCTAATACTGCTATCAGATTTAGGAACTGGCTCTATTGGGATGCTCCATTCACTTTATGACTCTTTAATCACTCATAGCTTGAACATTGAACTTCCTGAGTTACCATTTTTGTGGACCTATAAGATATATCTTTACTCCAGGATTTGTCGCTGTGCTGTGTTTTATCAGTTTAGTTCTCCTATGGTTTTCTAAAAACACTCGTTTATTTCTTAAGGAAAATTCATTCACTTCCTGCTTTTGCACCCTTGATAAATATTCTCTAACTGCACTTCAGAAAGGGACTCTCTCATCTCTCCTGTATAATTTTCATCTTGCTATCTGACTAAAATGTTTTTCTTCTTCTTCCCCACATCTGCAGTAAATCAGTTTGATAGACTTTCTTTATCTCTTTCTTTCCTGGCTGCCTAACATTACAGTCCATTGCATTTATTATTTCAGTGACCTTGAATGTCACTTGCCAATCAGCCAAAAAGTCTTTGATTAAGTTTTGTAAATGGGGCAATTTGTATTATAAAATTATTGTTGCATCTACTGAGTTTTGTACATATACTCCTTTACAATAGACATGACCAGATGAAATCTTCCTGTAAAGTACTGAAGTGTCATTATGTGTTTTCTCTTCTTCCTGAATTACCTCAGCAATATCAAGCAATCTTCTTAGATGTCCGATGAATAGAAGTTCAAATCTAGTAAATGCGCTTGAAGCATGGGACTTCACTCAGACTGCATGTGGTAAGCATAGGTCTCAACTGTCCAGGTTTTCAGTGAATGTCCAGATTTTTGTCTCATCTGTTCCTCATAAAATGAATGTTTTTTCTGTCACATCAATAAGGACTGATATCACTAAATAATGAGATCAATTTGAGATTCAGATTTCATATCCTTCAGAAAATACATGCTAACATGAATCCCATCATTCTATCAATTTTCTGAGTTTATAAGAGTAATATTTAAAATCTGTCCCTATTTTTGGGCCTTTGTCCCTCCATTATGTCTGGCTTTGTCTGAATTTCTTGCTTTAAGAGGTTGAGAGGTATGATGGTAAGTAAGGTAAAATCTGCATCAACAATTTATTTTAGCCTGTGTTTCAGCACTTACTGAACCTTTTTTCTGTTCTATAGGTTTGTGGTTGACAGACTAACATCTTTAACTGTTTAACGTACAACGTCTGCTTCTGGCATGAAGGGTGTGGTGCTTTGGTCAGTATGTACTTCTTTACAGATGACCAGTCTGAACAATAACCATGCCAATTTTTATTATTATTTTTGCATTTGTTAACTTGGTAAACTAAAAACACTGTCCTGTCCCACCTCCATCCGGATCATTCTTGAGTTGTTTACCTGGTATTAGGTTTATAGGTTCATAGGTTCATAGGTTTATACTAGGCTATCTGCCCTAAGGCATTTATAAGCCTAGCCCAAATTTTTGTGGCTTACGCCACCCCTTATATGAAAAAATACTGTGCCCATTAGTTTGTTGTGCCTCTGTCCAGCAGTGACACAGAGATGATTCCCGGGATAAACCTACGATCTCCCATCCACAGGTCAAGATTTCTCTTGAACAGAGTCAGCGAGGTGCTCTGCCTCACATGGACCGGGATTCTATTCCACAGCATAGGGAGTCTCTGAGTGATAAATCTATCCCTCCAGCACATCCTATTTATATCCATGCTAAGGTTTAAGTTGCTTGCTCTAGTGGTTTTGGTGGATTTGGATTTTTTGAGGTGGAGCATGTCCATTAATTCCGGGTTGGACATGGCCTTGTATGTCAGGCACATGTCACCTCTGAGCAGACGGTATGCAACTGAATAGAGCTGGAGTTTCTTCAATCTGGCAGCATATGACAGATTTTGGAGTCCCTTTATCCTTTTGGTGAGGAACTTTTGGGGTCTCTCCAATTGCTGCAGATGTCGGGTGAGATACATCCCGAATGGGGCATTGTACTCGATCATTGGTCTGATAAGTGAAGAGTACGGGAACAATGACCTCACTAGATCTGGATGTGAATCCTTCATGATCAGGTGGGCAATGTAGAAGGTCTTTCTAACCACTTTAGCAATGTGGTGTCAAAAGAAAGGCCACTGTCAACCTGGGTCCCCAGGTCCCTGATAACCTCTTCTGTGCTTAGTGGATTTGCCACCTATATGGTAGCTTGGGGTTACCTTGTTTTTCCCAAATGGTATGACTATACATTTTTGGCATTTAACTTCAGGCCATGGCTCTGGCACCAGCTATCTGTTTCCGTGAGTCCCTTCTGAAGGATATCCGTCCGATGTACTTTCCACTATGGCCCAGTTTGCAGTCGTCAGCAAACTTTGTCAGCCAAAGTCCTCCCATGTTGGCCTGTACTTCTGAGAAGTAGATGCCGAACAATAGGGGCCAAGGACCGAGCCCTGTGGACACCACTTGTGACCGGCTTGGAGTCTGACATATAGCCAGCAACTCTAACCCTGTGGGTTCTGTCCTTAAGCCAGTTTGGAAGCCATCTTGTGACATATGGGTTACATTTAAGCTGGTACGTTTTTCTACAATACCCGAGTGGGTATTGTGCCTGCCTTTGCAAGGTCAAGGTAGGCTGTATGGACTGCCTTTCCCTCATCAATGGCCTTGGTGACTGTTTCAAGAAGTCAACCAAGTTCAAAAGGCATGATCTGCCCTGACGGCCAAACTGGGTCGGGTCCAATGTCTGCAAGTCCCTATATCTTTGTTTATGAGCTCCATTATGATCCTCTCCATAGCTTTGCAGACTAGACTTGTTAAGCTTAGGCGGTAATTACCAGGGTCCGTGAGGCACCGCCTTTTGGAGTGGGACCACAGTTGCCGTGACGCCACCCTTGGGCACGTATCCTGTGGTAGGGCTGAGATTAAACAGCTGCCTTATGCGGGTTTAATTCCTCATTTAGCTCATGTAGCACACAGCCGGGGACACAATCGGTCCCATTGATGCTGTGTTTTTAGCTTTAGAGAGAGCAGCTTTCACCTCGCATTTGAGATGTCTGGGAGGCTACACTCTGCTGGGATAGTTATCTCTCCTTTAGGGGGAGGGGTGAAGTTTGCACTGAACCTGTCTGCCAGTATGTTGGCAATGTCTGTGGGTTCAGTGATTTTTGTATCATTTTGGACTAATTCTGAGCATATCTGGGAGTTTCCACCCAGGTTCCTAACATAGCTGAAAAAGGCCTTATGATTGTCCTTTGAATCCATGGCAATTTTCTCTCAAAATTGGCCTTAGTTGATTTTATGAGTGCTCGTATTTTTTTACTAATAATGATCAGGAGTGACTTCCCTTTTATGGATTTTGTTCCATCATGTAATAGCTTTCCTCTTATTGTAAAGTTTGTTAATGGCTGGGGTCCACCAGACTGGACGTTTGCCCTTTGTGGAAAGAGTCTTGGTTTTATTTGGGATTGCCTGATCCATGCAGTCCTGGAGGTGTTCATAGAAGGCATTTGTAAGGGCTTCCGCAGCTTGGGTTGTGGTTTCCACTGGCTCAGGGCCTTGAAGGATACCACACCAGTCTTGAGTAGTGTGAAGTTTGCTTTAGAAGTTCTTCACTGTGGTCTTTTTGTTTGGGGTGGGGCGGATGTGGATTTCCAGTGAGATTAGTTTATGATCAGATCTCACCAATGAGGGATATACTTCCGTGTGGAGCATTTGTCCCCATGTTTGTGATAATGAGATTCAGTATATTTTCTCCTCTCGTGGGAACAGTGACTAGCTGTTCCATGGCATTTGAATTATGAACTCCAGGAACTATTGGGCTAGAAAGTTAGGGCTTGAGTAATGTTCCCAGTCTATATTCGGGTAGTTGAAGTCACCCAATATGATGGTGTTTGGAGATACATTTATACCCTCCAGTGTCTTCAGGAAGGCTGTGTGGGGTTCCTGAGTTTGAGAGGGTGGCCTGTAGCATGCTACAATTTGTGAGCAGTTTGCCTATAGTTAGTTGCACCTGGATGGTTTCCGAAGCTTCGTGCATTGCCACCAACCTGGAGGTGTGGGTATCCTTTATGAATATGGATACACCCCCTCCTTTTGTGGTGTGGTCCAGGTTTTGGGGCCGGAACGCATGATATGAGGTAAAACCTAATAGTGCCGGGGTGCTCTCAGGAGCCTTGAACCAGGTTTCAGTTACAGCACAGACATTGATGTTCTCCATACTGAGAAGGGCTTCAAGTGAGTGCATTTTGAGATTTAGACTTCTGGCATTGAGCAGCATTACCCTCAGTTTCTTCCCATTTTTGTTTTCTAGGGTGGTAGGTTTTAAAATTTGAGCCTTGCCTAAAAAGGCACTATGGGGGTGGCAGAGCCTTAGCCAATATCTGGAATTCCAGGGTGACAGGTGCAAGCCGCCCCTGCGAAGCAGCGCTGGCTTGTCAAGCATGTCATCCCAGGCAGACAGACACTGGATCCCCTTTGAATGACAGCAGACATTAAGCCAATTCTTAAAGCTGATCATCTTGTCTCTATATTGTGGCATCATTCTTGGTGAAGGAAGGATACTGCACAGGGTCAGGGTCATACCTGCCTGGGCTGCATAATCAGAGAGCTCCTCTATGTCTCTTTTCATCTAGTCCAGGGAGGTACGTCTCAGGTCGTTCACACCAGCATGGACAATGACTGTGTCATATTTGTACTTGCCATGGAGTGACCAGAGTGCTTGTGTTATGTGACGGATTCTAGCGCCCGATAGGCAGCTTACTGTGACCCTCTCCTTGTTCAGCCTGGTGAGTGGGACGTCAGTGTGTCTGACTATGGAGTCACCTATGACAAGTATGTCTGGTGTTGTATTTGGCCTTAAGGGCTGTGATTGCTTTGCACACTGCTTTTGTGGTTTATGTGTTGCTTGTGGGGTGTCTTGAGGTAGCAGTTGTTTGGGTGTCTGCTTTGGAGCTCTCTGCTGTTTAGGTAAATTTTTACTCAGAGCCTCCGAGTATGTCTTTGTGTGTTTATGTGTTTGATTCAGTGGTGTGGTAGCATTATGTGAGGCTGGTTTTGTGGTGTGTGTAGTTGCCTTCTCCTCCTGTCTGGTCTTGCCAGTCCTGAGTTGAGAGAGCTCAGCCTCCAGTTTGGCTAAATAGCTGCATCTCTAACAAGTATTTGTGTTATGTGGGAGGAGGAGAGGGTTGTCTGTGTACATGAGGCAGTTATAACATTGCCTCAAGATTCCCAGATTCACCGGCTGGACAGGAGAGGAGATTGACAACTGACCTTTGGACATGCTAGAATAATATTGGGAATTCCTTAATAATTGAAAACAAGGGCCAGTGGGGAGTCAGGGTGTAGTGTTTTAATTTTTAGTGCTGACTTATATAATTGCTTTAGTGAGCAAGTGCCAGGTAACTTGAGTGCAATGTGTTACAAGTAACTAAATGCAAAACGACAAACAGTAACTTTCAAGTGAAACAAGGAACTAGTACAGTAAGCAATGCAGATATCACTAGTGATCCACAGAAGCTGAGAAGCCGATATTAGGTGGAATTAGCTTCCAGGAAATAACAAACAAACAAACAACAAGCATATAAACAAAGCTAGATTCAGCAGGCCTGGATCTAGTCTATGCTAGAGCAAACAAGGTGTACCAATTTCAGTAAGATACAGTTCAAATATTCAGGCACTATAAACCTCTAACCAGAAATTCCCAGCTCAGAAGGGCAGAGTCCAGCCTCTTCTCCCACAAGAGTGCAGACCACGAACCTTCTTAATGTAAAATAACTGGCCTGAAGCCCAAGTGCCTAAACCAGAACTAATACCCTTGGACACTGGGCTCTCAATCAGCAGTTCCCAACTTAGAAGGATGAAAGCTACCTGTCCTGCCACCACAGTGCTTGCCACAAACCTTCTTAATGTAAAACAACTGGTCTGAAGCCCAAGTGCTTAATCCAAAAGACTTAGAATGATAGCTACACTTTAATCAAGCAGATATACAATAACTTGGTGCTGATAGAAATATATCATTCATTACCATGAGTGAATGTAAAGGGAAAATAGGAATGGCTTAACACAAATCTTGTTCTGTGGGTCTTAACCAGCAGGTGTTGTGGAATTGCATGACATGACTGTGAAAAGAGAATCAGCCATGCTAGTAGGGAATAATGTTACAGTAGCACCTTACAAACCCCACACAGTATCAGAGCAGGATAAACACTGGCATATTTGCATAGGTCACAGACCAGAATTCCCAACATTGACTGATCTACAGGGCTGACCCTGATTTGTAAACAAATGTTAGCTGTGCCCCTCTGACTCCCTGTGAAATGTACTAACAGTAGGCAGAAAGGTGTGGAATCTCACCTAATGAAAGATGTCAATAAGTGAGAGTAGACACTGCTTGCACGTCAGAAAAGGTGTAGTAATGCCAATGCTCTGAATTCCCCAAAGCCTGAACTGCAAAATATCTGTAACATATCACAGGTGTATCCCAGTTATATGTACTGTTCCCTGAGGCTGTTCAGATAAATACCTGAGAGTATGTGAGGCCTGGAAGAATCAGAAACACACAGGCATATCAACACACTCTGCAAATAGCTGTAGAATGAATCCCACAAGCATGACCTTATGTAGAAGCACAACACAGAAATATCAAAGGATGTAGCCATGTACTGCTAGCAACCACCTGTGACAATGCCATTGTTCAGGTGCTGAAAAGACTGCTATGGTGCACAGTCAAAGAATACTAGGATGACTTCTGTCTACCATCTGGATATGTCCACAGGTGGGAGCTACACAGACAGACTACTTGCCCCTATAGAGTAATAGGTACACAGCAAGTTTGTATGTTAAGCAAGATAAACATCACACGATAATAAATAATGGTCTCTGCAGTTCTGCACCCCTACCCAAAAGTACTATATACCCATGTATTCATGCACAACCAAGGGAGTAGGTAGGCATACACAGTACTGAAATATGTCCAGATGTCTGGAGCAGACTGTGCTAATGTCAACACAAACAAACCACAAACTGTTCAGAAGTGAGTAACGTACTAATGACAGCATAGCAGTACACAAAGAGTGCACAAGCCTGTTATTCATAATTGGTAGTACAACAGACTTAGTTGTCCTCACCCCTCTCTCAGGGGTGGAAGGTTTCAAATATCACTCCTAATGTATTGCATATGCACAGCTGTTGCTGGTAAAGAAATGGGCAGCTATGGACCTTCCCCACAGACATCCTGTACATCCCGAGCTGGTTTCCCTACTGTCTTCCCCTCTTTGTGCACCCTTAATCACCACATTCCTATCTCCCCATTTACCTTTCTGTCATAGAAATGAGTGCGGGGGTTAGCGGGAGTGAGCACTTGTAAACAGTAGTAATTGGGTTTGCACCAGTGTGCGCATGTGTGTGCTTAGATTAGTATTGCTAAGATATGATAAGCTAAGCCAAGCTTAGCTTAGTATTGTTCAAATAAAATAAGCTGCGCTAAGCTCAGCTTAGCATCGCAAAGCATCGTGCAAACCTGTGCAAACCTGCTTACAACTGCTTAAAAGTGCCTTAGTCAGTCTGTATGAAAAGTCCTTTATACTGCTCAGCAGCAAAATAAATTACCCTTGCCAGTCTCAAACCCCACACCTTGAACTCACCAGTCTGCATGCCATACCACTAAGCCACAGAAGATATACAATAACTTGGTGCTGACAAATATATAACATGCATTACAAGGAGTGAATGTAAAGGGAAGATTGGAAAGCCAGAGCAATACATTGCAATAAAGAAATGTAACATGCATTACAAGGAGTGAAAGTAAAGGGAAAATAGGAAAGCCAGAGCAATACATTGCAATAAAGAAATGTAACATGCATTACAAGGAGTGAATGTAAAGGGAAGATTGGAAAGCCATAGCAATACATTGCAATAAAGAAATATAACATGCATTACAAGGAGAGAATGTAAAGGGAAAATAGGAAAGCCATAGTAATACATTGCAATAAAGAAATGTAACATGCATTACAAGGAGTGAATGTAAAGGGAAAATAGGAAAGCCATAGCAATACATTGCAATAAGTACTGTTGTATGCCAGTTAATTCTCTAATTACAAAAGAAAGTACATACTCCCATGTATCCAGTGTTAGCATTAGGAGGTGTGAGTAAACTTACACACTGAGAAGAGTGTACTGGAGGAAGTAACAGTCAGGTTTCAGTACAACATGCATTTCACTGGCTACAACCCAGCTTCAGATATGAGACATATACCAACCTTCTGACTGACACAACAGTGTCCACAGCAAACAAGCATGGTCCCCAACTTGCAAAACTGAAAGGCCTACACCTACCTAACCTAGCATTTTATAGCAGTGTCCTGAACTCACAGTGAGTACTGCAATTACCACACTGCAGGCTGCATGCAATTACTAAATGGTGGGCACCAATTGGTGCAGGGGCCATCACATGCACATGTGCAGATACCTACAAAAGCAGCCTGTACCTGCTGTTCACACATGCAATAATATCATTGCACCAACTGGAGAGAGAGAGTGAGTGAGTGAGAGAGACCAACAGACAGACAGAGAGAGACACACAGACAGACAAACAAACAAACAGAGGCAGTAGTACTGAAAATAAATACGTCAACAGGTACAACAGACAGAGGTGAGTAATACAAAGGTAAGATGTAACAGATATGTATTTGCTGGCATCCGAATGATGTGTCTGAAGGGTACTCTACATAGTGGGAACCCTCCATATGTGGTAGCAGTCCGTATCTATATGTATATGCAGATGTGCCTAGGGCAAGGGACATACTGCAACTGTCAGTGAAGGCTGGACATATATATGTAGTTGAAGGTTGCTATGTGCACATATCTATGTAGGTTGTAGTGTGCGGCATTGAAAACATCAATCAGTGCAGGTATATGTCATGTGGTGGTTAAATGCTGTGGGACTGAGCCAGTGAGGCCTGCTACAGCTATACGGCCTGAGGACAGTAACATGCATTCTGCACAACACTGTGCAATATTATTACATAATTGTATGTCTCACAACTGTTTCATAATTGATATTCCCACCATGAAAGGTGGACAGTATATGCGCCTATATGTGCATGTATATGTACAGCAATGGATGTTTACAAGTATGTGTATCTATCTATCTATATATATATATATATATATATATATATACATATAAATATATATATATATATATATATATATATATATATATATATATATATTGTGTATATATATATATATATATATATATATATATATATATATATATATATATATATATATATATATATATATATATATATATATATATATATATAAAACTAAAATTAACCGTACTCAAAAATTGAGAAGAAGCAATTTTAACTAAGAACTGAACTTCGTGACAATAAAAGCATTCAAAAAAATAGTAAATCACACCAACAACTCTTGTAAAACTTTAGCGCTTTAGTTTTATTTATTATCAAGACTTCTTCAGAAAGACATGTTTCATAAGTATGAGCAACCATTTTCACTTCCTTTATATACATTAGTTCTAGCAGGCCATTTAAATTAACAACAGTTCCTTTCCAATAGTAAAGTGTGAACAAGCAGGGTGCTGTGCATTTTCATGAAACTGGAACCACAACACCAACAATATTGAGGGAAGGAGGGGGAACAACAATCACAGGGGAAGAAGGAGCGGGAACGGGATACAGTACTAGTAACACTGGGATGGACCACCCTGATCACCCTCCCCATTCACTGATACCAGCACCTGATAGCACTGACTTCAGGTCTCCAGCAGGGGTAGGTGACATCTTTAACCTCACCACACGAGTTTTCTCGGAAAGCCATCATAAGGTACTGAAGAAAGGCTTTTCTTTCATCCCAGCAGAGAGCCAACACGGCGGATGTTATCCTGGACCTCAAGTGCTACCTGAGAAAGTTACAACTAAAATTAGATATACAACAGTATGAAGAGGAAGAAGATGAGGAAAGCTCAGAAGATAACAACAGACCCCTTACCATGAAGAGCCTGTACACTCCTGCACTCTCCAATACACTGAGCCTCTTTGCGAGTACCTGCAAAAGGGATATCAGGAAACTCCTTTCTGATAAGCCCTCGGCAAAGTGGCACAACCTGAACAGGGAAGAAAGACAGGCTTGGAAGGAACTGAGTCAGGACAAATCCCTATGGATCATGAAGGCTGACAAGGGATCCGGGATAGTAGTGATGGAGCAGGAGAGATATATCCAAACACTTGAAGCATCCCTCATGAATAACTAGTTCTACAAAAAGGTCAACATCAACCAGGTACAACAAAACTTTAAACAAATTGACAACCTACTGTTGGAACTATACCTCAGGGATGAGATCTCTCAAGACAAAAACGAGTTCATGCAGGTCATGACACCCAGCCTTGGGAAATTTTTTGGAATCCCCAAGGTTCACAAGAACCCTGAAAATCCACCTTTCCGCCATGTGGTATCGAACCGAAGGACAAAAACAGAAAAGATTTCACAATATGTGGACCACATCCTTAACCCCATTGTACAGAACAGCAAATACTACACCAAGGACTCCTGGGCTTTTCTAAACAACATCTTCAAACTAAGGCTCGATGGAGGGGAATATTTACTGGTCACCCTAGATGTAGAAGCACTCTACACAAACATCCCCCACGCCAAAGGACTGACCCTCACCAGACAGTACCTGAACAGGCACTCCAACCTAAGCGGGACTAAGATTAATACTGTATGCAGGTTAATAGAAGCAGTATTAAGAAATAACTTCTTTCAATTCAACGGGAAGATTTACCACCAACAGAAAGGAGTAGCCATGGGGTCCAAAATGGCCCCAGCATATGCAAACTTAGTCCTCAGTGCCTGGGAAATGGATAAGGTTGAATCACTGCCCAGGTTCAACAACACCATAATGTACAGGCGTTATACTGATGACGTCTTTTTTGTCTGGAAGGGGGACAGACTTTCTCTGAGCAATTTTCTGGAAACCCTTTTCCAGAGTCTGGACTTCCTGACCCTCACAGTAGGACATATCGGAACCACCACTCAATTCCTGGATATCCACCTCACTATAGACCCGGAAAGTGGGCTTGCGTCTACCGCAAGCCCACTTTCTGGAATAACTATCTAGAGTTCAGCAGCCAGCATCCCGATTTCATGAAAAAGAATATTGTAAAAGGACAATTCATCCGGTTATCCAGACTGAGATTTAGGGACGAGGTTTTCATCAAGGAAGGTTTTTACCTCAGAAACTTGTTCCTAGAAAGAAAATACCCAGAGTATCTAGTGGACAACCTGTTCCAAGAGATCATACAGCACAGACACTCCAGGTACCCACCAATCCTGGAAAAGGGATTCACAGCAAGGGCACAGAACGGACCGAACAAAAAGGACTGGGTGTCAAGTTTCCCCTTCAATTTCCACCGATATGTTTGGAATCAGAGGGTCCTCACCAACAATTGGGACATCTTGGGAGGAGAAAAAGGTCTGACAAAGTTACTTGGGACATCCCCAAACTTCTGTTTCAAACGAACCTCTTCTTTTGGTGGTGCGTTCGAGAGGAATAAAAGCCCATCCCCACAGAGCGAAGTATCGACAGAATCTGGAATGTCTGACTGTGGCAAGTGTGTTGCCTGTGTACACATATGAAAAAAACAACAACGTCACCTTCCCGCACTGCAACAGAACTGTCAGCCTACATGACCACTATGACTGCAACGCAAAAAATGTAGTCTACTGTGCTTTCTGCGAACACTGTGGGAACGTCTACATCAGCAAAACGAACAGGAAGCTGAGTAGCCGTATTAAAGAACACACTGCAGCAATACACAAACAGGACAGTTTGAATGCCTTGGCTAAACACAGTGCTCTTTGCCCAAACTTCACAGGATTCAAATTCACAGTGCTGGAAAAAATAACAGAATTTCTAGGGGATATGGACACATTCCTGCAAGTCCGGGAATTAAAATGGCAGATAGAACTGAGAGCTGATGTCTATCCAGGTCTCAACGAGACACTGAACATTAAATGTGCACTTAAATGGTATAGAGATTGAAATGTGATAGGGTTTGAAGAACTGTGCAAGAGGGTTTGAAGAATTGTGCAAGTAGATTTAATGTGTTCATGGATTTATAACTGTGCAAGTGAATATAATGTGTTTCCTCTCTCTCTCTCTCTCTCTCTCTTTGACTTTTGACTCCCCCATAACCCCTACACACATGCTCCCAATCAACAGGCTAGCCCCTACTGACCGCACCAACTATACCCCCTAGTCTCACTATTTCACGCAGCCATTCAAGGGGTGATACCATCCAAACCAGCCCACAGCTGGTACCATCCGCACTGACAGTCTTCTGGGACACTCTATCATTCATATGCTCCTTGTCATGGGTGGCCCCCTACCAGCCCCCCCTCAAGTCCACAACGCATTCCTCCCACTCCCCCATCAGGTGGCATACCCACACATTACTCTACACACACACCGATACCAAAGCATAGTAGGACTCTCTACCTGACTCCTCCACCTTACTCCGTTCCCTTCTTTACTTACCTTTGGAGGCAAAGACTCATATGTGTTTATATTAGAATAATCACAGCATGACTGTCATCCTTCCCTGTCCCCCCACAAAATTTTTTTTTTTTCTTTTTTTTTTGCACACAGTCCCTTTTTGCACACAATCCCCTTTTTTGCACAGAATCTCTTTTTGCACACAATCCCTTTTAGTATGCACACGGCACCACAAGGCTATTACTGTCTGACTAATTTACCTTATGTAACTGTGATTGTAATGTTAATGAAAATGCACACAGCACCCTGCTTGTTCACACTTTACTATTGGAAAGGAACTGTTGTTAATTTAAATGGCCTGTTAGAACTAATGTATATAAAGGAAGTGAAAATGGTTGCTCATACTTATGAAACATGTCTTTCTGAAGAAGTCTTGATAATAAATAAGACAAAAGCGTTAAAGTTCTACAAGAGTTGTTGGTGTGATTTACTATTTTTTGAATGCTTTTATTGTCACGAAGTTCAGTTCTTAGTTAAAATTTCTTCTCTTCGTTCAATTTTTTTTGAGTGCGGTTAATTTTAGTTGTAAGTCTTCTACTCCATGTGACAGTATGGCTGGAAACATAGCACCCAACTCAGGCTCTAGTAGCCAACTGAAGACAGAAGCAACCAGGAGCAGGACACCAATTGATCCAACAACAGTTCTTACAAAATTATTGGAAGGAATTCGTTTGGCGCAGGATCTCTTCCAGGACCTAAACAGCAGACCTTTAACACATACAAATTAAAGAATCACCAGGGACCACACTGAACCCCCAGACCACTCTGGACCCAGGACCACAATTAACAACAGAACTGGGACAGAAATAAGGACCACACAGGCTCTTGACCTGATAATCATGCAGACGGAAATTAATCCCTTCCGTTGCCCGGTCCGGAATACAACAGCACAACTGGAGTACAGTCAAAACAGAGGGGTCTCACAGAGCACCAGGTCTCTGATTACCAGATTCGAGAGACTGATTAAAACCTACAAAAACGTGGAGCATGACAACTTCTATCTGGAAAGGTGTTTAGAGCTGGATATAGACCCACAGGGTCTCAGGTGTAACAAATTTCCTAACAGGACTACTCCAAACTCTCAGCTTCACAAAGAACTGGTCAAAATATATAATGAGTCTGGGCTAGCAGCTATCAAAGCACTCATCCAAAGTAATACTGAGAGTATGGCCACCTACAAGTCTCAAACAGATGATCTGCAAACACGCATCCTGCAGGATCCCACATTTATTGACTTTGTGAAATGTGGGACACAAATGTACCGCACAAAATTACTAGGCATGTGGCGACACTGATTGAATGCAAGAAAGGCAAATTGCTTAGGGACATTAAACAATATGAGGAAGGAAAAGCATACCCGATCAGGCCACGCTCCATACACACACGGAGAAGGCCAGACAGATATCCCATAACCAATCCGTAGTCCACAGCGAACTAAGGCCTCGGAATTACAAGAACCCACAAATGGACCCAACACACCAGAGGTGGATAGACTCCTTATCACATCCAGCCCACTAGCAGGGAGTAGTTCCCAGGTGATGGTACATACTCCTCCTAGGGGACAGCCAAGACCAGAAATGCCTCTCCAGAATCAGCCAACACAGAGAGATTCAGACACCAGTGAACATGACCCCTACGACAACAACGAGGACAACAACAATACAAACCGCAGGACACCGGACAGTGCGATCAATCAAGGAAGGGTTTATCAGACCCCACCAACGAACGACCAGTCTTCCAACAACAACACAAGTGGCAACAACAATGTTTTTTTATCTTCAGCAGGACTCACAACCAGAACCAGGACTTATACCAGGTTCAGACCTGGGGGTAATGAATGAAACTGGAACCACAACACCAACAATATTGAAGGAAGGAGGGGGAATAACAATCACAGGGGAAGAAGGAGCGGGAACAGGATACAGTACTAGTATTACTGGGATGGACCACCCTGATCACCCTTCCCATTCACTGATACCAGCACCTGATAGCACTGACTTCAGGTCTCCAGCAGGGGTAGGTGACATCTTTAACCTCACCACACGAGTTTTCTCGGAAAGCCATCATAAGGTACTGAAGAAAGGCTTTTCTTTCATCCTGGCACAGAGAGCCAACACAGCGGATGTTATCCTGGACCTCAAGTGCTACCTGAGAAAGTGACAACTAAAATTAGATATACAACAATATGAAGAGGAAGAAGATGAGGAAAGCTCGGAAGATAACAACAGACCCCTTACCATGAAGAGCCTGTACACTCCTGCACTCTCCAATACACTGAGCCTCTTTGCGAGTACCTGTGAAAGGGATATCAGGAAACTCCTTTCTGATAAGCCCTCGGCAAAGTGGCACAACCTGAACAGGGAAGAAAGACAGGCTTGGAAGGAACTGAGTCAGGACAAATCCCTACAGATCATAAAGGCTGACAATGGATCCGGGATAGTAGTGATGGAGAGGGAGAGAGAGAGATATATCCAAACACTTGAGACATCCCTCATGAATAACCAGTTCTACAAAAAGGTCAACATCAACCAGGTACAACAAAACTTTAAACAAATTGACAACCTACTGTTGGAACTGTAACTCAGGGATGAGATCTCTCAAGATGAAAAAGACTTCATGCAGGTCATGACACCCAGCCTTGGGAATTTTTTTGGAATCCCCAAGGTTCACAAGAACCCTGAAAATCCACCTTTCCGCCATGTGGTATCGAACCGAAGGACAAAAACAGAAAAGATTTCACAATACGTGGACCACATCCTTAACCCCATTGTACAGAACAGCAAATACTACACCAAGGACTCCTGGGCTTTTCTAAACAACATCTTCAAACTAAGGCTCGATGGAGGGGAATATTTACTGGTCACCCTAGATGTAGAAGCACTCTACACAAACATCCCCCACACCAAAGGACTGACCCTCACCAGACAGTACCTGAACAGGCACTCCAACCTAAGCGGGACTAAGATTAATACTGTATGCAGGTTAATAGAAGCAGTATTAAGAAATAACTTCTTTCAATTCAACGGAAAGATTTACCACCAACAGAAAGGGGTAGCCATTGGGTCCAAAATGCCCCAGCATATGCAAACTTAGTCCTCAGTGCCTGGGAAATGGATAAGGTTGAATCACTGCCCAGGTTCAACAACACCATAATGTACAGGCATTAAATAGATGACGTCATTTTTGTCTGGAAGGGGGACAGACTTTCTCTGAGCAATTTTCTGGAAACCCTTTTCCAGAGTCTGGACTTCCTGACCCTCACAGTAGGACATATCGGAACCACCACTCAATTCCTGGATATCCACCTCACTATAGACCTGGAAAGTGGACAGTTTGACTCCAACATCTACCACAAGCCCACTTTCCGGAATAACTATCTAGAGTTCAGCAGCCAGCATCCCCATTTCATGAAAAAGAATATTGTAAAAGGACAATTCATTTGGTTATCCAGACTCATTTTTAGGGACGAGGTTTTCATCAAGGAAGGTTTTTACCTCAGAAACGTGTTCCTAGAAAGAAAATACCCAGAGTATCTAGTGGACAACCTGTTCCAAGAGATCATACAGCACAGACACTCCAGGTACCCACCAATCCTGGAAAAGGGATTCACAGCAAGGGCACAGAACGGACCGAACAAAAAGGACTGGGTGTCAAGTTTCCCCCTTCCAATTTCCACTGATATGTTTGGAATCAGAGGGGTCCTCACCAACAATTGGGACATCTTGGGAGGAGAAAAAGGTCTGACAAAGTTACTTGGGACATCCCCAAACTTCTGTTTCAAATGAACCTCTTCTTTTGGTGGTGCGTTCGAGAGGAATAAAAGCCCATCCCCACAGAGCGAAGTATCGACAGAACCTGGAATGTCTGACTGCAGCAAGTGTGTTCCCTGTGTACACATATGAAAAAACAACAATGTCACCTTCTCGCACTGCAACAGAACTGTCAGTCTACATGACCACTATGACTGCAACACAAAAAATGTAGTCTACTGTGCTTTCTGCGAACACTGTGGGAACTTCTATATTGGCAAAACGAACAGGAAGCTGAGTAGCCATATTAAAGAACACACTGCAGCAATACACAAACAGGACAGTTTGAATGCCTTGGCTAAACACAGTGCTCTTTGCCCAAACTTCACAGGATTCAAATTCACAGTGCTGGAAAAAATAACAGAATTTCTAGGGGACATGGACACATTCCTGCAAGTCTGGGAATTAAAATGGCAGATAGAACTGAGAGCTGATGTCTATCCAGGTCTCAACGAGACACTGAACATTAAATGTGCACTTAAATGGTATAGAGATTGAAATGTGATAGGGTTTGAAGAACTGTGCAAGAGGGTTTGAAGAATTGTGCAAGTAGATTTAATGTGTTTATGGATTTATAACTGTGCAAGTGAATATAATGTGTTTCCTCTCTCTCTCTCTCTCTTTGACTTTTGACTCCCCCATACCCCCTACACACATGCTCCCAATCACCAGGCTAGCCCCTACTGACCGCACCAACTATACCCCCCGGTCTCACTATTTCACGCAGCCATTCAAGGGGTGATACCATCCAAACCAGCCCACAGCTGGTACCATCCGCACTGACAGTCTTCTGGGACACTCTGTCATTCATATGCTCCTTGTCATGGGTGGCCCCCTACCAGCCCCCCCTCAAGTCCACACCGCATTCCTCCCACTCCCCCATCAGGTGGCATACCCACACATTACTCTACACACACACCGATACCAAAGCATAGTAGGACTCTCTACCTGACTCCTCCACCTTCCTCCGTTCCCTTCTTTACTTACCTTTGGAGGCAAAGACTCATAAGTTATGTGTTTATATTAGAATCATCACAGCATGACTGTCATCCTTCCCGGTCCCCCCCCCCCCCATTTTTTTTTTTTTTTTTGCACACAATCCCTTTTTGCACACAGTCCCTTTTTGCACACAATCCCCTTTTTTGCACTCAATCCCTTTTTGCACACAATCCCTTTTAGCCTTTTAGTATGCACACGGCACCACAAGGCTATTACTGTCTGACTAATTTACCTTATGTAACTACGATTGTAATGTTAATGAAAATGCACACAGCACCCTGCTTGTTCACACTTTACTATTGGAAAGGAACTGTTGTTAATTTAAATGGCCTGCTAGAAATAATGTATATAAAGGAAGTGAAAATGGTTGCTCATACTTATGAAACATGTCTTTCTGAAGAAGTCTTGATAATAAATAAGACAAAAGCGCTAAAGTTCTACAAGAGTTGTTGGTGTGATTTACTATTTTTTGAATGCTTTTATTGTCATGAAGTTCAGTTCTTAGTTAAAATTTCTTCTCTTCGTTCAATTTTTTTGAGTGCGGCTAATTTTAATTGTAAGTCTTCTACTCCGTGTGACAGTATGGCAGGAAACATAGCACCCAACTCAGGCTCTCATAGCCAACTGAAGACAGAAGCAACCAGGAGCAGGACACCAATTGATCCAACAACAGTTCTTACAAAATTATCGGAAGGAATTCGTTTGGCGCAGGATCTCTTCGAGGACCTAAACAGCAGACCTTTAACACCTACAAATGAAAGGATCACCAGGGACCACACTGAACTCCCGGACCACTCTGGAGCCAGGACCACAATTAACAACAGAACTGGGACAGAAATAAGGACCACACAGGCTCTTGACCTGATACTCATGCAGATGGAAATTAATCCCTTCCGTTGCCCGGTCCAGAATACAACAGCACAACTGGAGTACAGTCAAAACAGAGGGGTCTCACAGAGCCCCAGGTCTCTGATTACCAGATTCGAGAGACTGATTAAAACCTACAAAAACTTGGAGCATGACAACTTCTATCTGGAAAGGTGTTCAGAGCTGGATATAGTCCCACAGGGTCTCAGGTGTAACAAATTTCCTAACAGGACTACTCCAAACTCTCAGCTTCACAAAGAACTGGTCAAAATATATAATGACTCTGGGCTAGCAGCTATCAAAGCACTCATCCAAAGTAATACTGAGAGTATGGCCACCTACAAGTCTCAAATAGATGATCTGCAAACACGCATCCTGCAGGATCCCACATTTATTGACTTTGTGGAAATGTAGGACAATGTACCACACAAAATTACTAGGCATGTGGCAACACTGATTGAACGCAAGAAAGTCAAATTGCTTAGGGACATTAAACAATATGAGGAAGGAAAAGCATACCCGATCAGGCCCACACGCTTCTTACACACACGGAGAAGGCTAGACAGATATCCCACAACCAATCCGTTGTCCCAGATGATGGTACATACTCCTCCTAGGGGACAGCCAAGACGAGAAATGCCTCTCCAGAATCAGCCAACACAGAGAGATTCAGACACCAGTGAACATGACCCCTACGACAACAACGAGGACAACAACAATACAAACCGCTGAGGACACGGACAGTGCGATCAACAAAGGAAGGGTTTATCAGACCCACCAATGAGCGACCAGTCTTCCAACAACAACAAGTGGCAACAACAATGTTTTTATCTTCAGCAGGACTCACAACCAGAACCAGGACTTATACCAGGTTAAGACCTGGGGTAATGAACGAAACTGGAACCACAACACCAACAATATTGAAGGAAGGAGGAATAACAATCACAGGGGAAGAAGAGGTAGGAGCGGGATACATTACTAGTATTACTGGGATGGACCACCTGATCACCCTCCCATTCACTGATACCAGCACCTGATAGCACTGACTTCAGGTCTCCAGCAGAGGTAGGTGACATCTTTAACCTCACCACACGAGATTTCTCGGAAAGCCATCATAAGGTACTGAAGAAAGGCTTTTCTTTCATCCCAGCAGAGCCAACACAGCGGATGTTGGCCTGGACCTCAAGTGCTATCTGGGAAAGGTACAACTAAATTAGATATACAACAATATGAAGAGGAAGAAGATGAGGAAAGCTCGAAGATAACAACAGACCCCTTACCATGAACAGCCTGTACACTCCTGCACTCTCCAACATGACAGAGCCTCTTTCGAGTACTGCGAAAGGGATATCAGGAAACTCCTTTCTGATAAGCCCTCAGCAAAGTGGCACAACCTGGGCAGGAAGAAAGACAGGCTTGGAAGGAACTGAGTCAGGACAAATCCCTACAGATCATGAAGGCTGACAATGGATCCGGGATAGTAGTGATGGAGCAGGAGAGATATATCCAAACACTTGAAGCATCCTCATGAATAACCAGTTCTACAAAAGGTCAACATCAACCAGTTACAACAAAACTTTAAACAAATTGACAACCTACTGTTGGAACTGTACCTCAGGGATGAGATCTCTCAAGATGAAAAGACTTCATGCAGGTCATGACACCCAGCCAGAATTTTTGGAATCCCCAAGGTTCACAAGAACCCTGAAAATCCACCTTTCCGCCATGTGGTATCGGGCAGAAGGACAAAAACAGAAAAGATTTCACAATACGTGGACCACATCCTTAACCCCATTGTACAGAACAGCAAATACTACACCAGGACTCCTGGGCTTTTCTAAACAACATCTTCAAACTAAGGCTCAATGGAGGGAATATTTACTGGTCACCCTAGATGTAGAAGCACTCTACACAAACATCCCCACACCAAAGGACTGCCCTCACCAGACAATTTACCTGAACAGGCACTCCAACCTAAAGCGGGACTAAGATTAATACTGTATGCAGGTTAATAGAAGCAGTATTAGAAATAACTGTACTTTTCAATTCAACAGGAAGATTTACCCACCAACAGAAAGGGGTAGCCATTGGGTCCAAAATGCCCCAGCATATGCAAACTTAGTCCTCAGTGCCTGGGAAATGGATGAGTTGAATCACTGCCCAGGTTCAACAACACCATAATGTACAGGCG
>NC_056732.1:1756562981-1756603034 GCF_019279795.1 Protopterus annectens | reverse complement strand
CAGACTTTGGATCCATCCCAGTTTGGCTTTGTCAAAGGCAGATCATGCCTTCTAAACTTGGTTGACTTTTTCAAACAGTCACCAAAGCCATTGATGAGGGAAAGGCAGTCCATACAGCCTACCTCGATCTGGCGAAGGCCTTCGATACAATACCCCACTCGGGTATCATTGAAAAACTCATCAGCTTAAATGTTAACCCATACATCACAAGATGGGTTGCAAACTGGCTGAGTGACAGAACCCACAGGGTCAGAGTTGCTGGCGCCATGTCAGACTCAAAGCCTGTCACAAGTGGTGTACCACAGGGCTCAGTCCTGGGCCCACTCTTGTTTGGCATCTACTTTTCCAAGTACAAGCAAACACAGGAGGGTTATGGCTGACAAAGTTTGCAGATGACTGCAAACTGGAAGCCATAGTAGAAAACACATCTGACACAGATATCCTTCAGAAGGGTCTCACAGAAATGGATAACTGGTGCAGAGCCATGGCCTAAAGTTAAATGCCAAAATGCATAGTCATACCCTTCGGGAAAAACAAGGTTACCCCTAGCTACCAAATAGGTGGCAATCCACTGAGCACAGAAGAAGTTATCAGGGACCTGGGGACCCAGGTTGATAGTAGTCTGTCATTCAACACCCATGTAGCTAAAGTAGTTAGGAAGACCTTCTACATTGCCCACCTTATCATGAAGGGATTCTCATCTAGATCAAGGGAGGTCATAGTCTCCCTATACTCATCACTCATCAGACCAATGATTGAGTACAATGCCCCATTCGGAATGTATCTGACCCGACACTTGCAGCAGCTGGAGAGGCCACAAAGTTCCTCACCAAAAGGATAAAGGGTCTCAAACATCTGTCCTATGCTGCCCGACTGAAAGAACTCCAGCTCTATTCAGTCGCTTACCGCTTGCTCAGAGGTGACCTTTGCCTAACATACAAGGCCATGTCAAACCCAGATTTGATGAATATGCTTCACCTCAAAAAATCTAGATCCGTCAGAGCCACAAGGGCGGGAGACTTAAACCTCGACACGGCTATTAATAGGACGTGCTGGAGGGATAGATTCATCACCCAAAGACTCCCTATGCTGTGGAATAAAATCCCGGTATATGTGAGGCAGAGCACCTCGCTGGCCTTGTTCAAGAGAAATCTTGACCAATGGATGGGTGATCGCAGATATACCCCAGGGATTACCTCAGTGTCACTGCTTGACAGAGGCACAGCAAAATAATGGGTATAGTTCCCCATACTAAAGGGGTGGCGTAAGCCACAAAACTATGGGCTAGGCTTGTAAATGCCCTCGGGCAGATAGCCTAGTATGAACCTATGAACCTATGAACCTATGAACATGTCTACACTGGTTACATGCTTCACACTTAAATGTTCCTGGGAAGCCTCTAATGGTTCTAGTGCTTCTTTCAGTTAGGTTTTTTAAGTTCTTTCCTTTCCTCTCCTCCAGGTTTCAAGGGCTTTATCCTTTAGTTTACTTTGTCTCTATCGGATGTTAACAACTGCCAATTCTTTCCCAGTATTGTTTTCAAAGCTAAAAGGCTAGTGAAAATGCAGTCACGAAACTCAAATAGTATTGCACACTTTGCGGCCCAACACCATTTATGGCTTCAGGGCCCCCTATTTCAACCTCTTCTGTGGTAGCAGTTTCTATCCTATGAGATGTAATAGTTACTTGAGATAGGATAGGTTTAAAGTGGCCAGGAGCACGTTTTCTGCTGACATCCCCTATAAGGCCTATAATCAAGTCGTTGGGGTACCCTCTTTTGAAAAACATAGACTTTAAGATTTCACATTCCTTAAAGAATGATGGTCCTCCATTGTCATCCTGGCCACCCGTACTAGTTGGCCTTTTACGACACTTTCTTTCTGGTACGTAGGGTGGAAACTAGTGTAATGTAAAAGTGAGTTTGAATAGGTGCTCTTCCAGAAAATACGTGCAAAGTATTTTTTCTGGAGTCTGTCTTTTGTTAGTTCAACATCCAAAAAACTCTGTGTGTGTGTGTGTGTGTGTGTGTGTGTGTGTGTGTGTGTGTGTGTGTGTGTGTGTGTGTGTGTGTGTGTGTGTGTGTGTGTGTGTGTGTGTGTGCGTGTGTGTATAAATTACTAGTGAATTTAAGAAAGGTAGTGGACTTGTTAAAACATTCTAACATTCTGGAAGCTAGGTCAGGGCCACCTTTGATCATGAAGATATCATCTAAAAAACAAGTGTAAAAATAAATACTCTCGTTAAGTTCAAAATTTTCAAAAATGGTTTACTTTTCCCATTTAGCCATAACTAAATTAGTAAGGCTAGTTCTGCAGGGGGATCCCATAGCTACCCCTGTCTGCTGTCTAAAATATTC
This sequence comes from Protopterus annectens, assembly GCF_019279795.1. Taxonomy (NCBI): domain Eukaryota; kingdom Metazoa; phylum Chordata; order Ceratodontiformes; family Protopteridae; genus Protopterus; species Protopterus annectens. Next base: position 1,756,600,678 of record NC_056732.1, on the reverse strand, counting down.
TTTTTTGAACATAATGTAGTTATTAGACAGTATGATGCCCAAAAGTTCCTCTACTAGTCTCAGTTATGTGTGTTCTGCCCCCTTTGATCTCATGTGGTCAGTTAGCCATTCGCTCCCCAGATTTGTGGGATCACCCATTCGATCCCCAGATTTGTGGGATCACCGCGTATAAATCACAGACATCTACTGTTAAACAAAACTCATCATTATAGTCCAATGTATTTACACTCGCCAAAAATGACCAAGAGTTTTTGCAGATTTGGGGTTCTAAGGACACGTATTTCTTCAAAATGTCGTCAGTCACCTTAGCACAAGAATAGGTGATTGTCTAGCATCTACCAAAGGTTCTTATGGATTTTAGATATTACAAAAAGTACGGGAAGTCTAGGTGATAGTACTGACAAATAATTATACATTTTCTCATTAATTAGTGAGTCCATGAACATATTGTTCAAGAACATTCTAATGAGGTTATATGCTAGGTTCAATTCGTTTTATACTCACTTTGGTGTAAGCATCCCTTTAGAGTATTCTCGCCATTCTTTCTTTGTAATCCATATTGTGCATAACAACCAGTCCACTTACTTTGTCTGGTTTCATTAGGCAAACTGGTAATAGTCTTCAGTTGCTGAGAGCCTCACGTTCATCTTTATTTAAATTGGTTGTTGGTCCTTACCTTATGTGTGTGGTTCATAAAAGCCCTAAAATCCATTTCACACATTTTTTCAAATAAAAAAAAAAAATGGATGGATGCAATGGGGGGGCTAAAAGTACTGGAAATACACAGATCTGAGTCCCCATTATGTTTCCCGTTCCCCAAAATCAATTATAAGTTGAGTTTCCTGGTGTAAAGCTTGAAATCCAACAATAAAGTACCTATATCGGTAGTATGTGTTGGGATAAATGTAAATCCCTTAGCAAAAATTTTGACCAGTAAGGGGTCAACTGGATATTCAGTAAAATTATAAATTTTAAAATCCCAATTTTTATTTATTTATTTATTTTATTTTACATTTGTTGACCGGGCTAGTCTGGCTGGATACATGTCCATTTTCAGCAGAGGCCCGAGGAGAAAAGCTCCACTAAATACTAAGTACATTAAAAAAATCACAAACGTTTATAAGTAACAAATTAGAAAATCATAACAGCACACAGAATGCAATATAGATTCAAGGAAAAGCACATTTCGATGAGCAGTTAATGCCATATTAGCAATTTTACATAGGATGTACCTAGGTCGATTAGTACTGTAAAAGGAGAAGAAATAAGAAGATACTAATGGGAAGAGTGAAGGAGAGATAAAGTATGAGAAAGAAGAAGGTTAGCCTGGTGTACTGCAGGAACAAAGCCAATGATTTAGGTAGTACAGTTTAATTTTCTGTTTGAATTGAGGCAGGGATGTAGTCAAAGTTATATCACAAGGTAAGAGATTCCAGCTTTTACCTATAGTGTTAGTGAAAAGAGAGCAACCTGCTGTGTTGTTTGCCTTTATTGATTTAGTCATAAGTTTACTAGAGGAGCGAAGCGAGTTCAGATTATTATATGGGATTAGGAGTTGAGAGAGTATAGGGGTGTTGTCAGGTAGGTGTAATATGTTGTGGGCTATAGTGAGTTGAGGAATTTTTAGGAAGTTTTGAAATTCGAGCCAGCCAAGTTGCTTTAGATTTATACAGTGGTGGGTCCTAAAGGGGTTACTAGTGGCGAAGCGTGCTATGTTATTATAGCAAGTTTCAAGTTTGTTAAGATTGTTTTTCTTGAGGTTGGTATAAATGGGAGAAGCATATAGGAGAGTAGATAGGAGATGGGTTTGAGCACATTTGGTTCTTGTTGCTGGTGTTAGAAAAGATTTGATACAATATAGGGATCCAATTTTTTTGTTAACAACCTTGATGGTGTTGTTTATGTGCTGATCGAAGGAAAGATGATTGTCAATGGTTATTCCAAGAAGTTTAGTAGTTGGATCAGGTGAGATGATAGTGCCATTATTAGAAGAAATGGTAAAGTTTAAAGGGGGGGACCGAGAGGTGGGGGAGAAGAGGAGGAGTTTAGTTTTTTTTGCATTTAGTAGGAGAAACCGTTTAGAAAACCAAGTTTCTACTTTGTTAAAGGTATTTTGTGTTAAGGAGGCCAGTTCAGTAGGAGAAGGTGCGGAGCAGATAAGGGTAGAATCATCTGCATACTGTATGCAGGTAGCTTGAGGTATAGCAGTCTGAAGATCGTTTATAAAGAGGGAGAACAGAAGTGGACCTAGAATGGAGCCCTGGGGAACTCCGATGGAAATAGGCAAGAGAGATGAGATATGGTTTTCCCAAATTACTGCTTGTTGTCTGTTGTTAAGGTAAGATTTAAACCAATTTGTGGCTAGTTTATCACAAGGAAGAGATTCGAGAATATTGATTAAGAGAGAGTGGTTAACCATGTCGAAAGCTTTAGAGAGATCAATGAAAAGAGCGGAGGAGAGAGAATGGTTGTTTCGATTTATGTTGATAGTATCTACAAAGGAGAGAAGGGCAGTGGTGGTACTATGATGGGGTCTAAAACCATGCTGGCAGTTTGCTATTATGTTATGGAGGGAGAGGTGGTGTACCAGTTGCTGGTGAATACATTTTTCCATTATTTTTGCAAGGGGTGAAAGAAGGGCAATTGGTCTAAAGTTGGAAAGGTCAAGGGAGTTTCCACCTTTATGAAGTGGTATAATATAGGAGACTTTCCATATATCAGGGATAGTTCCTTCTTGGATAGTTCTGTTTATGAGTAAGGAAATAGGATAAGCAATTTCTTTAGCAGCTTTCTGAAGGAAAAGAGAAGGGAGCTTGTCAGCAGAAGGGGTGCAGGGTTTCAGTTTGTGAATAAGTTTAAAGATGAAAAAGGTAGATACAGGTTTTAGAGCGAAATTGAGGGAGGAGGTAGTTCTGATAGGTGGTATATGAGAGTTGTTAGTGTTCATTTGTTTGGCTAGGGTTTGAATAGTTTCAGAGAAAAAAGAGTTGAAAGCATTGGCAGTCTGGAGAGGGGTTTCTGGGTCAGCATTTAGAGGGGAAGGAGTTTTAGCAGTCCCTGGGGAAAGAAGTCTATTTACTGATGACCAGAACTGTTTAGGGTTGTTAATATGAGTTTCCTGGAGGTTACAGTAGAAGTTTTTCTTGTCAGAGATTATTGATTTTTTTGCTGAATTACGAAGCTGGCGGAATTTAACTAAGTCAGGGTTTAGTTTATTACATCTCCAAGTTTTCCATGCTTTGTTTCTAGCAAGCATGAGTTTTTTTGTGTTGGTGGTCAGCCATGGGGCCGATTTGGTCTTTACTCTAATAGAGCGTTCTGGTGCATGAGAATCAAGTATAGATAGGAATGTGGAATTAAAGAATAATACTGCTGTCTCTAGGGGGAGTGATTTTAAGCAATTCCAATTACATGCACTCAGTTCGGCTTTAAAAAGGTCTATGTTAAAGTGTTTGACTGATCGAATTAGCCTTGTATTTGGGAGGTTAACAAATTCTGATTTTTGTCTAGAAATGTAGGTTAGGCAGTGGTCGCTGATGTCATCAGGCATAATACCTACTTTATAATGTGTCTTAACTTTATTAGTTAGTATCCAGTCTAATATGCTCTCTTTCTTACTGGGCTTATTGACTCTTGTAGTTGAGGTAATACTTTGTGAAAACCCATGTAGGTTAATATGGGAGGTGGGATTGACTGTATTTATAGTGTTCCAGTCTATGTTAACGTCACCAAGAATTATGGTTTCTTGGGGGTAGTTGGTAGAAACCCAGCTTAAAAAGTCTTCTAGTATTGGAATGTTATTGCCTGCGGGAAGATACAAACAAATAATGTAAATTTTTGTTCGTTATAGTTTTACTAATAGAGTTACTTACTATCCCCTGAGGCGGTTCCACCCAAAGGTGGTGCAGGACCAGCGGACGAGGAGGTCCACCAAACTCTTAGGGATATGGCAACAGTTATCCTGAAAAAAAATGCAGTGCTGAGTATACGCCAACACACAAATAACATTATCATTTCTAAAATTCAATGACTGAAAGCAAGAATACTGTTGTTAGTTGATAGCTTCATGGGTGGTTACTAGGCTGTTGACCCAAAGGTCTTTAGAAGCCTAGCCGGTTATACCCAATATAATACTGGAGAAACCCAATATAAAGGATCTAGACTAAACTCAAGATCTTAGTTAGCAATGACTGTCCATATCTAGGAGGGTTCATAGGTTCATAGGTGTGTACTAGGCTAATGCACCTGGAGACTTTACAAGCCTAGCCCATAAAATTACCCTGGCATTGTGCCACCCATCCTTAGTTCTCAGTGCCTCTGTCAAGTAGAGCCACTGGAGTGATCCGAGGGGTGAATTTTCTATCTCCCATCCACTCATCAAGATTTGTCTTGAAGAGGGCCAGTGAGGTGCTCTGTTTGACATGTATGGGAAGTCTATTCCATAGCATGGGTAGTCTCTGGGTTATGAACCTGTCCCTCCAGCACTTCTGTTGATTGTGGTAATGAGGTTGAGGTCTCTGGACTGTGTGGTGTGGAGGGATTGGGATTTCTTCAGATGTAGCATTTCCAACAGGGCTGGGTCAGACATGGCTTTGTAAGTCAAACAGAGATTGTCTCTAAGTAGGCGATATGAGACAGAGAATAGTTGGAGTTTTTTGAGTTTGTCCATGTAGGACAAGTGTTTAAGGCCTAGGATCCTCTTTGTCAGGTACTTTTGTGGCCTTTCCAGTTGTTGCAGGTGTCTAGTGAGGTACATGCCAAATGGGGCATTATACTCGATGATTGGCCTATTGAGTGAAGAGTAGAGGGAGACAATGACCTCTTTCTTCCTGGGTGCAAAACCCTTTGTAATGAGATGTGCCACATAGAAGGACTTTTTGATCACAGTGGCAATGTAGTGGTCAAAAGAGAGGTTGCTGTCAACCTGTGTTCAGATCTCTTATAACGCCTTCTGTGTTCAGTGAACTACCATCGATGTGGTAATTCATGGGAACTGGGCTTTTCCTAAAGGGTATGAGGACACATTTTTCCCATTAAGCTTAAGGCCATGGTTCTGACACCAGTCATTGATCTCAGTGAGGCCTGTCTGTAGAATGTCAATATCACTTAGGGAGTTAATAGCTCCTTACTTGGAATCATCTGCGAACTTTGTCAGCCAGAGTCCCTTCGTGTTTGCCTGAACTTCAGAGAAGTAGATACCAAACAGGAGAGGACACAGGACTGAACCCTGTGGGACTCCATTGTAGTCCTTTTCAACTCAAGTTATTTCCTCCTATTCTTGAAGTGCTAGAGCCCTAAGGAATTCCTAGAACTGTTGTGATTTCTCTTCAGTCATCTTCTAGGCCTTCAGCCTGGTCTGTGTTGACCCTGGAAGCCTTGTTTGACCACTGCTTGCAAATGATTGTGGCAACCAGTGTTTTTTACTGTGGGCTTACTGTTTCACTGGGGATGCGTTTACAATCACTGATTGTACCCCATTGTCCTTTCCTTAGTAGAAGGAAGTCCTATACTATCAAGCCATTTGCCAGACAGAAGTCTAGAGTGGCATCTCCATCTGTATTCTTACTGCCCCACCCATGTGGACCCAGGCAGTCCTCATATCCTGTTCTGCCTAGCCTGATATGTGCATTCAGGTCAGCCATTATCAACACCAACTCCTACTGTCCTGCTTTATAAAGCATGTCATAGTAATGAATGTGTTCCTCTCATGTCATCCTCTGTTTCTCAGCTTTCCTCTTGGGCAGCTGTTATTTGTGGTTACCCTGATTTTCATTGAAATATTTTTTTCTCAGCTGTTCCAAGTGTGTTACAAACCTATAAATAGGGCTCTTACAACTGCAAAATCCAGTTTCTTGTATTTTATCACATTAACTAAAACATTGACTAATTATATAAAAATAGTTACATATAAGTTTGTGGTAAGAGAAGCCTGAGTCAATTGGCTTTGCATGTTAATTATTCAATAATTGCTACAGTCATCCTTGGCTTTCTGTTAAATGTTTCTGATCTTGGACATACTGGATTAAACAATGGTTGCCAGCAGAGGTGAAAATGGTCATAACTACCTTGATGAGGTGCTAAGTGCATTGGTTTCTGGCTTGCTATTGACTTTCATTTCATTGAATAAGCTGTTAAAAATGTCTTATGCATTTCAATGAATGTAATTATCTGAATGTGTTAACCAGTGTAATCTATTCATGCATTCATTACAAAGTAGAAAAATCAGATATTGTCTATGTGCATCATGTGGACAGACAAGTCTTGGCTTGATTTTTTGGTGGTGGGTATGCTGTTTTATGAAATATGTGTTGCGCTCTACAGAATTCTGCTTAGTTGTGGAACTCACAGTCATAAGGGAAGGTTGGACAAGAGGTTAGTGCAGCATTTCTTATTAAATTAATATATATATATATTTTTTACGAGTTTTACTATTTCTGGTTGGTGACAGTGTGATTATAAATGACTGTCACTGTTTGCTATAGGTGACTTGAATTTTGGAGTTAGTTTTGCAGATAATGACGATATTCTGCTAGTTAAGCTGTTCTTTAAAGTCTGTGTAAGCCATCTGGAGAAGCAATTAAGTTGGGGAGAGGGCTGTTCCAAAAATTAATGGGACTTGTTTAGACGCTTGTACATTACAGGTAAGTGAACATTTCTGTTTGGGAGATTCAGATTTAAAGTGTGTGTTATTCATGACATCTAATGTTTGGTTTCTTTACTGGAGAAATTTAAGTGGGCAGTATGTTATGTACTTGTTTCCATGTTGCATGGTTTATATAGTGTAAAGCTTTGCGGTTATCTAACAGTGTAGTACCTCGCAGGATGTGCAGTAGCAAACCCCGCCCCTGACTGGCCATAACTTATACAACTCCAAACAATGTCAACAAACATGCACATTGCTATGTCAGCTGAAACGTCCGTGAGGTACTACACTTTTACAACAAACAAGTACCTGCAAAGAATGGCAACAATGTCAGCTGAAACTTTCACAAAGCAGTTATGGTACAGACAAATAAAGTACATATACAACTCCAAACAATGTCAACAAACATGCACATTGCTATGTCAGCTGAAACGTCCGCGAGGTACTACACTTTTACAACAAACAAGTACCTGCAAAGAATGGCAACAATGTCAGCTGAAACTTTCACAAAGCGGTTATGTTATAGACAAATAAAGTACATATAACGCGTTTTAACTCCCTATGTAAAACACACATCACTATGTCAGCTGAAACTTTACAAAGCGGTTATGTTACAGACAAATATAGTAGCTGAAACTTTCACAAAGCGGTTATGTTACAGACAAATAAAGTACATATAATGCGTTTTAACTCCCTATGTAACACGCACACCACTAATGTTATGTTACAGACAAATATAGTAGCTGACAGATATTGTGTGTTACTTTCTCTGCTTTGTGATGCCATTTATGATGTATGTATTTTTTTTAGACATTGTGTGTTACTTTCTCTGTTATATAAATAAAGGCGATTTTAAACTGTGATATTTGTGTCCTTGCGTATGTGAATAGTAACACAGAAATGTTTTTGACAGTGATAATAGTAGCGGTCATGTCAGCGATGCGGAAGCCTTCTTTTTGCGTCTGCAGCCTTCTGTGTCCAACAGTTGCATGCCGGTGTTATAAGGAGTATTTTGTTATGGATCAGCAGTGTTTTAAAACGCATTACATGAATAGTAACATAGAAATGTTTTTGACAGAGATAATAGTAGCAGTCATGTCAGCGCTTTTTTCTGGATCTGCAGGTACTGCACTTTTACAATGCGTTACATGAATAGTAACATAGAAATTTTTTAAAATAATAATAATAGTAGCGGTGTCACGTCAGCACGTTACAGTCTTCGGTCTTGTCAGACGCAAACTGTCAAGTCAAGCTGTCAATCAAATGTGTCAATCATCTATGACACGCCCCAAGCTGCGCAGTACCGCCCGTGAGGTACTACACTGTTAGATAACCAGCTTTGCATTATAGGTTTAATTCTTTACATGTTGCTAGTTTTCCTGCACTATGAGTGCAGTAATTTCACTGTGTGTTTGTGTTAATGAAGGAGTGTTATCTCCATTGCTAACTGGCGATTTTTTAACTGACTGCTTGGTGGTATGGTTTTCTAGGAGGTTTACCATGTTATTTTTGCTTTGCTGTGCTCTGCAGGGTTTTAGCCCTACTGAGAAGATACATTCATTTTTGAAGGTTAGTGTGGCTTATTAGTTATGTATTTTATACAATATTATTTGTCTTTTCCTTTTGTGGATAGTGACAATAAGTTCAAAGTTAGTTTAGGTAGAGAAAACAGAGTTGTCACTTTACCTCCTGGTGCTGTATGTGAAAAGTGATTATGACCATGTTTTATTGCTCAGATACTGGGTAGGTTTTCCTGCTGGCTCAAAGGAAAGAATGGTGCACTTCACACAAGAACATGGATGGTTCCAGTTAAACATTCTGGTACATGCTTACAAGCCTGGTGAAGGATGCTACAGGTTAGTTGTACGTTTTTATGGAGTAGGTTATTTAAATTGCCTTTCATTATTTACGTCAAGTCGTGAATTTGGAGTATATGTTGTAGGAAGAAATGAGAATGAATGATGCATTCAGTGCATAGTTGTGCCATGTTTGGTGCATAACTTGTAGATTCATAGGTTTATACTAGACTAATGACCAACAGAGTCTTTACAAGTGCAAAATCATGTATAACTTTTAAATATTACCCTAACTCATGTTAGTAGGAGAACAACCGGGTTTTGAACATGGATTTCCTAAAGACTAAGAAGTATGAAACTGTAATGTCTGACATTATGTAATGACTCTAGTCTTCAGTGATTTATCAGAAAACCAAAACATTTTATAAGGAGAAGGGTAATAATATGAGAGAAAAATCAGGGACAGTTGAGCATTATGAAGTAGTTATTGACCAGTAATATTGCTTACATATTTTTTCAGTCTGATTTTTCTTGTGGTGTGGATGGCCAATTATTTCCACAGATTTGATTATCTGGGTGTCATTTTTTTCTTGGATTACAGTTGGTTAGTTTTTGCAATCATAAGTTGTATACCATATTGTATTGTATTATATTAGTGGGGTGTAGGCAGAGGAAACATTTGTAAGGACAAGGTCAAACATGATATTTGTTTACTGACGTCTACCAGGAAAGTCTAACTGGATAGGTGTCCATTTTCTTCTAGATAAAGTTAGGAAGTGAGTGTAAAGGGTGAGTCAGGAGGTGTGAGGTATGATTGGGAACTTGTTCATATTTAGGAATATCATTATCCTGAGATTGGGCAAAAGCCAAAACAGATTTTGCCTAAGAACTATTTCTGAATGGTTTTGAAGGACTGGAGGGAGGGTACTGATCTGATGCACATATGTAAGGAGTCCCAGGCCTTAGCAACATGGTATAAATATAGCTCATGGCCTACAGATTTGATAAGGTTGTGGACAGAGAAGGTTTTCCTCACTGAATCATAATGATGGAGTACAAACATAGTTATGTAGAACATTATTTATTGCTAGCCACGCAGATGATTGCAGGCTAATGTTGTAGGTCAGTAGAAGCTCTGTACACATTAGTTGATGAGTTACTTCTAATCAATTTAGGCTTTCAGTGCCCTACAGAAGTGGGTTCTGAAAGGGGCATTTGCTGATAATTTAGCCACTCTATTACACTATTGATCAAATTTTGCTTTTTATGCTGCCTGGAAGTTAATAGGAATGAGTGCTCCATTAACTACTCACAGGAGGTGTTAAGTAGTGGAGAGTGTAGCTTTAGTTGCGTCAGTGAGAGTTTTTGGATCTGTAAAGCATTGCAAGTTTTTGGTGAGTTTGTTAGGCATTTTTGTATGTGCATGTGAAATGTAAGATTATAGGCTCATAGGTAAGGTAAATACTAGGCCAGCTGCTCTTGCAGGTCATTTGAGCTAGTTAATTTCCATTTTTGTGTTTGAAATAATATATCCCACTTGGTTATAGATTGGTCTTACCTGTCTCATGGTTGATAATTACATATGATCCCTAATGAGAATAACTGGGATCATACCATAGATAATGTGAGTGGGCCCACACCTAGCATAAAGCATTTAGTAGCTGCATCTGCCCATTTGTAATGCATGGGGCAGTTTTGGGGTAAAATATCTGTTTTCCATCCATATGTCTAAGTTGCAGTTGGAAATGTACAGGGATGAACTTTGTTTTATGTGGATGGGGAATCTGTTCCACATGAGCAGTATCATCTGTGAAGTATGCCTGTCCAAACTGTTCTATTAATGTTTCAGAAGAAGTTTAGAAGCCTAAGCAAAGTATTTGTGATGCCATTTGACTTAGTGATGTGCAGTAAATCCATTAGTAATAGGTCAGAGGTTGCCTTGTATGCCAGACACAGGTCACATCTTCGGACTCTATAGGTTACCAAGTGTATTGACAGGGGTTTCAGTCAGTCCATGAAGGACCTGTTTAGGCCTTGTATCTTTTCAGTAAGGTATCTTTGTGAGAGCCCCAATTGTTGTACGTGTCTGAACAGATACATGCCAAAGGGGGGATTATGTGCAATAATTGGCCCAAGTGAAAACTGAGTACAGGGAGTCGGTGACATCTCTAGATCCCGGCACAATCCCTTTGTTTGTTTATAATCTGTGCAATAGAGAAGGACTTTCTTACAACAACAGACACGTGTTGGCCAAAAGTTAAGTCACTGTCCACATAAGTTCCTAAACCCTGAACAACTGGGCAAATGTCTTAGGGGCATGTTGTCAGTGTGGTAGTTCCCAGGGGTAGATCACTTCATAAAAGATACAGTAATGCATTTTTTAGTATTTAATTTTAGACTGTGGTTTTGACACCACTTATTTATTTGAGACCAATCTCCCTGTAGGCTGGCCAAATCATTTGAAGATTGTGAGTGTTCCTAGCCTACAGTAATCTGCAAACTTAGAGGTCATCATCCACTTTTATCATTAATAATTAGTATTATGATCATTATTATTATTATTCAGTATTACTTACAATCATCCACTATCCTTCATTATATGGTAGGGGGTGGTGTTTAGGTGCTTCACCCCACAGTACTTCCACAGACAAGCGAGCTGGTCTGACATGAAATTGGCACTTCTATCAGTCAGTATTTCCTTTGGGAAACTTACACTGCTGAAAATCTCTAACAAAGCATTTGCCACCTTTTCAGCATCAGTGGAGGACAGAGCCACTGCCTCAGTGTACCTGATAGCGTAATCTACTGCCACTAGGATATACTTTTTCCCTGTGGAACTTGGGGTACTCAGTGTCCCCACAATATCCATAGCTACCGTCTGCAATGGCTCCTTAGTCACAGGCAAAGACATCAAAAGAGCTTTCACCTTGCCTCCTGCCTTGCCTACCTTTTGGCACTGCTCACAGGTCCTGCAGTACCCTGTTACATCTCTGGAAATCCCATAATGATAGAAGTTCTGCATAAAACATCTCTTTGTACGTTTTATGCCTATATGACCTATATTACCTGACTCGAAAATAAATAGTATGACATTGCATAAATGTAATGTAGATGCACTCCATACAGCTACCTAGAATGTAGTCACACAAGCATGTCTTCGCCCAAGTAATCTGCCCATTAAGATGTATCTTATTTAAAGAGAAGCTAGTTGCTAATCAGACTATAACTGATTTTGGTTATTATATGTATTTCTGGATTCTTACATGTTCTTGTTTCACAACTTTCATGTGTATACAAGTCACTGTAAGAAAAAAACCCTCTATGGATCATAAGAAGTTACTTAGCTAATGGCCGAAGAACCCTTTTAAGCCTAGCCATTCATGCCCCAATTTTTATAATTATCAGTGTCGTAGGACTAAAACAACTTTGGTATATGCCTGTGCCTTAGGGCATCTGCAAGCTTCTCCTGTCCGTAAAGTCCACAGGTGACAAGCCATGTCTGAATTTACAGTTTCCCTTCTATTGATCCAAATTGCATTTGAATGGGATTAGGGAACAGCTGTGTTTGGCATGAATGGGAAGGGTGTTCCACCAAAGGGGTAGTCTTTTAGAGGCATCTCTGTTCCTCCAACATGTCTTGCTTATGTCACAGATGAAGTTTAGATCCTTAGATCATGTAATTCCAATGCTGTTTGTTTGTTGAATGTATAGGATTAATCAGGACTGGATGGAAGAATGCCTTGTAGGGTAGGCATAGATGACCTCTCAGTAGCCTGTAAGAGACTCAGGACAGGGCTTTGCTGTGGTCCACATAGGACATGTTATTTACACCCTGTATTCTTTTAGTGAGTAACTTGTGTGGCCAGTCCAGCTGTTGGTAGATGCCAAAGGATGCATTGTACTCTATTATTGGTCTAATGAGAGCTGAGTATAGTGAGGCTATGATCTCCTTAGATCTGGATGCCTTGCCCTTACTTATAAGTTGCACAATGTAGAAGAACATTCTCACCACCGTGACACATAGGTTCATAGATTAATAGTAGCATGGTTTGATTCTCAGCTGGAGCGAACTTCAAGTGAACATTAAACACATGCAGGTAGGTGCGTGAGTGTGTGTGTGTGCATCCTGTGAAGGTTGGGTGCCAGGGTTCTATTCCCAGACATGGCAAGTGTGGATGTTTGTGTAGAGAGCAATGCTTTTGAGGCCATTCATAGTCACTACAACTTCCATTGCCCTTCTTTGGCAAGCCTGCTGATGTCATTCACATTGAAATACACCTTTGTGGATAGAGTAGCCCAGTAATCTCCATGGTGCATGCTATAACTGCATAATGTTGTAGTGTGATGTACTAGTTAGGTAGGAGTTCCAATCCCAGACACAGCAACTGTGAGACGTGGTGTGTGTGTCTGTTTGTCATTCGTATCCTCTGTGGAGGTGGCTGTGAGTCTGTAACAAATGGACTCATTGTGGAGTGGGTTTTGCAAATTTCTTATATGGTGGGCCTATTATATGTCACAATGTCCACCTTACAAGGATAACAGTGAGGCTGTGGTTGACAATCCATACCCCTACATTAGATATAAAGGGCTGATGAAAAATTTAGGCAACCCTTGTATTACCCAGAGAACACTCTCAACCCATGTCTCATACACAAACGTACCTGGATAGGCAACAACCACTTTGTTGGTACTTCCCTGCATATTTCCCACAGATAGTAACCATGGTGTGACTGCAGTGGACTACGGAAGGCATGGCACCCTGTCCCATCACTACAATAGGCACATAATTGCATACATTGCTCCTTCACTATGTTCTCCACTGGACACCTGCACAACTGTAATGCCATCAAATGTAACCCACAAAGGACATACCATGCCTTAAACACATGCTCTGTATGGATAGATGTCACTGACACCAAGGAATACCTGTATCATGCTGTCAGTAGCCAGGTGCAGGGTCCAACCTGGTGTCCATTGCCGGATTCCACCACATGGGACCAAGAATGGCACGTCTGACAATAACAATCTGTGTACACAACATGCCCAGAACATCATTACTGTCACACAGCAGTGGAGTTGCACATAGAACCTTGTGGCAGCACTATAGACTGGCAAATTCCAGCACTGACAAATAGATAACCCATGAGCTGGGTTGAAATACATACCCACCTGTGTAGGGTTAATCCAAATAGGTAACCCTGTACCCTGTAGACACTTTCAGTACCATGCAAGTATTTTACCACTGTCAGGTCTGGCAACAACCTACTTGTGAGTAATGCACTCATCCCTTCACATACTAACCTATTGGTGACTGAGAGTACTATGCATTGACACCCTTCCCATCACTACATCCATTGGCCATATGAAGCATTGCCTTCTATGTCTCACACTTGACATACCCTTGCCAACTGTATCCTATGCATGTGGATCCTATATGTATTGTGCAACATGCACTTAGGAAGCACATGCTCACTGTATGTGATATCCTGACTAGGTGATGACTTCCATCATGAACCTGTTCATAGTGACAGGAATGTCTAACACTGTATATCCTATACTGTCAGATTCATCACAGGGGAGACCTGGAAGTGCACAAATCTGTAGTATAATCAATACTGTGTACACATACATGTCGCAGGTTGACACCCCATACTACTTGTGATGTCACAGAATATGCTGTGGTTACTGCACATCCTCGCTGTCATGACTTTGATCCTGCATGCTCTGTCTGCGCCCCACTGCTTCATGAACCTGTGATGGATGTGAGAATACACTCTTACTAGGCACTGTGTGTGTAGGCTTCATACTCTGCAGCAACTAGTAGATTGTGGAACAGTGATGGATGGATTCCCATACTAGCTTGACAGGCCAAACACAGGTTCCAACATCAGTTTCAAGGCCTTTCATTAGTAGCTGGAACTTAGGTGTGTGTGGAAGCGTCTAATGATTTAAAACCTTCACACATCACTGTGAGACACCACCAGGATTGCCGCATGTACGATGAAGTTTGTTTCTGCATGATCACATCTTGATTAAGCATGTTGATGATATCATGGCCATGATGTTATACTGACTTCTTATTCCTAAACATACTACCTTAAAACTTTATAACTAAATGTGTTATATTTCTGATAGGGTACTATCTCGACATTGAAGCCTAGTCTGTTGACCAAGACATGATTTTCCTGAGCCTGTATAGCCCATGTCATGGTCAATTTTATTTATCCAATCATATATTTAGGTTAGAAACTTTTGTAGTATTTCAGGTATGGGAAGTTTGGACAGTCTTCCCCACTGTCTATTTATTGGTACAAGCATGTCCAGATAGCAGTACATGGTGGACATGGATTTGTTAATCCCACATGAATATGTCACACAAACTTGTTAACAGATGTATAGGATCAAGAAACATGGTTTCTATGGTCCTACTTTGCCTCTTGAGATCTAGCCTCCAGTTGTGTTTCTGTCCCTAAGGAGCCAAGAAGTGATAGGAAATACTCTTTTCATAAGACTTTTTTGAAGGTGCTAGATGTTTTGATCTTGTGAGTGATTAGGACTATCCTCCGTGCATTTTTCAGTTATGGTCCCTAGCATGTAGTTGCAGGGCTGATTTCTTATAAGATGCAACAGCTTGGGTTTGACATGCTTTAATTAGGCAAGATCGCTCAGTAGCTTTAAGTACCCTAGGATTTTTTTATGGTCTGCATTTCATCTGTTTGGGAATTACAAATACCTTTGTGAGTATTCAGAGCCTTCAAACAGGAGGATCCCAGGACATGACACAAAGGGCATGTACTTCTGATTGGGCTAATGTATTTATAGTAGATGGTACATATGACCGTCATTTATCTGTGAGAACCACCAATATTCATGGCAGTTTGAGTGAAATCTTAAAGAACAGTCTAGTGCCAGTAGATTGCATCATCTTGACGGAACTTATGACATTACAAGTGTTAGAATTTTTAAGATGTTGATATAGATTCAAAGGATGTATGCCACCTATTGTCCTCTTGAAAATTTCCTGTGCGTAACCCGTATAGGTAATTCCATGGGGTTACGTATCTGAATGTTGAACACTTTATTAGGTTTGTGAATAAGTCTCAGGATCTACCACTTCTTTAGTACGGGGTGGTTTTAGATTACATGATGATTATGACAGAAAACTCTGTTTGACCTAGTAGGGGTAGCCTGGGGATGGTACTGGATTTAATTGCGTCTTAGTGCAAAACCTTGTGAGGTATTGAGTCTTGGTTCAGGTTCAAGCTTAAATGGCAAGATGTGTAGGACAGATTTTTCTAGAGCTTTTATGGGCCATGATGGATTTCTCTACGATGGTTAAGAGAGCTATTACGTGAACCTATCCCGTGTTAATGCTCCTTTTAGTCATGTCGTTACTAGAGTGAGTTTTGGATTGATAGGCATGCTCTGGTCTTTAGTGGCATTTTGTTCCGGAATGCTCTTAGGACAAGTTGTTAGCCAAAGACCTTCTGTGTTAGCCTCTACTTCAGAGAAGTAGATGCCAAACAGGAGAGGACCCAGGACTGAACCCTGTGGTACTCCACTTGTCACTGGTCTGAAGTTGGCTTTAGAGTCTGCTACTTTCACAGTGTTGGTTCTGTCAGTGAGCCAGTTGGCAACCCATCTTGTGACATACACTACTAACAACTCCTGATGTCCACCACGGCAGTAAAACTTAATAGTGAAATCAAAACTTTAATAAAAAGAATAAGCAGTCCTCAGTCTTCCGATAAGTGATTTCATCAAATAAGCCTTCCTCAGATCTGAGGAAGTCTTATTTGCCGAAAGCACTTATCAGAAGACTGCTTATTTTATGTTATATTCTTTTTATTAAAGTTTTGATTTCACTATTAAGTTTTACTGCCATGGTGGACATCAGGAGTTTTTAGTAGTGTTTGCCTTTTCTCTTCCTCATTGGTGTCCTTCACAGTGTGAGAAAGTTTTTTACCCATCTTGTGACATAGGTATTTATACCTAGTTTAGTAAGTTTATCTATAATTCCAGAGTGGGGGATGGTGTTGAAAGCCTTGGTGAGATCTAGATAAGCTGTGTGAACCACCTTACCCTCATCTACGGCTTTGGTGACCACTTCAAAGAAGTCTATCAGGTTTAGGAGACATGATCTTCCTTTTACAAACCCGTACTGGGTAGGGTCCAGAGTTTGGAGATGACCAATGTCATTGTTTATAAGTTCCATGATGATAACATTCCATAGCCTCACAGACGTGGCTCATCAGGCTAATGGGGTGGTAGTTCCTGGGGTCCATGGTGGCTCCCCCTTTGTGGAGTGTGATAACCATTGCTGTGCACCATTCAGTGGGCACAAACCCTGAGGTGAGGCTATGATTGAACATGGTGCTTAGGTGGGGTGCCAGTTTGTTCAGTAGTTCATGTAGAATGCAGAGTGGAATGTTGTCAGGTCCCATGGATGCTGTGTTCTTGGCTTTGGAGAGTGTGTTTTTTACCTGTGCAGCCATGATTACAGGAACTTTGCATTCTTCTGGTATACAGATGGGCCTTTTTGGGGGTAAGAGAGGGGTAAAGTTAGCGCTGAACCTATCTGCCAGGGTGTTGGCAATATCAGTTGGTTCTGTATATTTAGTGCCATTGTGCTGTAACTCAGAGCAGATCTGAGTGTTGTCATTGAGATTCTTGATATAGCTATAGAATGCTTTGTGGTTGTCTTTAAAATCAGTGGCGATTTTGTTTTCATAACTAGCTTATGAAGGATTGCTTCTTACTGAGGCTGACCAGGGAGTTACTGCAGTCATGGGATTTTACTCTTTTATGCAACAGTTTCTTTCTCCTGTTCTAGAGTTTGTTTATGGAAGGGGACCACCAGATTGGCTTCCTTTTTTTGGAGGATAGCATCTTGGTTCTGTTAGGGATTGCATGATCTATGCCCTCATGTAAGTGCTTATAAAGTGCATTTGTACAGGATTCAGCAGTCATACCTCTACTGTCTGTCAGCATGGGTGTAGTGAAGTTTGCCACTTCTGTCTTAAGAAGTGTGAAGTTGGCTTTGAACACATTTTTTACTGTGGTTTCCCTAATGGGTGGTGGGATGTGGATGTCTAGGGTGATTAGCTTGTGGTCGGATCTGACCAACAAGGAATTGACCTCTGGCGTGGAACACCAGTTGCCCATGTTGGTAATGTTGGGCCAGTGTTTGTGGCTCCAGCCACAAGTCTGTCAACCTTTGTACATATGTCATGCAGTAAGAGGTGCATATGTTTTGTACACCGTTCTTTATAGACATCGTACCTAATAACAAGCCAGTCAGATATCAGACTGCTAGACATGTTATGTATAGCAGGGGTTATTTGTGAGGACATAACCTGGGCATTCTGCGGTTGTGTATACAGTAGTGGGGTCTGTGTACTTATGGTGATTGTCGACAGTATGTGTATTGCCAATACGTACCTTGGCCTGTGTACAGACTGTAGTAGATGTCATTGTTCTTGGTCCTGTTCTGCCTGATGTTACATGCTGCTCCAGTGTATGGTACCCTATCGGTTCACATGTTTGTGGGGCCAAACACACACGTGTCCCATACCACAGACAGGCACTGGACCACACTGTGTCATGACCAGTTTATGTAGGGTAGTGTGAGTGGCACATAGGATGGTGTTTATCAGACAGTCTATATAGTGTCATATTAAGCTTGTGGCTGTGGCTGTGTTCACATTGGTTGTGGGTATGCACTTTCTTACAGGTGTCTGTTACTCTGTGCTGTGACATGCCTGTAGAGCCTGCTATATTTGCAGGTAGATGTATATTTTCCCATACAAAATGTAGGCCACTGTTGTGGCAGTCTGCCTGTAGTTTGCACAGTGCTTTGTTAGATGCCTATCAGCTTAGTGTAGTTACCTAGTGTGATGTTATGTCCAGATATTTGCAAGATGTACTGCTGCCAGGCCACCATAACTGTTGTGTATTACTTTAGTGAAGACTTCGGTTCTGAAACTCAAATTCGAATATTTCAGTAGTCGGCCAACCGACACTTGCAAAATGCTTCTGCTTTGGGCACCGCGCGGCAAGAATGACGGAAGAAAATGGCATTGGCAGCATGTTTTATACAACGGACTTCATGGAAAAGAATACAGCAACCAACACATACCCAAGACTTTGGAATTCAGGCTGACTGAGGGCAACCTGCCAGTAGATTACCCAAATGTAATGACTGCAACAGTGAAACACGAAGAACATCTGTTGTGTATTTCTGACAAAGCAGTGGGATTTTGTACAGATGTATGCCACTAACTACTGGGTAGTATGTGGCCATGTGACCTCTGCACCACTAGTTATTATGTGTCAGGACTGATCGGCATGTGTGAATACTGTGTGGGCAAATGTAGTCCAGTATTTACGTGATGTACCCATTTACATGGCTATTGACATCCACATTGTCAGGCTTGGTCCACATGTCTCACATGAAGGGGATCTATGTATACCTCTGTACTGAGCAGAGAGTGCCAAACTGTCCACATATATTGGTCATATCTCTGCTGTAGGCCACAGGATCATTACTGTGCTATCAGTGGTACTGTACTATGATGTCCTTAAGATGTCTGTCAGTAACCAATGGCGTACCTGTCAATAGCAGATGTCAGCTCACACACACATGTGTTAAGACAAACCCTGTTACAGTAGCAACAGTCTAGATATATACCTGCAATACATATATGACATCCCCTTGCACTAAGAGGTTGAGGCTATTGTTGCAGTGGTAGGTCTCTACTCCATGTTCTGGACATATGGTAAACATATATATGTGTGTGTTTGTGTGTGTGTATATGTATATATATATATATATATATATATATATATATATATATATATATATATATATATATATATATATATATATATATATATATATATATATGTGTGTGTGTGTGTGTGTGTGTGTGTGTGTGTGTGTATATATATATATATATATATATATATATATATATATATATATATATATATATATATATGTATATGTAAATCCATATATAGGTTCATAGGTTGATACTAGGCTATCTGCCCTAGGACATTTATAAGCCTAGCCAGAGTGTGTTTGGCTTTCGCCACCCTTTTAGATTAGCTGACTGTGCCTGTGTATAGTAGGTCACAGAAGATAGCCCTTTTAAGGTTAGCTTACTGTGCCTCTGTCTAGTAGGGATACAGAAGAGATCCCAGGGGTAAACCTACTATCTCCCATCCACTCGTCAAGATTTCTCTTGAAGAGGGTCATTGAGGGGCTTTGCCTAACATGGACTGGGATTGTGTTCCACAGTGAGAGGAGCCTCTGGGATATGAATCTGTCCCTCCAGCATGTTATTTCTGTGCTGATGTTTAAGTCCCTGGAGTGTGTAGCTCTAAGGGATTTGGATTTCCTGAGGTGGAGCATGTCCATTAATTCTGGTTTGGACATGGCTTTATACGTCAGGCACAGATCGCCTCTGAGTAGGCAGTAAGCAACTGAGTAGAGCTGGAGTTTCTTTAGCCTAACTGCGTAGGGCATCTGTTTGAGTCCCTTGATCCTCTTGGTGAGGTACTTTTGGGGTCTTTCCAGTTGCTGCAGGTGTCTGGTACGGTACATCCCAAATGGGGCATTGTATTCAATTATGGGCCTGATGAGTAGAGGGGCACAATGACCTCTCTTGATCTAGATGTGAACCCTTTTGTGATAAGGTGGGCTATATAGAAGGTCTTTCTAACCAGTTTGGCAACATGATTGTCAAAGGAGAGATTGCTATCTACTTGGTTCCCCAAATCCCTAATTACGTCTTCCGTACATAATGGATTACCACCTATGTGGTAATTTGTGGGCACTTTGTTTTTCCCAAAGGGGATGACTATGCACTTTTTGGCATTTAGCTTTAGGCCATGGCTCTGGCACCAGTTATCCGTCTCTGTGAGACCCTTTTGGAGGATGCTTGTGTCAGTCAGCAAGTCAATTATGGCACCCAGTTTGCAGTCATCTGCGAACTTGGTCAGCCATAGTCCTCCCGTGTTAGCCTGTATGTCAGAGAAATATATACCAAACAAGAGAGGTCCCAGGACTGAGCCTTGTGGGACACCACTTGTGACTGGTTTAGAGTCTGACATGGCACCTGCAATTCTGATCATGTGGGTTCTATCCCTGAGCCAGTTTGCATCCCATCTTGTGACATAGGGGTTGATATTTAAGCTGGTGAGCTTATTTATGATGCCCGAGTAGGGTATTGTGTCGAAGGCTTTTGCGCGGTCCTGGTAGGCTGTGTGGACTACCTTCCCTTCATCTGTGGCCTTGGTGACTGTTTCAAAGAAGTGGACCAGGTTCAAGAGGCAAGATCTGCCCTTAAAAAAGCCAAATTGGGTAGGATCCAGTGTTTGGAGGTTCCCAATGTCTTTGTTTATGAGTTCCATGATGATACGCTCCATAGCTTTGCAGACCAGGCTAGTCAGGCTTATAGGGCGATAGTTTCCTGGGTCCGTTGTGGCACCACATTTGTGGAGTGGGACCACTGTTGCTGTACGCCATTCCTCGGGTACATATCCTGTAGTAAGGCTGAGATTGAACAGTGACTTTGTGAGGGTTCAGTTCTTCTTGGAGCTCGTGTAAGACACAGCCCGGGACACCGTCTGGTCCCAATGATGCTGTTTTTTTTTGCTTTGGAAAGGGCAGCTCTCACCTGTGCATCTGTGATGTCAGGGAGGCTACACTTTGTTGGGATAGACATTTGCTCTTTTGGGGGGGAAGGGAGGAGAAGTTTGCACTGAACCTGTCTGCCAGGATGTTGGCAATGTCTGTGGGTTCAGTGTATTTTTTGTCATTTTGCACTAACTCAGAGCATATCTGGGAGTTGCCACCCAGGTTCCTGACATACCTAAAGAAGGCCTTGTGATTATCTTTAGCGTCTTGTGCAATTTTTCTTTTGAAGCTGGCCTTAGATGATTTTTTGAGGGATCGTAGTTTCTTGCTAGTATTGATCTGAGATGCCTACCCAAGTTCACAGCTTCTGGCCACGGACACTCGGACTGTGCCTGTCAGGGGTTACATGGGCATGTCCAGTTGGCCTCGATGTGCTACTCTCCCCTGATAATGACATATGTCCACTGGAACCAGGTCCCTCTCAAGACTGGCCCGGCCCATGTGAACGTGGCCTGCTGGGGTGTAGTGTGGACAGCTCCCCCCTACAGTACTGGGTACTGGGGATGGTACTGCCACTACGTGAGCAGCTTGGTGTTCTTGCACATCCACGTCAGTTGCCTGCTGTTGGTGTTGCTGGCCTACGTCAATGCGGCCGTCGCCCCACTCCCACCACATGTTCTAGCACGGACAAGCCACGGTCGATGAGGCCCATCATCTTACCCAACCGTCTATCCATGACTTCGGTATAATCACGGAGGGCACCTGCAAGTTCATGGAAGTTGTCACTTACAGATGAGAGAGCAGGCCTCTGCAGCCTCCGGCCCTGTCTGCTGTACAGTTCCATAAATGCCTGCGCCCCCATGATGGTCTGAAACATGCGTTTGGTGGTACCAGTTGTGGCACCTCTGCCAGAGGCATGATGACCAGCGGCCCTCCCATGAGCACCCTGGTACATCTGCTTATGTGATGCCCTGCTGGACATCTGGCTATGCCTACTGTGTCCAGACTCAGTAGGCATAGATACCACACTCTCCTGTGCACTGCCACCAACCTCCAATTGTCCCTCTGCTATGGCCACTGGTGATGGGGTATCTATAGATACTGTGACTGTGTTTGGGGCTGGGGTGGATAACAGGGGGATGTCAAACGATGGTGCAGTTTCTGCTTCTGGCAACACTGCCTGTGCCTCAACAGTCCTATCATCATTTTTGGTGTCTGTATGGACACCAACATCAGATTGCATGCAGGAGGGACCCTGACCCACCTCACCACCTTTGAGGGGAAAGAAAGAAATGCACTTAAAGACCTGTACGGCATTGCATAACAGTACACACATGCGCGCGCACACACACACACACACACACACACACACACACACACACACACACACACACACACACACTGTAATTCCACCATAATACCTTCCTGTCCCTGATTTTACAGACAGTCCCATGTTTATTCACGTAAGTTCCCCATCCTGCTTCACACTTGGTAACATACACTCATTAATACCACTCATTAACGTATCATTCTTGTAAATGCCTAGACAAGTGATCACAACACAAGACCTGTTACTCCATTACCTCCTTGATTTGATTGGAGTAGGTTTTACAAGGCCTCACTGCTGTTCACCCTGGGTATGTCTTGACATCGTGAACATGGCCCACATATGTTAGGGGCTACTATGTTCACTCCATAATGTCACTCACTGAAGTGTCATATGTAACTATAGCTCAGTAGATGCAAGATCTGTTGCACAATCAACTTATTATGTGGACAACAGTAATATATGGATACACTCCCTGGTGCTGTCTAATAATTCCCCAATGCATCTGTAGTGCTGCATACGTGGGTAGTCATTCACCTTTCTGCTTATTGCAGTTTTAACGGTAAACCTGGTGACTAGTTTCCCTCCCAATGCACGTTCCATGCTACAGACCTTATTATACTATCAGCTGTCCTGTGATTACACATCAGATAAGTATTCCTGGTGTCTCATGTGTCAGTCCATGTCCATGTTCTGCACGATTCCAAAGAGAAGTACTGACGTATGAACAACCCCACAATCATACATGTGCATACATGACACCCACACAAACACACACATGCACACACATCCTACATGCATCACCCCCCCCTCCACTCCACAAGATTGCACTTACAGACAAAATAACCCCCCCACACACACACCTACTGGTGAGGTTGCACAAAGATAGTACACACAGACCCCATTACCCCAAACCTTATCATGGCTATGGGGAGTGTACACACCCTTATTGATATGACTCACTCTTCCTTGATATGCCATGGGACCACATCACTGCATATGTTAACATTACATGAGTCTGATATGTCACATATGTCCTGTACATTCAAATGTAGTGTCTAACAAATGTGTTAGGTGTGCAGATGCTGACAGTGATGCATACACTCTGTGGGTGCATATGTGTGCATGCCCTTATCATGATGGTTTGTTGCACCTATTGTTATGTGTACTACAGCAGTCACTATTCCTGGCAGGGGTATACTAGCATGGGGCCATCTGCATTTGCCATATATGGTCAGTCTGCCCTACGTCTCCCAACCCTGCATGATTGCAAGGTCAACTCATGTGCACATCCCTTGGAGTTCACACACTGCCATCACTATTGCTGTGGAGTCAGGGTTGCATTGGCCATAGTTCCTGAAACTGACTGTGTGCAGATACAGTCATTCATAGCATCCTTAGGATCCCTGCTGCAGTGCACTGGTGTGTCATGATGACACCCCCGCCCCACCTTCAGCCTTTTTGCAGATGCTTGACAACTATGGCCTACACATGTGTGTCAGTTTGCAGTGTCCCAAACACTAAACACCACATGTAACAGCCTAGTCCCAGCTAATGAATGGCAAACATACAGATGTACACTGGCACCGGCTCAGTACAGATGGGGATGGTGCACCTGAGGTGGGGTGAGGCATTGGTTGTGCATGTATCTTACATGATACTGTCTATAGGTTTCCATCATGGTCATGGTACACGAGTACACATTGCAACGCATGACTTTTGGGAACCTCTTCTGTTATGCATACACTACCTTTAGAGAGGCCTGGCTGATGTTTCCTGTGGTACAACTGTCAGATCTGATTACCCTAACCCACAGGCCACACGCTTTCAGAGTTCAGGCAATTGCTGACATGGGACATGCACAGCCAGTACTTGCTAAACATTCCTGTAACCCCCCCCTCTCAGTGTTGTGGCATGTTACTGGGCAGCCCGCATGACCGGTTTGCTACATGTGACATCCTTTGTCTCGGATGGCCATCTGTTTATTTCCTACATCATTCCTGTCCCATAAATCCTTGCCACATAAATGACTGTCTGCACAGTTTGCCGTGGCATATGCAATGGTAAGGTATGGCTGCATGTCCAGCTCATGTGTGCTACCTGCTGGGTATGGGGCCCAGCCATGTCATGTAAGATGTGTGCAAGCCACACCTGCCTCTGTTGCAGGTAAGTGTGCACATTTGATGGCCAAATGTGTTGGACAGCAGAGCAATAAGTGGTGCGACATTGGGATGTTTACTTGCTGAAAATCAAAAGAAGAAAAGAAAAAGAACCACGCCGTAGTACAACACTGGTAGTAAGAGATTAAGCGCTTTTCATTTATTACAATGAATAAACTTCTTCAGATCAATTAAAAACAGGAAGTCACAGTTTAAATACTCACTTAATAAGTTTAAAAAATCAATTACATACTTAAAGTGATAACACCCTTACCAAACCCATCCTAATTTAAAGCACAACTAAACCAAAAACTATTTAAAAAGAACTCGTAATACGCAAACATTATGAAAGCAATAATGCCGATGTCTAACCTACTACAACAAATTCTAAGTAGGCTATAGAAAAATAGAGAATAGAAAATAATAAATAATAAAAACTAACTAGTGTTCATAATCTAGCAATATATACTAATAACTATATTAGCACACTAAAAGTGCATGACATGGCACTAACAATATACCAAACAAATCAATATAATAGAGGAATACAAAACACAATAAAGTAGTACTATAAGAACGAAGTTGCTCAACAACAAAACATAGCTTAATCATAGCGCTGTGTAAGAACTTATACACAGCCTACCTACAGAGACTCCTAAGTTTAAGGACACTACTAAGAGAACAATTCTCATTAAGTCCTGGTGCATTATATGCATTAAGTCTAATTTGCCACTCCAGCTCTCACTCTTCTAACTTGATTGGAAGTGGGGCACCCCTAAAATCTTGTGTGATTTGATCAATAATCATGAATTTAAACGAATGATTAAGAAACAGTGAAATATGCTTAGCTAAAGCATTATCTAATTTCTGCTTCCTAATCGCATAGATGTGTTCATATATGCACTCATGTACGAGTCGTTCAGTTTTGCCCACATAAAAAGCCGGGCAGATTTGACACATGGCTAAGTAGATCACTGATCTTGAGTTGCAGTTAGCTCTAATATTCAATTTAAATTCATGGTCATGCACTTTAAATCTATTGGATTCTATAATGTGTTGACAGTAATTGCATGCCTGACATTTAAACATTCCAGCTGTCAAAGGCTTCTAACCATTATGCCATTCCAGGAGGGCTTTAAGATTTCTAGCCTTTCTATAAATGACAAAAGGATGGTTGCCAAGTTTTTGATAAATAATGTTGTCATTTTTGAGTAACTCCCAATTTTTTCGTAGTGTCTGAACACAATCATTACTGTTCAGACTGTAAGTAGTTATGAATGAGACCCCAGGACTATCGGATGAGAACTTATTCAAGTGCTTGTTCTCCGAGCCTATGCTCGGTAGTACAAAGTTGTTAATATGAGCTGAATCACCATTCAGAATCGGTTTATAAAAGTGGTATCGACGCTTAATTGAAACTTCTTCTATAATGGCATCAAGCATTTCATCCGGGTAGCCTCGATGTAAAAACATGTTTCTTAGGTGCCTACATTCATTGACAAACTCACTGTCTAGTGTAATAATACGGGCTGCCCTCACTAACTGAACTTTGACAAATGCCCACTTCTGATAGGTAGGATGACAGCTAGAGTAGTGCAAAAAAGAATTGGAGTACGTAACTTTCCTGAAAATGTTGGCTAAATATTTCTGGAAGACAATATCTTTGGAGAGTGAAATATCCAAATACGAGATAACACTTGTGTGAAAAGTAGCAGTAAATTTCAAAAACTGTGTGGTTGAATTGAAATATTCCACTAATGCTTCACTCATGGGTAGGTCACCATCTAATAAGATGAAAATATCATCCAAATAACGAGTGTAAAAAATCATCTGATCTTTAAATGGACAGTTACTAAATACATGGTTGTGTTCCCATTGGGCCATAACTAGATTAGCGACACTAGCTCTACAAGGGGAACCCATGGCTACTCCAGTTTTCTACAAATAGAAATTATTACCAAATGTGAAAAAATTATTAGTCAAGACTAGATCCAACAGTTCATAAACCAACTCCACTTCATTCGCATTACCACCATTGGACCTAAGTAGTTGTTCCACCCAGTCAACCGCTAAATCTTGAGGAATGCAAGTGTACAAGTCCTTAACGTCAATGGTAAGGAAATTGTACCTTGCATTAAACACTAAGTTGTTAATTTTACCCAAAAAGGACCAAGAGTCCTTACAAATTTGAGAAAAGTTGACCAGGTATTTCTGTAGGATATTGTCCACAACTTTGGCACATGGATAGGTGGGAGAACCACGGCCATCTACAAGTGGTCTCATGGGTGGGTTGTGAATATCCTTGTGGATTTTAGGGATGCCAAACAAGCACAGAAATCTTGGGAATGCAGTAGATAGGTAGTTATAAATATGTTGTGTTATTCTACCCTCCATGAACATTTCTTCTATGTGTTCCTTAATGTTGGTATAAGCTCTATTTACTTCAGAGCGAGAGCTAATAAAGTATGAAGGACTGTCCAATAAGCTGATCATCCTTTCTTGATAATCAATCTCGTCAAATAACACAAGACCCCCTCCCTTATCAGGTTTGCAAAATCTGATATTCTGGAGTTTAATCAAGTTTATAATTTCCATTTCTTTTTTGTTAGAATGAACATTCGGTGTTGGATAATGTAATATTTTATTAAAGTTATGATGAATGTCTAATTCGCAAACCATTTCAAACATTTGTAAAAGGGGGTGAAGCGGGGGGTTATAAGTGCTAGGAATCCTAAAATTATTATCATTGAAAGAATAAGAACCTCCAAACATCAAGTTCAAATTGAGCTTCCTAACATAATTTCAGATCGATAATTGTTTTTACCAAATCTGCTTTTTGAGCTGGCACATAAGTGTAACCTTTGGACAGTAACTCAACTAGTTCAGGAGAAACATTCACAGTGGAAAAATTATAAATATTAAAGTCACCCTGGTTATTCGTAAGTATAACAGGAATATTAACTGTGCTTTCATAACTGACAACAGGCGCGTCAGAAATATCTAAGTCAACAGTTGAGCAAATGTCCCGATGTCCGTTAACAGATCTACAAATAGGGACAATGTCTGCATCCACGCAGTCTCTCAGTGGACTGTCGACACTAGATTTATGTTTACTTGCTGAATGGTGCATATCCATGACAAATGCATGCAGTCAGTACCTCAACAGCGGCTTCCACTATATTTTATCTGGAGTGTGTGCACACATATGCTTTCAGTGTTTAAGTTATGTATTCCCCATATTTGCTGTCCTAACTTACGATTCCATATTACACACTGATTGCTCATGTTGGGACCACATTGCAAGTTTTAAGGCTTGTGGACTGCTGTATTATGATATGCTGTAGTGTAGATCTGTAAGAGTTGCCATTGTAATACTGGTATATACACTGTTGTAGCACTGTATAAGGGTGATGTTTCACACATGTCCCTACTGTAGGTCATTTGTCCCACCATTATGCTCATCCCTGTGAACACATTTTGCAATGACAGGATGTTAGTTATATTGCAGGTGTCTGACATAACCTTCAGATACACCATTATGGTCACCACTGTGATGCACTGCAGTTAAGAGCAACAATACGTGAACATGTACGGCATGCATTATGGGTAGGTGTATTAGATGTGTGCATGGAATATACCATAGCCATTACATGACCGGTGTATTGGCAAGCATGAACATAAACCATACTCACCAGCTACAGGCTGTTGCCTTGGTGGTATATCAGAGGGATCTACATAAGAGTGTGAGAGATGTGATGTCAGTAGCCATAGCTGTGGCATTGGTACACGGTGGGTGCAGCATTACAGTACATCAACAGTACAAGTCCACAATACTACAGCTTATACACATCTGTTTATTACTATTACGCAGCAACAGACTATATATATGTCATGTCACATATGCATGATCTACTTGTACAGATGCAGATGGATATGTAACAGTGGTCTACTGATGTGCCCTGTGGCCTTATCTGCACACTCCTCAGCCGGTGTGTGGGTATCACTCACTTCCACTTTGGTCTCTGCTAGTTGTTGCATGTGTGAGCAGGCAGGTGCCACAAGGCTGGCGAGGGGCTCCTGAACACGTGTCGGGGGGGTGGATGGCATGACCCCCCCTGTTGTAAGGTGATCCACTGGACTGCAGCAGCATGCTGGTGGGCATCGTAAAGCAGGTAGCTGTAATGATGCCGGACCAGCTCATAACTGCAGTTATGCAGGCTGACATCATTGACCCCGTGGAGTAGATCATTCCACAGGATGGTCTGCTCCTGCTGCTAATGGGCTGTGCTGCAAAACAGCACCTGGTAGTGCTGTACGAGGTGGTTGATGACTTCATTTTTATCCGCTAAATACACAGGTAACCTGCCATGTGACATCTTGCCTGAAAGACATAAAAATAGAAACATGTCTGAGCAACTCATACAGCAAGGTTACCATAGTTCTTAATACATATCTCTGTCGCCCCCTCCACTATATTTGAGGCAACAAAATGTTCACACAACTCAATAGGTATGGCTACAGCTTAACTACCATTGGGACATTTATCATATTGTACCACGCTTTGTGCTATGTGTTTTCAGCCAGGCTCCCTGTGGGGACACTATCATTGCTGGCCTGTTACGGACAATGTCACTTGCATGCCATTGTATGGGCTTCTATGGTTCCATATATGCATGTGGTCTGTTTGCTATGGGTATGCAGGAACTCCATCAAGGCTGAGTCTGAAATGGCCTTGTATGCCAGACACAGGTCACCTCTGAGCAGTCTGTATAAGACTGAGTAGAGGGATAGGGATTTTAGCCTATCTGTATAGGACAGGTGTTTGAGACCCCGGATTTTCCTGGTCAGGAACCTCTGTTGTCTGTCCAACTGCTGCATGTGCTTGGCAAGGTATATGCCGAAGGGGGCATTGTACTCGATAATGGGTCTGATAAGGGAGGAGTACAGGGATGTTTTGACCAACTTGTTCCTGGATGAAACACCCTTATTTATGAGGTGAGCCATATAGAAAGCCTTCCATATAACAGAGGCAATGTCATGGTCAAAAGTCAGGTTGCGATCCACCTGTGTGCCCAAGTCCTTCACAACTGATTGCATGCTTAATACATTGTTATTAATGTGATAATTAGTGGGGATGACATTTTCTGTAAAGAGGATAATGATGCATTTCTTGGCATTCAGTTTGAGCCCATGCTTCTGGCACCAGTCATTAGTTTGGGTAAGGCTCTCTTGGAGGATGTTCACATCACTAGGGGAAATTAAGACAGCACCCAGCTTGCAGTCATCTGCAAACCTGGTCAGCCACAAACTGCTGGTTTTGGCTTGCATCTCAGAAAAGTACATCCCAATCAGTATAGGCCCCAATACCGATCCTCAGGGTACATTGCTAGTTACTGGTCTACTACTAGAGGTGGCTTCCCCTACTTTGACTGGGTTCTATCAGTGAGGCAGTTAGCTACCCATCTGGTAACATACAGGTTGATGCCTAGCTGGGAGAGTTTATCTATTATGCCCGAGGAATAGTGTCAAAGGCTTTGTTGAGGTCAAGGTAGATGCTGTGCACCGTCTTCCCCTTGTCTCTGTCTTTGATGACTGTTTCAAAAAAGTTGACCAAGTTTAACAGGCATTATCTCCCTTTGACAAAAACAAACTGTGTGGGGTGAAGCTTTTGGAAGTTGTCAATGTCCTTGTTTATAAGGTCCATGATGATGCGTTCCATGGCCTTGCAGATCAGGCTAGTTAGGGTGATGGGCTTTTAATTGCCTGGGTCAGTGGAAGCCCCACCTTTGTGTAGAGGGATGATAGTGGCTGTCCTCCATTCAGCTGGGATGAAGCTGGTGCTCAGGCTTTGGTTGAATAGGGTGTCTAATGGAGCTGAGTGTGCATGCCTGAATTCATGCAGGATGCAGCCAGGGATGTTATTGGGTCTTATGGAGACTGTATTTTTTGACTTTGAGAGGGCAGGTGCTGGGGATGTCCTGGTTTACTGATGAAGGGACAGGGGGGTGAAGTTTTCACTGAACCTGTCTGCCAGCAGGTTAGCTATATCTGTGGCATTTGTGTACTATGTGCAATATCGTTATATATGTTTTTTTTCCAAAATGTTCTGGATCTTGTCTCACATTGTTTCTGTCCAGTTTTATTAGTTTGGTCTTCAAAGTTATAGCTATAGTTTGCTCGCACTTCATTTCTTTTTATCTTTATCTATCAGCATGCTTGAATTCCACTTCTGCAGTTTACCAAACTGTTTGATATTCCTTCAAAAAGTGGAATAATACTTTATTCTATTTTCCATTTTCTGTTTGTGTCTTGTACCATGGAGGTCAGGTTGTGACTGAAAAGAGTCTGTCAGCCAATCCACTTTCTTGGTTACCAAACTGAAATTAATAGGTAAACAAGCAAGCACAAAGCTGAATAATGGGTATAAATTAAATGATTTCATGCAGAGATTAAGTTTGTCAGGGTACCTTAGAGAGTACAGTACAAACCTATTTGTTTTACTTTTTTATTAAAATACACAAATGTTTGCTTACAGGTACCATGTAATCTGTGTACATTGTTGCTACTCTTACATTACATAAAACACAGTAGGCGGGTATTCAGAAATTAAAAATAGCACACTGTGTAATGCTAAACTTTGCAGTAAGTGCTATCATGCAGGCATACCTTTCAACCTGTTAGAGCAAAAATCTGGACAAAGCCATAAATAATGGAGGGCCAAAGGCCCCAAAATAGGGACATTTTTTAAATATTGCTTTTACAAACTTAAATTCATAGAATAACAGGTTTTGCATTAGCATGGTTCTCCTGCAGGGTATAAAGTCTGAAACCAAAGTGTCTGTGATTATTTTCTGACTACAGTCCTCAATGATTTGCCAGTAAAGCACAATTTTGTGAAACAGACCAAAAATAAGAGGCAAAAATCTGTATAGTTGAGAGGAATGCATGCAGCGCATATCCAGTTCGGAGATATCTGTAGTATAATCACGAATGTGAATTTGTGAGGTCATTAATATATACTTTCGTAAGTACATTATTTTTGGGTGAAAATGAAAATATTTTATTTTGGTATGTGTGACTATGGATGCTAGTATCAGCCATGTCTGTTAATTATAAGATGTACTGCAGTGATGGTGCTGCGGTAGCGTTGTCGCCTCACAGTTTGACATTGCCCGTTTGATTCTCAGAGTGTCTTCTGTGTGGTGAAATGCGTGAATGGGCATTCCTTCGTTGAAGGTTGTGCGTTAGGCCCGGCAAGCCAGCACGTAAAATTCTACTGCCAATCATTAGCGGACCAGAGTTCCGCTGTGGCGACCCCTAACCGGGAAACGCTGAAAGACATAAAAAAATACCTATGTGAATAAATTGCCTATGTGCAGGCATATACATAGGCATATGCATGCACATTACTCAGGCAAAAAAGCACAAATATTGCAATATATGCATGCATGTATACATACACATATGTATGTATGCGTGTTGAATTAAATATTGAGATGCATATGTAAATATGCAGGTACAGAGTCACTAATCATGTGTTACATTTGCCGTTACTATTTGAGATGGTTTAGGTGGTGATAATGATAATCACCAATGAGTTTGTTCGATGTTTTGTGTTTTGAACAAATTCATTGATGATTATTCATTGTACAGACATACACACATTATATATTACATGCTCAGAACACATTGATTACATTTAGAGGTAGTTATACAAATGAGGGTGTGGATAACAGAGTGGAAGACAAGGACAGTACAGTAATGTGATGCAGGCTAGTCAGCACCCAGATGTACTAAAAGTATAATTCCACATTGTAGGATAACAGCAGGACTGTTTGTATTGTTGGGAGAGTGAACTGACAGAACACTGTGTATACAGTGTATAAATCTTGTACTACCTGGCATAATATTATTGTACTCCATAATAAGTCATTATGGCTACATTACCCTTTAATGTTTAACTGACCCACAGCATTATGTCAGACATTTGCATAGACCTAAAATGTGACATCAACATACTGACCATTCCTTGTGTGTACTTTTGCGGACATTTGACAAGGTGATGGCAGTCCTATCCTTGGACTGAGACAACACATCTTGTTTTCATTTGATGCATTCTGGTTTGGGGAATAGCACTGTAGGGCTTATCAGTGCATAGCAATGATAGCATCACCAGAGGTAACATACTGAGTGGGAACACTGTTCTGTCACTGACATGAGATATGCAGTCACAGCAATGAGAGCATCACCAGAGGTAACATACTGAGTGGGAACACTGTTCTGTCACTGACATGAGATATGCAGTCATAGCAATGAGAGCAATCACCAGAGGTGACATATTGAGTGGGAACACTGTTCTGTCACTGGCATGATATCTGCAGTCTAGCTGTCTAGACAATACATTTTGTGTGAGTAGAATATTTCTCATTCAGGCCTGGGGTGTGTTTGTATGGTTTGGGTCATCCAGAAGTGTACTGGCAGGCCTTATGTAAATGTTGTCGTTCACTCATGTCCTGCTACAGTACTGCATCTGTATACGTTTTTAGGTTTTGTTACTTCTCTGTACTAAACCCTACCCCCAATTCCCACCCACCCCCAGGGGTCCTACCTTTATCTGTAACAGGGACACACCCCTTTAAACCTCCTATCCAATCAAATCACTACATAACTCTCTGAGTTCATTACACCTTCTCTTCTCATAATTACTCCACCTCCCCTCTCTTAAACACTATTTATACCACATTATATCCCTACCTCCTACCCCACCCTCTTTAATTTATTATTTCTTTCTTTAAACTTAACTTCATCTCACTTCCTCCTACTTCTCTGCATAACTACTTTGATACCACTATGCCCACACTAACTATACCTGCTTTACTAAGACTACTCATCTTTTTACTATTGTTATCATCTCTTGTAACGTCCTACATCATAACTTCTTACGAATACTCTCAGACTCTCTCTACACCACTGCCCTCTAAAGGTACCTCCACATTAACAACATCTTCATCTTCATCCTATTTGCATTCACCCTCTCAGTCCATCTACCTTCTAGCCAAATATCACAGATTAGTACACTGCAAATTCAGAAAAACCTATACCAAAAAAACAAATGACATTCACTATAATCTTAAACCAAAGATATATCCTACTCTTCTCCACTTACTACAAGATGGTGATATTCACCCCAATCCTGGTCCACATCATACTACAACCATCATAGAACAAAACCTAACTAAACCTTTATCCCTCTCTTACTCTAAACCTTCAAACTCTTTGTCTATTGCCCATCTTAATGTACGTAGTATCTGTAACAAAATTACTCAACTCCATGCCCTTCTTGAAACTGAGAAATTTGAAATTTTATGCCTATCAGAAACTTGGTTAAAACCCTCAATTAAAGACATCGAAATTACCCCTCCTGGTTATAGCATTATTAGGCTTGATCGCACTAATAGGAAAGGAGGCGGTGTAGCCATCTTGTATAAAGCAAAACTTAAACTGATTCCTCTAGACCTAACTCTTACTCAAAATAATTCTGCTGAAGTAATTAGCTCTAAAATACAAATCAATACCAATAAAGCCATTAACATCATCTGTGCATATCTCCCCCCTGGAAATAACATCAATACCCTTGAAGATATACTCTACCAACTCTCTATCAAACTTCCACAAGAAACACTAGTCCTTGGTGACTTTAATATAGATTGGCATTCCTGTAACAATGCTTACCCTACCTCACATATCAACCTCTTTGGCTTCAAACAACTTATCAATACTCCCACTAGAACCAATAAAATAAACAATAAAGCTTCTACCTTAGACTGGATCCTCACTAATACCCCCCTGCAAACCTACCAAACAGGCATTCTTCCTGACGACCTTAGTGACCACTCACTAACCTATATAATTAGAAGCAAAACCAACTTAACCTTACCCACAACCTTTAGAACCCTTCATTCAAAGAAACATTTTAATCCTGATCGGTTTCAAGCTGAACTTTTCCAATGTCACTGGGCCCCACTAAAACATCTCCCACTCAACAAAGTTGTGGAACACTTCAACTCAACATTCTTAGCAATTCTTAATCAACATGCCCCAAGTCGAACCATTAGAACTAAAACTAAAACTGCTCCCTGGCTAACCACAAATACTAAGCATTAAATCACCCTCAGAAATAAATCTTGGCATAAATGGCGCTCCACCAAAAGTCAAATAGACCACCAAAAGTTTAGAGAGCTTAGAAACAGTACAAAAAAAGCCATTCTTACAGACAAAAAGAACTATTACTTTCAACTTCAAAAAACTACCAAAAAGGAACCCAAAAAATTCTGGTCCAGCATCAATTGTCTGTTGACCCCTGGCCAAATTATTACACCCAACCCTCAGGATTCTGACCCTGATAATCCCACACTAACAGCCAATAACTTTAATTCCTTATTCACCAATTCTATACAAATTCTAGCCAACCAACTATCTCCTGATACTTCTCAACTACCTCCAAATACCTTAATAAATACCATTCCTCCCCTTCAACTACAACCTGTATCTACCTCCTATATACAATCTCTTATCCAAAAACTTAAACCTACCACCCCTTCCGCTGATAAGCTTCCTGCTGAATTCCTACAACTAGCAGCAAAAGCCATTGCTTACCCTGTCTCTATCTTAATAAACAGATCAATAAAAGAAAGTAATGTCCCAGCAATCTGGAAAGTATCACATATCATTCCCCTCCATAAAGGAGGCAAATCTTACGACTTCTCCAACTATCGTCCCATAGCACTTTTATCCCCCTTAGCTAAAATCATGGAAAAATGCATACATAAACAACTACTCAACCATCTCCTCAATAATAACCTTCTGGCAGACACTCAACATGGTTTCAGACCTGCTCACAGTACTACCACAGCCCTTCTCTCCTTCACCAACACAATAAACCTAAACCGTAATAACAATAATCTTACATCTTCTCTCTTCATAGACCTATCAAAATCCTTTGATATGGTAAATCATACACTTCTTCTGCACACACTAAAATCTATTGCCCTGGAGCCCTCTTCCCTAACCTGGTTTTCTTCCTATCTTGAAAATCGTCAGCAAGCCGTACTCTGGAAAAATTCTCTCTCTGCTCTCCTCCCTATCTCTTTAGGAGTTCCACAAGGGTCTATCCTAGGCCCACTTTTATTTTCCATCTTTATTAATGACCTTCAATCATCTATACCTAATACTACCTGCATACAATATGCAGATGATTCCACTATAATTTGCACTGCCTCTTCTCAAACAGAACTCCAGTTTCAAACACAATCAGCCTTCTCAACTGTTGAACAGTGGTTCTCCAATCGCTGTCTACTCCTTAACCCCAAAAAAACTAAATTATTACTCTTCTCACCTACCCGTAAATCAACTTTGTTAAACTTCTGTATTACTGCATCTGATAACACCATTATTTCTCCTGACTCCTCAACTAAACTTCTTGGTGTTACTATTGATAATTATCTTAACTTTGATTGTCACATCAACAACACAATAAAAGCCCTTAATAAAAGATTGGATCCCTATACAGAATAAAGTCCTTCCTCACACCTGAAACTAAGATAACCCTAGCCCAAACACATCTTATTTCTACCCTTTTGTATGCATCTCCTATTTACACTAATCTATCTAAAAGCAACCTTAAGAAACTCACTACATCTTACCACAATATTGCCCGCTTTGCCACCACATCACAATTCAGAGCTCACCACTGTCTAAACCTACAACAACTACACTGGCTGGAATTCCCTAATAAACTTATTTTTCAACAACTCTTAATTGCACACAAAATTCTTTACCAACCTTCTAAAACACCAGCTCTTTCCAAACTCTTGACTCCCTATATCAACCTGAAACAACTATGTTCCTCTGACAAATTACTTGTTAATATTACCAAAACTATGAACTCTGCAGGCAACTGCCTTTTTTCTAACTCAGTAGGTAAAGTATGGAATAATCTTCCATCTGATCTGTCCTCTTTGCATACTCTTCCACTCTTTAAAAAACAACTTTTAATACATCTTAACAAATTCTGGCTTTGCTCTTGTACCAACCCAGACTAGCCTGTTGGCATCCTTAACTCTATCATAAACTTTTCTTATCCACTTGGATTTTATCTTCTTCTTCAACTGATATATTACCCCTATTTATTGTAAATATTACATATCTCTTTTTAGCCAAAAAAAAAAAAAAAAAAAAAAATACTTGTGTATTATCTACCATGGTTCAATACTACATTTTATATACTTTATGATCTCATACCTTATTATATTGTTTTGCTAGGATTGTTCTGAATTAATTAAAATCTATAATATTTGTATGTTCATTTTTCCTTTGTATAATCACACTTGTACTTTGTCTTCTTATGTATTTCCAATATTGTAACCAACCTCAGGAGCTTTTCTCCCCGGGCCTCCACTGAAAATGGACATTAATCCAGCTGGACTAGCCCGGTCAACAAATGTAAAATAAATAAATAAAATAAAATAAATTATGTGATGCTGTCATGTAGCCGAAGTACAGACGTGATTAATAGGTCTGTGAACTGCGATCTCCATTATCAGATATGTATCATATCTGAAATTTATAGACAGTCAAAACTGCCTAGGATTTCAAGTCTGTCAGTAACACACGAAGAGGATGTTATTTTCAAACCGTATGAATATAAATGTAGATTGTGTTACATACATGCATGCATACATACATATAAAAGTAGCTATTTGTCAAAATATAGGGTTATAGATGGCATGAGATGTTTGGTTGCAGCACTTACTTTTTACTGCCTTAGTAAAAGTGCCCCTGTAATTACCTACTATAATATACTCGGAATGGTACTGAAAAGTTTATGGGAAATGTATAGACTGCATTTGCTTCAGCTTTCAAATGCTAATCAGTGTAAATTAACTGTACTGTAGTCAAACAGGCAGGAAAGATGAAAACATTTTACCACAATGAATGATAGAAAAAAAGTGAGAAAAGAAAACCAGCAGGATGGAATCACTATTAGACAAATAGTTATGCTGCGATTTCGGAAGGACAACATACAGCATGAGCTAATGAGAAAATACTTTTCGATCAGTGATTAGATTCA
>NC_056732.1:1756510221-1756562481 GCF_019279795.1 Protopterus annectens | reverse complement strand
GTAACAAGTTGTTCCATAGCATTTGAGTTTATAAATTCTAGAAACCTTTGGGCTAGGGTGTTGGAGCTAGAGTAAAGCTCCCAGTCTATGTTTGGGTAGTTGAAGTCACCTAATATAATGGTGTTTGGAGAGACCTTCATATTTTCCAGTGTTCTCAGGAAGGCCGAGTGGGATTCCTGGGTTTGGGAGGGTGGTCTGTAGCTGGCTATAAACTGGAAGACAGTTTTACCCTCTGTTAGTTGCACATGGATAGTCTCTGATGCTTCATGCTTTGCCACCAACCTGGAGGTGTGGGTATCTTTGATGAATATCGATACCCCCCCTCCTTTTGTGGTTCGGTCCAGGTTTTGGAGCCGAAAAGCATGGTATGAGGTATAACCTGATAGTGCTGGTGTGCTCTCGGGAGCCCTGAACCAGGTTTCTGTTACTGCACAGATATCGATGTTCTCCATGCTAAGGAGAGTTTCGAGTGCATGCATCTTGAGGTTTAGACTTCTGGCATTGAGTAGCATTACTCTTAGTTTCTTATCCCTTGTGATACCTATGGAGGTGGGTTTGACTTTTGAGCCTTGCCTAAAAAAGGCACTATAGGGGTAGCAAGAGCCTTTGCCAATATCCGAAAGCCCAGGGGTGACAGGTGCAAGCCATCCCTAGCAAAGCATCGTGGCTTGTCGAGCATATCATCCCAAGCTGACAGGCATTGGATCCCCTTTGAATGACACCAGTACTTAAGCCAATTGTTGAAATTGATCATCTTGTCTTCATATTGTGGCATCATTCTTGGTGAGGGTAAGATGCTACTCAAGGTCAGGGTCATACCGGCCTGGGCTACATGCTCAGAGAGCTCCTTTATGTCTCTTTTCATGTAGTCCAGGGAGGTACGTCTCAGGTCATTAACACCAGCATGGACAATGACTGAGTCATATTTGTACTTGCCTTGGAGTGACCTGAGTGCTTGTGTTATGTGGCAGATCCTAGCGCCCGACAGGCTGCTCACCGTGACCCTCTCCTTGTTCAGCCTGGTGAGCGGGACGTCAGTGTGCCTGATGATAGAGTCACCTATTACAAGTGTATCAGGTGTGTTGTTTAGTCTTAAGGGCTGTGACTGCTCAGCACACTGGCTTTGTGAGATATGTGTTGCACGTGTTTTGTTTTGGGGTAGCGGTTGCTTGGGTGTCTGCTTTGGAGGTCTCTGCTGCTTAGGCAGATCTTTATTTAGAGCCTCCGATTATGTTTTTGTGTGATTATGTGTTTGGTTTGCTGTCGTGGTAGGTCTATGTGAGACTGGAATTGTAGTGAGTGTGGTTTCATTCTCCTCCTGACTGGTTATGCCAGTACTGAGTTGAGAGAGCTTAGCCTCCAGTTTGGCTATAAGGTTGCATCTCTCACATGTGTTGGAATTTGTTGGGAGGAGGAGAGGGTTGTCTGTGTACATGAGGCAGTTGAAACATTGCCTCAAGATTCCCAGATTCACCAGCTGGACCGGAGAGGAGATTGACAACTGACCTTTGGACATGCTAGA
This sequence comes from Protopterus annectens, assembly GCF_019279795.1. Lineage (NCBI taxonomy): Eukaryota > Metazoa > Chordata > Ceratodontiformes > Protopteridae > Protopterus > Protopterus annectens. The sequence goes on along the minus strand of NC_056732.1, from coordinate 1,756,560,959 downwards.
ATAATATTGGGAATTCCTTAGTAATTGAAAACAAGGGCCAGTGGGGAGTGAGGGTGTAGTGCTTTTAATTTTTAGTGCTGACTTATATAATTGCTTTAGTGAGCAAGTGCCAGGTAACTTAAGTGCAATGTGTTACAGGTAACTTAAATGCAAAAATGACAAACAGCAACTTTCTTTCAAGTGAAACAAGGAAATAAGTACAGTAAGCAATGCAGATATCACTAGTGATCCACAGAAGCGCTGAGAAGCTGCGTATTAGGTCGAATTAGCATTCCAGGGAAATAACAAGCAAACAAACAACAAGCATATAAACAAAGCTAGATTCAGCAGGCCTGGATCTAGTCTATGCTACAGCAAATAGGGTGTACCAATTTCAGTAAGATACAGTTCAAATATTCAGCCACTATAAACCTTTAACCAGAAATTCCCAGCTCAGAAGGGCAGAGTCCAGCCTCTTCTACCACAAGAGTGCAGACCTCGAACCTTCTTAATGTAAAATAACTGGCCTGAAGCCCAAGTGCTTAAACCAGAACTAACACACTTTAAGAATAACAGACACTGGGCTCTCAATCAGCAGTTCCAAACTTAGAAGGATGAAAGCTACCTGTCCTGCCACCACAGTGCATGCCACAAACCTTCCTAATGTAAAACAACTGGTCTGAAGCCCAAGTGCTTAATCCAAAAGACTTAGAATGATAGCTACACTTTAATCAAATTACTACCAAGCAGTAATAAATACAATTGAATACTTTAGAGAATGCCTGGATTAGTGCTCAAGTTACACAAACAAAGCTAGATCCAGCAGGCCCGAATCCAGTCTATGCCACAGCAAACAAGGCGCACCAACTTCAGTAAGAAGCAGTTCAGATATGCATGCACTATAAGCCTTTAACCAGAAATTCCCAGCTCAGAAGGGCAGAGTCCAGCCTGTCCTCCCACAAGAGTGCAGACCACGAACCCTCAATGTAAAATAACTGGCCTGAAAGCCCAAGTGCTTAAACCAGAATTAATACACTTTTAGAATAACAGACACTGAGCCCTCAATCAGCAGTTCCCAACCTAGAAGGATGTAAGCTACCTGTTCTGCCACTACAGTGCAGACCACAAACCTTCTCAGTGCAAAACAACTGGTCCGAAGCCCAAGTGTTTAAACCAAAAGGCTTAGAATGAGTTACACCAAGCAGTAATAAATACAATTGAGTACTTTTAAGATGATGCAAAAGTAAAATAAAGTAGGTAGAAACACAAGCACAGTAAAAGCAGATGATTTTTTTTTCTGAACAAGTGCTGAGATCAAAGAAACAGATTTGAGTGCTGAAACTAGAAAACTGGCTAGTTATAAGAAAAAAAAACTAAGTTAGAAGGCTTCCCTCCAACACAGAAGGGCTTGGGGGCTCAGAAGCTTACAAATAGTCTATACCACTTAACAGGAAAGGCAGGAAACAAGCTTACATTTTTTTTCTGTTTCCCAGATGCTCTCTTTGTACACAGTAGGAGTGCCTGAAATCAGAATATGATCTCACTGCACTCAGTTGAGTGAGCAAATGAGATGGGCCCAGAAGGAGTATCCAAACACAAATTTGCAAGAGGGGCGGGCAGTTTCAAGGCCACTAAGATTAACACCAAAACAAAAACAGGGAGGGTGGGTGGGACGAACTGAAGAGCAGAGTCAAAACTTCCAGTTCAGTTAATATTCCTGCCACAGTTAAAATCAATTTAAATACTGTATTTTATTTTTAAAAAAGTGCAGATAAAGGTACTTAAATTCTCTTATACCTCCAGTTGAATACAGCAAGTTCGTAGCTTACTTAATAAATTATTCCATTCACCCCCCTGAGGGTCAACATTGACCTGGTCAATAATTCCAAACATAACTCTGCTGATATTCACTCAAGAGAATGTTTATATAGTGCATTATTTTAAATTTTTGTTATGAATAGCATATACATGTTCATAAATTTGTGTTTCTAATGCACGTTCAGTTTTTCCAGTGTAATGGCTGGTGCATCATTCACATCTAGCTAAATATATTATTGTACTGGTGCTGCAGTCACCTTTCAAAAAACAATTCTGGTTTTCATTAAGTTGTTTAAAATAATTTCATTTTCTTTTATAATAAAGGTACATTGACTACAATGACCACAGACAGCAGTACCCCTATTGTTCTTCTTATAAATAGTAATTTTATGTTCAAACTATTTCTTTTAATTAGCAACAGTTTTAGTAATAAACAGGAGTTCAACTCCTACCACTTTATAAACATCTGGGTTCACCTTAAAATATTCCAATTCCTTCTAATAACATTTTTAATCTCTTTAGAGAATTGGTTATTTTGAATAACACAAACTTTCTCATATAATGATGACCCCAAAACATCTTTTTTACAACTTAAACAAGTACCTAAAAGTGCCTTATATGTACCTCCCCAACTCTTTATAAACCTCTTCAGTAATATCATCCACCATATTAACAGGGTAACCTCTATCACAAAACATATCACTTAAAATTACAAGTTCATCCTTAACATCCTCATAATATGAAGTCATCCATGCCACCCGAATAGCTTGCCCCTTGACCAAACTTCTTTTCTGTCTGACAGGGTGAATACTTGAATAATGTAGGTAAGAAATGAAAAAAAGTATCCTTATGGTAAATACTTGACTTAAGACCATCCCTAAAATGAGAAATATATATATCCAAATGACTAATCTTAGAAGGACGACATACATAAGTAAACTTTATATATTCAGTGGTATTATTTATACACCACAAACTGATCAAATTCCCTACTAGTACCTTTCTACAGAATACAAATATCATCAAGGAAACATAAATTTAAGTGAAGAATATACTACTAAACACTTATTTACATTCCAAAAAGTAGCACAAGGTTGGTGTATACTGGTGCACACCCCGCAGCCATAGCCACACCTTTAATCTGTTGAAAATACTCTCCTTCAAAAAGAATTGTTTAATTAAATTAGTCGACTCAACAATTAACATAATTTGATCATTAGAAAGGGAAGAAGAAGAAAATAAAATTACTAATTATAGGAAGAACAACAGGGACACTGCTGCATGTGGTCACTGTAGTCAATGTTCTTTTATTATAAAAGAAAATGAAATTATTGTAAACAACTTAATGAAAATCAGAATTGTTTTTTTTTTTTTTGAAACGTAACTGCACCACCAACAGAATAGTATATTTAGCTTTATGTGATAGCTGCACTAATTGTTACACTGGAAAAATCGAACGTGCATAACATGAATTTATGAGCAAGTATATGATATTCATAGCACTGGTAATTCCCTGGTCAGCTTATCCCAGGCCTCAGCCTTACATTCTGCACCTTGGTAATTGCCTTGCAGCAGCCCAGTTTCATAATTGTGTATCAGGAGCCCAGCAGAAACCCTGGACTCCTGCACACCCCATCTATGCACAGAAAATGCATATCCTTACCAGCACCACCTGGCATACTGACAGAAAGACTCCAACAGCTGTTGCAGAATTTCCACCCATTAGCCTTAATATAGGCTGTTTTCCCACCCTTACACATCATTCAGCAACATTCTAAAAAGCACCATGTTGCTTAACATTGCACAAACCAGTTAAGCAGAGCTGAGCATCACAAAAGCTTGCACAATCATGGTTTAAGTGAAGCTTAGCAATGCAGAAACATAAGTAGCCATTAATCATGTTTAAACATTGCTTAACACCACACAAATGTAAAAGTTATTGTTTTAAATTAACCAAAGTTATGTTTTTAAATTAAACATAAATTTACATTACATTAAACAAATGGTATGTCTGCTAGGGACTCCAGGACCTATGAAGCTCTACCCATTTAGCTACTAGGATAGTATATAAACTAGTATATCTTCACATATACTATTAAGCTACTAGCTGCACCAAATAAATGGACTTAAACAGGCTTAAACATAAGCAGAAATAAAATATTAATTGCATCCAGTTTCTATTTTTAGATGTCTGGCAGGTGCCAGCTGTCTATTTGTAAGCATGGCTTGGCTCTACTGCACTCTGTGCCATGCTGCACAAATAGACATTAAAAAAAAATAAAACAGATATGATTAATTACATCTGGCTTCTATTTTTAGATGTCTAGCAGGTGTCAACTGTCTATGTGTAAGTGCAGCTTGGCATTGCTGTGCTCTGCACCATGCCATGCAAATGGACATTAAATAATAATAAAAAAAATAAAAAAGAATAAACATTTAGAACACAAACTATTAATAAACAGCACATGTCTACAGTAGCAGGGAACATGAACAGCATCCACAACCTCCAGATAGCTTCTACACTTCTTCCTACATGGATTCAATATCCCCGTTACTATGCTCTACCTCGGGAGCACACCATGATAAGTATGCATGCTGCACTGCCAAGGGGGGACCATGGCCATGTAAATTGGTACGTTCCATGTAGGATCTACACGCAGCCTACACAGATTTCATTAAATCCTGGGGCTATTCTTTTTGACTTAATTAAATCACAGCTCCACCAAAATGGAAATTTAGATTTATAGTCTTCATGTTTACTAGAGGCTAGACATTTGACATTGTAATTCTAGATGTTTTTAGTGTACAGTAAACAAAATTAGTTGCAATACTGGTTAAGTAGTCATTCTAATTAGTAGACTCCAAGGAATTTGACATATTCTCATAACTGATTTTACTAAAATTGTATTCCATGTTCTTTATCATATATAGTTATATCTGAAGATCTCAAAGAAGGGAGAACACATAGATGCAACTATATAGAATTAATTATTTCCTCTAGTATTTAAAGCTACAATTTTATGCAATTTGTGTCCCTGAAGTTTCTGCAGATTTGTTTAAAAAAAAAGAAAAACATCTGTATTACTCTGTATGAAAATGGCAGTACTATATTCTAGTTCATCTTAGAATGTCTTCATGAGCTATTAATAACTAAATAACTGAGGCTAACAAACGATAGAACCAACAGATGTTGTTTAGCACTGAAACTGTATATTTTTACAGTTCCTGAAATCAAAATGGTGCTTTTTTCTCAATATTGTAAGCAAGTAGTGATAGGAATGAGGCTTTGCGCATATTTCTTGGCATGCTTTTTTGTTTTTTATTGGCTGCATGAGTAATCTATAGTGATGGATGAAGTTAGTTGTGGGTTTGGCCCCCTGGTTTTCAGCTCTGGCATGAAATCAAAGTATTGTGATGATTTGTGATTGTTTTGGTGCCTAGGAAAGCCTTTTGATGGTGTTTATGTGGATGGACTGCTTTGTAGTGGTATAAGTGGAATGTTTGATGTGACATTCGTATTAGCTAGTCATTCTCCCTCTCCTTTTCACTCTGCCCTGGTGAGCTAGTCTAACAAAAAAAGAAGTTTTGTCCATGTTACCCGCTATTTTCTGGCTTGATGCATGACCAGATTGTCTTCTACTGTCATCAATTTGTTGTCTTCAGTTCCTGCTGAGCCCATGACACATCTATAATCCATAAAATAATTCCCTTCCTACTAATTAACTCACGAGAGATATCCTATCCTGTCCATCTAGTAATAAAAAATCGCCTTGTTGATGCCGTCATCACACTGGACACAAACATGTCCGGACTTTTATTTTCATGCTTATTAGCTCTTTTTAGATGGAAAACATAACCTGTCTGCCTCTCCAGTACAATCAAAGCTAAACTAGTGGATTCCAATGGAAAATATAATTATTGGAATAAAACAATAAAGAGGAGGGAGAGAAGGAAAATGAAAGAGAAGAGGAGGCAAGGAGAAGGGCGAGGGGAGAGGAAGTGAAATGTATAATGAAAAGACAGATTCAGTACACAACGTTTAAGAACATATAGTAATATTCCATGCATATACTTGCATTAGGTCACAAAAAACAAAGAAAGATACAACAAATGTAACAATCAATGGTACATAACATATATACAAATGCAATAAATGACAATACAATGGAAAAGAATACGTCTACAGAAGTGATTGAATGTGTCTGTGCATATAAACTAAATGTTTTATAAACAATCCTTTAATCAATCAAAATGTGACAACATTTAGAACTTCTTTCATGTCCTATTTTGAATTCTACATAAAGCTAGGCAACCCCCCCCCTTTTTTTTCTGTGTATAAGTATTTGAATAAAATGCTAATTCTCAATATAATTAATGACTACAAGCAGTGTTTTTTTGGCAAAATACTATGTCAAATGCACGTTCAGTCTTTTTAGCAAATTCTCCAGACACCATAACAGTTTACAATATATTATCCCATTTAATGACCTATAATGAAATTATCTGACTGTGAAGATAAAACATAACAGATGATTGTAATGCTGTATGTAATTGGAAAATCTGAAGTCTACAAATTCATAATCACTACCCAATTACTAGGAAATTTTATATACCATTCTTTTCTATATGCCTTTAATATGGTAAAAACATTTCAATGTGATATTAATACCTTTAATGCCAAACACTCACAGCTCAATTAACTCAATTCAAGCAATATTGTAAGACCCAACTTACTTCATAATATGTGTTAACTATTATATCTATAACATAATAATATGGTACTGGAGATCTTTTAATATATTATTAAGGGGATTTTGCAACAGTGATCTGGTGATGGAGGTAATATGTTTACTTAAAACTTACATATCGCTTTGAGAATTAACAATGTAACTCACCAAGGAGATAAGGGAATCAGTCATAGCAATATTGTCTATTTAAAAAGCCTCATTATACTATAATAGATAGAAGAAATGCTCTGATTTCTGAAATGACAATGATATTATATTGTTTGAAGAATGTTAAACCTCAACAAAGTTATAACTCTCTAATTAACAAGATTTTTATAAATGCAGGAAATATTCTTAATGGATTTATGAACACTGTTTAAGAAATTGTTTAGCTAAATAGAAATGCTTACTAACTTATTTAATTGTGATTTTACTACAATATTTTGCATTATAAGTGATTATGCAGCACCTTATTTCCACCTACATCATACTCTGAATATAGAAGCTTTTAATAACAGGAAACTTTAAATCTAAAAATATCAGAAATATAACAACCCCAATATGGTGTTACAGATTATTACACTGAGCATATGCATCAAACCAGGAACTAGCTAACAACACTATACTAACTAATTACCTTACATACTAAGCTTAATAATTTATTTTTGTATTACATATTTATTTGGCTTGATCTAGTAAATACTTATTATCTATTTCCTATCAGAAGCTGAATTTATAATTTCCTAACTCACAAATCACTATACATTCATATTTACTGGGTAGAGACTCTTTCTCTGTATATAATGGATATAAATAAAAGGTTTATCTGCATGATTCTTTCACTCAGACAGGAGGTATTAGACTTCAAAGAATTGTTTATTGTTTGTAATATTAACTGCTTCAGATCTGTAAATATGTTAGTTTTGGTTTTCAGGGTTCCTAACAGAAATGAAAATATTTCATATAAAGATTAAATCCTAAACCGTTTTCTCCCTATCAAACTTGCCATTACACATTTTAACCTTGCACTAAATTCATTTTATTCTAAATTTACTTAAAAACTAACACATACAAGCATAATATGAAATGTCTCTCAATTAATGTTAATCGTCTAAATAATAATATTACAGTGAAAAGTTTATATAAATATCTAAATTTATATAAACCCCAATTGTTTTTCTCCAAGAGACTCATTTGACTAAAGATGATTTAAATAAACTAAATTTCAACAACTATACAGTATTAGCAAGTTCACAATTTAAACAAAAAATGAGAGGAGTAACTATATTAATAAGAAATTCCACCCTCTCTCCCAAAATAATTTCAACATATCAAGATTCCTCAGGAATTTTCTGCTTAATATCTCTTGAAATCAGATAAAAGATTTGTACCTTAGTTAATCTATACTGGTTTCCAGGGGTAGGAACCAAAACAGTTAATACTCATTTTGAGGCTATTATTCATCATGCTAAGCATAGTAAAATAATGGCAGGAGATTTCAATTGTATTATAGATGACACTGATTCTGACTCTTCTTCTAAATGAAAGAAATCTCCTACATCCAAAACCCTTTTGAAATTTATTGCTACAGTACTACTTAAAGATATTAATAATTTTGCTGATCAAAATTAATATTTTTTTTTACTTTCTGTTCTCATCAACATAAAACTCACTCACATATAGATAATGTTTATGTCTCAAATGACTTTGATAAGAAAACTAAATGGAGTAGAAGTAATAGCTTGTCCCTTTTCTGATCATAATCAATTAAATTTTGAATTAGACACCGAACCATACTGTTCCCTCCCTGTCACCAGAATACCCTTATTTCAGATTATATTTCAGAAATATACATATGGGACTCTTTAAAATCTTATATTTACAGTAAGATGCTGTCTTGGTATATCAACAAGACAAAGTCATGGAATAAAGATATTTTGGATTTACAAATTAAGCTTGACAAAACTAGAAATACAAAATGGCAATGCTAACCTAATTCCAAAATTAACATAAATCATTAACAAATATTCTGAAATATTGCATCATAAAACTATGCTAAATCTTGAGAAAAATCAAACTAAACTTGTATTCCATGAATTCTATTAATCAAAAACAACTAGTAAATAGGACAAAAAAATTATTAACTCTATCTATACAAATAAAAGAGTTATACAACACACATATGAAAAAGAAAAGTAACTAAACTTGATAATATATTAGATACCTTTAGACACTATTACAATACTCTTAATTCATCAAACATCTTTTCTAACTCTATAAATGAGATTAAATCTTTTCTTAAAAAAATAGTTCTAATAAATTATCTCAGCACCAAACAGACATAATTAATAAACCAATTTCCATGACTGAACTAAAATCACAAATCACCAAACTTAAAATGAATAATGCTCCTGACCCAGATAACATACTACCAGGGATGATTAGATTACTGCCGGAACTGTCATTGTCATTGCTCTTAAAGGTTTACAATATATCCAAAGAAGAAGTAGTAATACCCCCATTATGGAAATATTCATTAATATTCCCAATAGTTAAGCCAGGCAAAGATGAAAAGTACTGCTCCTCATATAGGCCTATTGAACTACTTAATATAGACTATAAAATGTTAAGGTAATTTTTGCAAATAAAATTAAATATTTTCTCCCCTAATAGTACAGAAAGATCAGACAGGCTTTATAAAAGGAAGAAATACTTATAACATCAAAAGAATTATAGCACTAATAGATCATGCTAAATATAAAAACACAGACCTAACTCTAGTCTTTGGATATCAATAGTGATTTTGACACTGCAAGTTGTAGATACCTACATTTAGTACTAGAAGAATATAAATGTCCTAATATTTTTATAAACGTAATTGTGTCCCTATATGAATACTTCTTAGCATATGTTAAATTAGGATCTCATAGATCAGGCCCCATTACAATAAAAAAGGAACCAAACAAGGTTGTCCATTGTCACCATTACTATTTGCTTTAATGATAAATCCTTTTACAAACAATATTAGATCACAAGATAAAATTCGAGGCATACAAGTTAACAAACATTTAAATCTGAAGCTTCAATTGTTTGCAGATGATGTCCTCGCAACCCTTTCTAATGTAAATCATGCCATACAAGCTTTATTTGATTCCATGACTAATTTGTAAAAAGTCTCTGGATTAATATTTAATGATGATAAAACTAAAATTCTGTCTTTGAGTCACCAAAAAATTATTACTTACGTAAAAAATACTCAAAATACATTGTATCAGAAGGAAAACTCCATTACCTAGGAGTCCATTTAACAGATAACTTAAATGACACTCTTCTATTTAACTATAATAATGTAATAGACAAAATACAAACAATGATGATTAACTGGAACAGATACCTAGTCACAATGGAGGATAGACTATACTTATTTGTAACATACTTCTAATATCTTTTTCACAGAAAGTCTCAAAGGCTTTTACAGTATGCACTAAATCAGGATTAAAGGTGGACGGCTTTGTAATTTTTTTGTCAAAGCCGTCCACCTTTAATCCTGGTTTAATGCATACTATAAAAGCCTTTGAGGATTTCTGGGAAAAAGATATTAGAAGTATGCTACACAATCAAAACATAAAAATGTTTTATAACTTAAACCTTAATGAAAAGATAGCTTTGAATGAACTTATTTCTAGGAAAGACTTAATGTTTATGAAGATGGATAAAGGTGTGACTATTGTCATAATGAATTTCACTGACTACATAGGAGCTACGGAAAGTATAGGTTTATAGGTAGGTACTAGGCTATTGGCCCAAGGGCCTAAGTAAGCCTAGCCAACAAGGTTCCCTGGCTTACACCACCCAAGAAAGAAATTCATTTGGGAGTAGGTCAGCAGTGAGGAAAAAAACCTTCTCAGTTTCTCCAGTGCTTTTCTTGGTGGATTTTGTGTTTTTTTGTACTGCGGATACCTGGGCCTGCTATTGTGCTGCTTTTCTCTTTTTAACATGGGAGACCAGGATGACATCTGCTGTTTCATAAGCATGTTTATCTGTACTAATATGTTATATGTCTTGACAAGACACATACACAGGAATGTCACGTATCTGTGCAAGTTGAGAGTAATAGAGGAATTAAACTGCTATGTAGAGAGACTCAGACTACAATGATTAACACACACATGTGCATTCAGGTGTAACTATGACAGTAATATGCACAGTTTCTACTACGTGTGCTGATATCCCACATTATATTTAAATCACAGTATATATAAACACAAGTAAATTGTTGGGATAATTATACAAATAAGTTGAACATTGCACTGTGGGTAATATGCAGAGCACATAAAAGCTCCCTCCAATCAAGTGATCAGGACCAACACAGAAACTTAATTAAAGGGACCTTGCACCCAAGCTGTGAAGTGTAGGTCTTTCCACAACAGAAACTCTCTTGCTATTGTAACCTTATTCCTGCAAATATATTTACTATGAAGTGGCACACACACACTTCCAGGGATGACAGTCCTTTAATTCCCCATATCTGACGTAGTCTCCACATACTACTTAAGTAACTATACATGTAGTAGACTTGTTGGGACTCTTATATTGTATTTTCCTGCCCAGATATAGCAGCCAGATCTCCATGGATTACTTAATAATTTATAGCTGTTTTAAACACACCAAAACCGTGACTCTGTAAGGACTTCATTCTAACTATTTGTACCTATGTGCTAGTAGGTTTTTGAAACATCTGGCACTCAAATACGGTCTTGTGATAGTCTTTGCTACTCAGTGTGGCCAGGTTCTGCCCACAATGTTTGCCCTTGCTCAGCTCAAGCTCACCCCAACCCAGGCCCTCAATCCCATACATAGACATGCATCCCCTTGACCGCACCACCTTTTCCAAACACTAATAATGTCTGACATAGTAACTCTGATCTACTCTTATTAAACATGAATCTGAGAAACCTGCCAAACAAAATTCATGAATTTCATGCAACCATATTCTATTATTATCCAGATATATCAATCCTAAGAGAAACTTGGCTAAAACCCCACATGCAGGATAATGAAATCTTTACAGACAGTTATAATATGCACGGAAAAGAAAGAACCCATAAACACAGTGATGGCATTGCAGTATTACACAAGGACAATCTCAAATTTGAAAGTCTTGATAACAATACCCCTGACCTAATTTAGAAATGATCATTTCTTGTCTTCATATAAAGCCTAATAAACATATCATTATAACAGCCATTTATATCCACCAGGCAACAAAACCAGCTATTATTGAGGACTTCCTTTGCTGGTGTAAACTGACATTCAGTCAGGAAACTATAATAATTGGGACTTCATTATAGACTGGGCTACATGCTCCTATTTCTTCAAGCTTTATAAACCTCCATGGTTTCAGTCAACTAATACAAACTCCTACTAGATGTGACAATCATAGGAAAAAACAATCAATCCTAGACTGGACTCTAACACAAACTCCCTCTCTTAACAGTCTGGTTGTCTTCCAGACAGCCTAAGTGATCACCTGCCCACCTACCTACCTAGACACCACACATGCTCTCCAAAACACACCCTCTATAAACATATCCACAACAAAAGGAACTTCTCCCCTGAGCCCTTCATAACTCTCTTATGTCAATGTGACTGGTCCTCACTAAAACGCCTCCACCTAGACCTAGCGGTTCAGTATTTCAATGAACAATTCTTCACTACAATAAACAATCTGGCATCCCTTAGGAAGATATGTGCAAGATCTAAAGCCATAACATGTCTCACTATTGAAACAAAAATGATCCTCAAACAGAGACAGGGCATGGCACCTATATCAGGGGACCAAAAAACAAACATCCCTTCACATGTACCACCAGTTATAAAACCAAGCCAAAAATCAAATAAAACATGATAAAAACAATACTATACAGCAATTCAAGAAAAGCACCAACATAACTACCAGAAATTCTGGGGAGCCATCAACCAACTGGTAAAACCTGGCCATTCCACTAACCTACCTCCATTCACAACTAATTTCACTGACAGTATAGCCTCACAATTTAACACACACTTTATCAACTCTATACTGTCACTTATTAAAAATGACACCAATACCCTTATATCTAGCCTGGAAACTAACCTCAATTCATTCTCCATAAATTCAATACAAACTTCTACAATTAAAAAAAAAGCTATCCAAGCTTAAACATTCTTTCCTCACTGCTGACCTACTCCCAAATTAATTTCTTAAACTAGTTGCAAGCATTATCTCCTATCCTATATCAATCCTAATCAACTGGACTGTAACATAAAAATCCAACCTTAATCTGTGGAAAGTCCCTTACATAATCCCCCATCCACAAAGGTGGCATCTCCACTGAGTTCACTAATTACAGCCAATCTCTTTTCTATTACCCATAGCAAAAATACTGGAAAAATTTGTGCATTCACAACTACTTGACCATCTTCTAAAAACAACCTCTTGTCCACATCCCAACATGGTTTTGATTAAAGCATAGTACAACATCAGCTCTAGTTAATTTTATTACCTCAGTCAACCAGCATAGAAACAATGGCCTACTTGCCTTGACCATCTTTCTTGACATGTCAAAGGCCTTTGATACAGTTTCACACCAAAAACTTAACAATGAACTAGATTCCTTAAACCTTTCCCAATTTGCCCTATCCTAGCTTGCCAGCTCTAACTGACCATTAACAGGCAGTTAAGTGGTAAAATAAATGTTCAGCTCTATTACATGTCTCCATGGGTGTACCTCAATGTTCAATCCTTGGTCCACTCCTTTTCACCATTTTTACAAACAAACTGTGTACATCCACTCAAAATGCAATACATTATCAAATATGCTGATGATTCCTCCCTCATATGCTCAGATGCCTCCCTTCCCAAGCTCCTGCAAAAAAAAAAAAAAAAACATTTGTTCCTTGATATTGAACACTACCTTTCAGACTGTCAACTTATTCTCAACCCTAACAAAACAAAGCTTATGTTCTTTGCCAATAGCAAAAAAAAAAAAAAAAATGACTAATACACCCCCCTTTACCTACTCTTCAAAGTACTTTAATAGAACCAGTAAATCACATTAAGCTCCATGGGGCACAATAGACAATGACATTAAATTTGACAAACACCTCACCTTGTACCAATAATCAAAAAGGTCCACTTTAAATTAGGCTCACTATACAGAATTAAGCCTTTCCTAACTGATACCACCAGACACTTCATCTCCAGGACATACTTACTCTCCACCTTCTTATATCCATCGCCAGTAATTACAAACCTTAGAAAATATGACTTAAATAAACTAGAGTCCTGCTACAATAAAATACAGATTTGCTAGTACCACCATTTCAGATCATATCACTGTGTAGCGCTACACCAGCTTAAATGGTTGGAACTTCTTAATCTATTGACCTTTAACCAGCTAGCCTTAGTGCACTCCAGCCTGCATCACCCAGACAACTGTCCAACTCTTGGAAACTTAGCTCAACCCCACACCACGGCAAACCACTAAGATCCTCCCAGAAACTCATACTGAAAGTAACAAAATCCAGGAATAAACATGGTGACTCCCTATTCTCCAAAAATATCAAAATCTTGGAATACTATGCCTCAGAATATATTCAACACAACCAACTCATCTAAATTCAAAATATTGCTTAAACAATACCTAAACAACACCTGACTTTGTTCCTGCATTAAGCCAGGTTAAATGCTCTGTATTTTCTCTTTCTAAAATGTTTCTCTGCTACTACAATACCTCCATATTTTCCTTTCTCCTATCTCCACATACAAAGCTGCTCTTCATAGGTACAGCATTTCTATTCCACCTCTGTGTTATATACTACCTTTATAAAGATACCTCTATTTATGTCCTAACTTATCAGTATTATAACTTCTTTACCATGGTTCAAACAATGAACGAACTTCATATCACTGTTACTTTTGTATGTAAATGACAGGTCCATATTATGTGAGTGAATGATCACAATAGTGAATGCTCTATAGAGAGAAAATTCCAGACCTCAAAACCATTATTCTGGGGGGCTGTGCCCCCTAATCCCCCTCACTAACTATATATACCAACTCTGAGATCGCACTACAGTGAGGAAAGGGCAGATATTCTGATCTTCACTGTACTGCAATCCCACAAAAAGCACTTTGAGGTCCGGCATTTTTGCTCTTTGGAACGTTCACTATTATGATCATTCGATCTTGTAATATAGACCCATAAATTACTTCAAAAATGTGTTGATAAATCTTTACCACATTAATAATTATTAACTTTTTATAATGCTGTGGAGATTTTCTCCCTAGGCCTCTGCTGAAAATGGGCCAATAACCCAGCTGGACTTCCCCGGTAAACAAATGTAAAATAAAAAAAGAAAGAAAGAAATCACAGAATACCTACATTAGAATAGGAATGAAATGTATGGGTCACATATTTATATATTACCCTTTCAAAATACAGCATGGCCATGTTATGATATGTGTACATAACAGACATACAGACATTTTGTCATAAAATCTTTCAGTTATCACTCAACCCAAGAGTATTACAGAGATAGATGTAACTGCCATCCTAAAACAGAATATGCTTATAGTGGACTCCAGTGGTAAAGCTCCTTTAACACAAGACACAGGAGAGTAGAACGTGAGACAGTAGGGTGCAAAAACACATAAGTTAGTGATCTAAGAACCATACCTGGGCACTTAAACTACAGAGGAAGAATAGTAGAACTCAAGAAATACACAGCGGTACAACTCTTACAGAATCACTTACTTAATCAGATACTTATCCAAGACATGAACAGGCAAGTCATGCACGGCACAAACTGAGCCGAGAACCACTGCCATACATTCAAGTTACTCACTGGATAGTGAGAGATGACAAAAACAGTAAAAGCTGCATTGTATTCTGTCATCAGTACATAACTTATATATAAAACCTTCACATTTAAAACCATGTACAAGTATAACACAGATGCATTGTATTCTGTCATCAGCACATAACTTATATATAAAACCTTCACATCTAAAACAGTGTACAAGTAGAACACAGATTCATTGTATTCTGTCATCAGCACATAACTTATATATAAAACCTTCACATCTAAAACAGTGTACATGTAGAACACAGATGCATTGTATTCTGTCATCAGTACATAACTTATATATAAAACATTCACATCTAAAACAGTGTACAAGTAGAACAAAGATGCACTGTATTCTGTCATCAGTACATAACTTATATATAAAACCTTCACATATAAAACAGTGTACAAGTAGAACACAGATGCATTGTATTCTGTCATCAGTACATAACTTATATATAAAACCATCACATATAAAACAGTGTACAAGTAGAACACAGATGCATTATATTCTGTCATCAGCACATAACTTATATATAAAACCTTCACATGTAAAACTGCACAAGTAGAACACAGATGCATTGTATTCTGTCATCAGTACATACCTTATATTTAAAACCTTCACATATAAAACAGTGTACAAGGAGAACACAGATGCATTGTATTCTGTCATCAGTACATAACTTATATATAAAACCTTCACATATAAAATAGTGTACAAGTAGAACACAGATGACATAATTTACATTGTACCTGCAGACATCATCTAACCTCCTTATAACTACTAACACATTTTTAAGGACATACAAATGCAGGGTACACAAATTCATGTGCATAACAAAAACAATCACACTAAATTATCAGATAGGAGATATACCCTGTTGAACATTATCATCAAATTAATATCATAGATGGCATCTGTATACAACTTTCAAACTGGATATAGAGACGTGATTAGTCATACAGAAAAAAAAAGGCTGAAAAACACATACCTCTCTTCCATCACTGTTCTTCAAGTCTGTGCATCTTTTCGATACAGAGGGCTCAGTTCCTGGCTCTGTCCTCATCATTTGCATGAATAAAAGGATAAGAAATATTAACTGAGAACAATGATTCTGTGTTATGAGGTTATATGCAGTTAATGTTAGATTAACTTTGTGCATAATATAGAATAAACAATTTACATGATTAAGCAATGTCAGACACCTCTAAATAATGGTTTGGATAGAAGAAGTTGTATTAGAGACTGGAGCTGTACCTCACAAACTAGTATAACTAACTACAAACCAGGAGAAGGTAGATTGAAACCTATGACATTCATCTATTTCTGCATCATTGCCCAGAGCCCTACCTGCCTAGCTACTTGTTCTACTCTACAGGAAAACAAGTTACAGTTATTCAAACAAGTTTTATCTGTGACTACTTAGTTAGAGTGTGACATACAGTGCCAGGTAACCCTGTCTACCCATGTAAAATAATGCACAAAATGACTGGTGGATAAAATGTGAGACAGGCCCAAAGTATCATGAGAAAAATGATGTTACCATCATTAGGCACATTTTAGATTTTTATTAAACAAGGCTAGTGCTGTATCCACAGTAATTAGTTGGAGATGACCTATAAAATGGTATTATATTCCCCTCAATATTACATGAGAAGTATTATTACTGTCTCATAAGATAGAGCAAAGAAATATCTGAATGATGCTTGTGCTGACACTTTTAGAAACAAATATACGCACACACAAACATACACACACACACAAACACACACACACACACACACACACACACACCACACATGGGGGGTGCAGGGGAGCATTCCCTACTGTTTATAGTTGGAGTAAACTAATATGGTTTGTCTATTATTTGTTTCTGTATCTACCTGTGTTGGAGTATAGTAAGTGTTGGTGTCCTGTATTTTTTTTTGGTTATTATGAGATTCAGTATTTTGAGTTTTCAGTATTTTGAACTTTCAAAATTTTGGATTTCAAGATTATGAGCTTTTGAGATTTCAAAGTGGACCTATATACATATATATATATATATATATATATATATATATATATATATATATATATATATATATATATATATATATATATATATATATATATATATATATATATTTTTTTTTTTTTTACCAGATTTGAGGTCGAAATAATGGGGTGGTATAAATTTCCAATTGGCCCCATTTATTCCCGATTCTTTCCTGGCTTTTTCTTACATTTTTTTTCCCTTGACAATTTTCTGCTGATGTCATCCCATGCAGAGGTATGCAATGATGTCAGCGTCATGAGCAGCTGGCTAGAACTGGCTGAGGGCTCCTTTTATTGGCAACAAATAGCATGTGTGTAAGTCTGCAGCAGCAGAGTTTCCAGGTAAGTAAAACTCTAGCTGTTAAGACCATTCCATACATTTTATTCTCATGTGCTGATATATAGAACATCTGGTTGCACTGCATCTTAGTGTGGGTATTAAACATTTGAATTTCTGTGATGCTGATGCTACTGAACTTGGTCACACACAATTATTTGAATTATTGTGATGTCATTCATTCCTTAGTGTGGGAATTTGAATTACTGGTTCCGTTTCTTCTTTCTGGTGGGTATTAAGCATTTGAATTACTGTGATGTACTGGTTCCATTTGTTTTTTTCTGGTCACACTTGCTGCTGCATATAGTGTGTGTGTGTGTGTGTGTGTGTGTGTGTGTGTGTGTGTGTGTGTGTGTGTGTGTGTGTGTATGTGTGTGTGTAAAATACCCCATCTAGGTATAACTGGTTAGGGTTACTCAGGCTCAAACCCTGTACTTTAGGTACAAGAAACAAGAGTCTGAGTTCTCTACCCATGCCACCATTTCTGATTGAAGGAGTTATAGCTCTCAAATTTACAAATTTTTACAGAATGTCTGGATTGTTTGCCTGAATCTTTTGGTCTGTTCCTCTTAATGTTGGGATGGTGCAGTCATAGTGTTGTCTCTGAGCAAGAGGTTCTCTTGTTCAATTTTTGGCTGAAGTGCCTTCTGTGTGAAGTCTGCATGCCCTTTCTGCATTTGTGTGGGCTTCCTCTGGCTGCTCAAGTTTCCTCCCATGATACAAAGACATTCATCTGCAATGCTTCTCTCCTAGCCTCTGCTGAATATTAGCTTTGTTTCAAGTTGGTCTTTCTCAGTAAACAAATCTTAAAAATAAAATTTTGGTTTACTGCCAAATCAGAGATAACTGAATTCACTAAATATTGGTAGCCATTTAAGTTTCAGTCTTCCTATCTTTCAGGAACCACATGGTAACACAACATTTTATTCTTTCAAAGATTATACAAACAATGTTTACAGTGTCCCCAGTTTGGGGCTTTTGTCCTTCCCCCAGTAAATGTTGGCTTTTTCCTGATTTCTTGTGTTGCACAGTTTTTCAGGAAAAGAGAAATTTAGTACTGCTTATGCAAAGTCTACTTGTATTTTTAGTAGTGCAACAGGTGGTATACTTGTTTTTGCTGTAGAAGGACGTGGGCTCTACTCCCACAGTATGTAGATAGATTACCGATACTGTACTGTGTTGTACTTTTAAAGGGGGTGGATGCTGCAGTCCTGAGAATGTCCTCCTTTGGTGGAGATACCTAGTAACTATGAACCTATCTGTTTACCATCCATTCACTATTAAAATATTGCTAGCTTATCATTTTTTAATGTAACACAGGCAATTTATTCTTCAAGGGCAACAGATGAGTTTTACTTCTGCAGAGATTGTGCATATTTACTGATACTGGTGGGTTGTTGAAGTTTGAGTAGACTTTTATGATGGAAATGTTCTGAACTGGGCAATTTTGTCATTATTGGTTCATACACTTTGTTTAATTGCTTACTGGAAAAATGTTCAAAACAATAAAATTAAAATGTGCTCTAACAAGTGTGCTATATTATACAAGGGATATAATTTAATACAGTCAGGAAGGTGTATCAAAAAACACATGTATGTTTCATGTGCAATGGGTTTATCATTTGAAAGCAGTCCAAAGGTAATCTTTATCCACCACTGGCCAAATGGATTTTCTTTGAATGTGTGTTTTAATGCTGTTTGAGTGAATGTGAGTTTCAAGGGCAGAGAAGTTTTAATGCTAAGTCTATTTTTGTTGAGACACTATATTGCTTTATTTAGCAGATGTATATTAGTGTTTGTGCTAAAAAATGTAAAATAAAGGTTTTAAATTAAATCCAAATAATCATTGCAGAAGTAAAGCAGTCAGCACATTACAGTGTTTATGGCAAATGGGGCAAAATAGCCAAATAATGGGACATTGGAATGGCTGCAGGAGGAGTCTGGGGACATACTTTGGTTGTCTGTTCTTCAGTTTGCATTAGAAAGTTGGTATCCCATAATTCCACTGGGGTGAGTGGGGTTACATAATTGTGCATACAAATTTTAAGTCAATCAGCATACAGATTTGTATCTATTTTTCATGGGCCTTTGTTCAGATTTTTTGATGTTTCCAGGTTGAGAGGTATGATCTAGAACTATTCTCCATGGGACTGGACTGCTGTCACTAAAGTCCAAACTCATGCTTGTCTGAATATGCACACACACCAGTTAACTACAGTAAGATTAGAACCTTTACCTAACTAGTTACACACCCTAGAGAACACAGTACGTAACCCAAGCATCGCAGCACAAGTCTTTGGTTTGTGCTGTTGCTGGATACTTTATAGCAGATGACATCATCACTGTATGTTTGGGAGAAGATGTTGGGAGGACTGTATGAAATGGCTGTGTAAGCATGTACAACTGTAATACGTTTTATTCTCCATGACATTTGATTACTGACAGTAGGATTAATATTCAGGCTCCTCTGACTACACACACACACACACACACACACACACACACACACACACACACACACACACACACACACACACACACACAAACACACACACACACTCAAAAGGTGGCTGTTGTAGTAAGTTAATCCCCACCTATTTTATTCCCATCTGCAGAACACAGTAGTTAATATTTGCATCATCAAGGAAGTATGCTTTTTCCTTGTAATAGATGTCTTTATAGATGATGACATCATTATTATATGATGCAGGTAACATAACCTTTTATGAGAGTGGTATGCAAAGTGTGGACTTTGGATTTTC
Source organism: Protopterus annectens (assembly GCF_019279795.1). Lineage (NCBI taxonomy): Eukaryota > Metazoa > Chordata > Ceratodontiformes > Protopteridae > Protopterus > Protopterus annectens. The sequence continues at coordinate 1,756,540,409 of NC_056732.1, read as the reverse complement.
TGTTTTGGTTCCAATGTGCAGATATACTTTAAAAGACAGCTTCTCGAAGTAGATGCAATAAGCTGTTAGGAATAACTGTTGCAGAACTGAGACATATGCACCTGTTTCTCAACATACTGTGTACATTACACAGTTACAGTCACACACACTCTCTCTCTCACACACATGCACCCACACACACACACACACACACACACACACACACACACACACACACACACACACACACACACACACACACGTTTTGCAATCAGCATGGATGCAACTGTGGATGTATGTGTGTTCATATTTGTGATGAATTTTTGTCCACATTAAGACATATATAAGACAATCTCAATGTCTGCTTTAAGTATAAAGCTTTAGATGGTGTAACAATGCAGTTGTGCTATTTAATTTTTGTAGAATAGTTGACATTTGGGAACTATTATTGGCATATCCATTTTCTTTTTTTTTTTTTTTGCTAAATAAAAATTTACAAAAAATTTTATTCAGTGTTTTTCACTGAAAGATCAGACCCAGCTGCAATATTGCATATCCATTTTCAAGTACATGGGTGCAGTTCACACTGAGTAAATATATGTTCGGTCACTAACAAGTCCCTTCCCTTTGGTTTCATTTTTACATGGACTTTAATGGGATGTAGACTAACTGGGTAGTAAACATAGTAATACATGACAATCAGCTCTGTACATAGTGTGCTGCTGAGCAACTGGTTTGCAAGATCGACGGCAAAGTGTTTGCACATGAGATATCCAGATTTAATGAATAGAACTTGAACTTAAGTGCTTATGCATATATGCTACGGTAGAAATAGCTGACAGATAGTACAATGTTCATACTGTAGTTTATATTGGAAATGTTGTGTCATAAATTAATGAGATGAAGGTCTATCGCTGTTACCTTCCCTGTTTGCTTGGAGTTAAGCGACGACCAAACATGGTTCTTGACTTAAATGGGAAAAAAGTAATATTTCTATTGGTTTGACGTCAGTTGCACAAACATGCTAAGTGGAGTGGCTTGGCCATCAGCAGCAGGCACAGTACTGAATGTAAGAAATACACTCACTGCCTAGCTTTCCCTGAGGCAGCAGGTGTAAGAGCAGGAGGCTCATGTTTAGTGTACGAATGGCACAGGGTTCGAAGCCAATTCCATCTACCTTTTTTACATGTGTTGTCAGGATGGCATTACAGAAGTAAATATGATAATTCCTGCAAATGTGAGAAACTATGTCTACAGTGAAGTAATGCATAAAAATAAGCATCAATCAGTTGACTATTGCCAAAAGTATACATATAGATTTGCATTTCTATACATTCAGTGGTCTAAATAAATGTTAGAATGAATATAAATATTTCATAACACTGCCTTTACTGTGATGTAACTGTATACTCCTTTAGAGCAGCAAGTTTAAGCAGCATTATGCAGAGGTAACCACGCAATACCACAGGACATGAAGAATCATTCATTATCTCTTGGCATTGGTAAGAGATGCAAAACTCCACGCAAATGCAGAGGACAAAAAGTGAAGGGCTTTACTAGGGGGTATATCTGCCATGTGTATGGTGCGTGATTATATTTTTTGACCAGATTATAAGTGTGAAAATGGGGTAGATAGGAAAGTGGTGAACTGTGGGGCAAGCAGGGGGAAGAAAAAAGTGGAAGTAATATAGGAATTTGCAGGAGGGAATTAGAAAAGAACCATAGCTATCCACTTTTTCATCTGTGTAATATGAACATGGATAGAAAGGTGGATGAATTTGGACTGTCTCCACAACACAGATGGGTGACAGCAATGCAATTATGTTGTGTAGCCAATTGGACTGAATCAAATGTGTTTAGAAGACTCATGTGTGAAGTGGAGAACTATGTACAAGACAAATATTTTTTTGTGAGACAGGTGCTCAGTTTTTTTATTTTATTTCAAAAAGAGAAGAATGCTAGATAAGGGACATCGGTATGTCAGGGATAGGTAAGTAGGGTAGGTGGTTTGTCTGCTGATATACCTGTTAGATGACATGTATTGGGGGGTATAAATTTTATGACGACACATTTTTTGTATGGCTTTACACTCTGACAAATGCAATTTGAACAATGTGGGATTCAAACCTATGTAAAATAGAGAATACATATTTTTCCACATAGGTGTTTTCCCCTCCTTTTCAAAGAAGAACTGGTTGCTAGATATGCTCATTAGTTATACAGACACATTAAAGACTGACTGGTTAACCATATATGTGTGTGGCCTGACAAGGTCCTGGTTTATGTATTGTCATGTCTGATACAGTAATGTGTGACAATATAGTGAACATGCATATAATTCTATTACTTGCAGGAAAGATTTCCAAGTTCTGAGTCAGACCACACAATACATTCAGTTTTTCAGTATACGTATGTTGTGTGAGTTGTGTATATGACTATCATTAATGTATGAAGTCCATCCCAGGGCAGAAAAGAAACATTTAATTGCAGAGACATAATTGTCAGGATACCTCAATCATACATATGATTTATATGACATCCGCTACTATACATAGTTATGTTATTTATAATTATCTTTATAGGTTCATAGGTTCATAGGTGTGTACTAGGCTAATGGCCCTGGAGCCTTTACAAGCCTAGCCCATAGAAGTGCCCTTGGCATCATGCCACCCAACGTTAGTTCCCAGTGTTTCTATCAAAAAGACCCACTGGAGTGATCCCCGTGGTGAACTTTCTATTTCCCATCCACTCATCAAGATTTCTCTTGAAGAAGGCCAGTGAGGTGCTCTGCTTGACATGTATCTCTGGGTTATGAGCCTGTCCCTCCAGCATGTTCTGTTGATTTTGGTAAGTCTCTGGAGCATGTGGTATGGAGGGATTGGGATGTCTTTAGATGTAGCATTTCTAACAGAGCTGGGTGAGACATGTCTTAGTAGATGATATGAGACAAAGAATAGCTGGAGTTTTTTGAGTCTGTCCATGTATGACATTTGTTTAAGGCCTAGGATCCTCTTCGTGAGGTACATTTGTGGCCTTTCCAGCTGTTGCATGTGTCTAGTGAGGTACATGCCAAATGGGGCAATATACTCGATGATTGGCCTTATATTGTTAATTTTTATTAAAAATTGAGTGGAACTGCATTAATAAAATTTGGAGTCTGCTCAATTAAAGCCCTGGCTCACCTGTACTGTAGCCATAAACTTGCACCAGTTGCCACAGGGGACGTATTTGTCAGATATGTTTATTAATAATATCAACACATTAAAGAGTTGAATGGTTAACAATGTATGTGTGTGACATGTTAGTTCATAAAATTATGGTTAATTGCATAACCATAATTGTACTGATACAGTTAGACATATAACATACATTATATCATGTGTTTGCTCAATCCACCAGCTATACATAGTTATTTTTATGTATAATTATTTTATATTGTTAATTTTTATATAAATTACAGTGGAACAGCATTAATAAAACTTGCTGCTAGCTGGATTCGAACCTTGGCTCATTTGTATTGTGGTCATTAACTTACATCTATTGCACAGTGATAGCTAGGAGCAGTTATGTTTTTGACACTCATTACTGTTTAAGAGTGTTGACTGCCACCCAATGTCGCTTAGCATGTTTGCTTAATGGAAGACCACACATGCAACAATGTATCTTTTCTGAAACTGACAATGTCTCTTTATTGTCTGCAAATGTTGCGGAACTGCAGGTGTTCTGTATGCATGCTAACCACTGCACAGCACAAATTGGCATGTTTGCATGACTGAAGCCATAAGAAGTAACAATGTATCTTTTTGAAAGTGACAAAGTATCTTTTTTTTCTGCAGCATTACACTGTTTGCACACAGATGAGCAACATGCAAAGGGCAACATATATTATTATTGTAAAAACTGGTTATTGTCTTTTAGCATTAAAAGAAAAACATACGGGACTTGAACCATGATCTATATATTTGATGTGCTATGTGCTTCATTGTGTTTTCCAGGTGTGCTACACACACAGGTGAGTCACAGCATTAATTTATGCTGTCTTTATAATAGAAGCTGCTGACTGCCATGCAATTGTGCTAAGAAGAGTTGTGCTTCTTAAGGCAGCTTCCATTAAATTTAACATATTTATACATTTTGCCATGCTTGCACTAATGAAAAAATATAAAATACGTTTTAACACGTTAGAGATTTTTACACAACTCTGGATTGAACTATCATGCTAATGAACCTACAAAACACAATAGGGGTGTCTTATCCCTCTTTGTCACAGAAACATCATTGCAGCAGGAAAGCAAATCATGTACATACAAGCAATTCCCATTTCCTCTACAGTATTAACAAGACATATGCACTTGTACACTCAGATTTGTTTATACATGTGTGGCTTACATGCTTAGTGCAATGAGTGATCACACAACCATTTATGACTGTTTGTACCAATGCAGCTCTGTCTTCTCTTTGTATTGTGTTCATTCTTCTCTTATGTGTGCTGTATTCTCAGGCATGCAGTCTGTAGTGCATTTTGTATAATTGTCCTTTAAATGTATAATAAAAATACATGACAGTGAAAAACATTTTTCAGCAAAGGCCAGAGAGTCTGGCTATTAGTGAACACAAAATGATAAATGTGTGCTGTTTGGTTCCAGTTAAAAAAGTTATTTAAATTTCCACCTGCCTGTCTTTCTTACTCACACATACTCACTACTTATGTCTCAGGCTTGGCCTGCTACCCCTCCCAAACCACACCTTGTGCAAATAATGAAAACTGTGCAATCATCTTGACTCTGTCTACCATGCTCACTCACACCTGTCTGATATGTCAGGATGTAGAGCAGCACAGAGCTTGACTGTGTTCTTGTAAACACTCACACACACACACACACACACACACACACACACACACACACACACACACACACACACACACACACACACATACACACACACACACACATATACACACACACACACACACACACACACACACACACACACACACACACACGCATATACACACACACACACACACACACACACACACACACACACACACACACACACACACACACACACACACACACACACACACACACACACACACACACACACACACACACACACACACACACACACACACACACACACACACACACACACACACACACACACACACACACACACACACACACACACACACACACACACACACACACACACACACACACACACACACACACACACACACACACACACACACACACACACACACACACACACACACACACACACACACACACACACACAGACACACACACACACACACACACACACACACACACACACACACACACACACACACACACACACACACACACACAACAGGTACATTCATTCATGAGGCTTGCAGCTCATTCTATGTTTCTGCCTGCCTGTCTTTCTTGCTCACATATACTCACTACATTTTGTGTCAGACTTGGCCTCCCCCACCAAACAACACCTTGTGCAAAGGATGATAACTGTACCATATCCTTAATTCTATATTTTGGATTCATGGATACACAAGTCTTTTGTCTGAGGTACAGGGTGCAAGCTGACTGTGTGCTTAGTGTATATGTGCTTGTGATGCTGTTTTATAAATTGTACTGCTTTCTTACAGCTTTTTGTATTGTGTGTATTTTTGATGCATGAGGCCTATTAGTTGATAAAGAGCACACATCTATTGAGATAAGTCACTCCTGTCACATATTGATGTCATTGTTGTAAAACTCAACCACTTTCTACTTTGTTACATTAGCAACTAATAGTATGCAATGCTCTGCCATTTGTTTGTGTTCTTAGCCATTTATTTTCATATTCTTTGATAGTCCAGCAGTTGCAAGTGTTTTAATTCCAAGCTGAGTCTGTGTGATACTAGCAGTACACAGCCATTACATGGGTAAGTAATGTTTGTGACCATTGGTTGACATCAGTTTTACTGTATGTATGTGCATAGGATGAAAGTTGTACCCCCTTAGGTGGTCAGTATGTGTGCCATCCATTGCATTTGGCCAGCCATGGGAATATTTTGCACGGCTATGTCTACCGACATCCACAGTGGCTGGTGGTTCCCCCCTCTGACTCCTCATCTGCGTATGCCAGTGGTGTTGGGATATGTGCCCTTTCCCCTTGGTGTTCCTGTTGAAGCTGTTTTCTCAGGATAATATTGTGAAGGATGGCACAGACAATGAAAATTTCAGCACAAGTACAGGCATTGTATTGCAGGGCTCCTCCTGATGTATCTACACACTAGAACCATGACTGCATTAACCCAAACACATGGTTTATGATATTTCTTGTTTTAGCGTGTGCCTCATTATAGCATTCTTCGATGGGTGGTTGTGCATTTCAATGGATGTCATCAGCCATGGTTTGACTGCATATCCTGCATCACCCAGTAAATGTCCTTGAGGGATATCCCCAAGAAAATCTCTGGTAGAGTTGAAAGTTGTGGCAGATATGGGAGTTGTGTTAACTGCCGGGGTTGCCAGCACATACATCCAGAATGATTCCCTTTGCATTACACACAACATGACAGTTAATGGAGTAGAAGACCTTTCTGTTTTTGCACACCCTTCTCTGTTCCCCAGGTGATGCTTTGATCTCAATGTGTGTGCAGTCTATGGCACCTAGAAGATCAGTGAAGTGTGCTACATGGTAGAAATCCTGGATAGCTGTAGCTCTGTCCTCCAATGTATAGGGAAAAATGCATGTAGTCACTGGCATGGTGTAACATAGCATTCAGGAATTGATGGAAGATCCTGGATGCTGATGCCTGTGACATCCCCAGCATATCCCATGTAGGTCTCTGGAACGTTCCTATAACTAATATTCTAAATGATACAAATACCTTAGTTTCCACAGGTATTGGTTCCCCTTGGTTTGCCCTTGCTGTCAGTTGAGGAAGATAGAGGTTGCCGAGTTCCTGTAGTGTATCTCTATCCGTCCTGTATTGCTCTACTATTCCAACCTCATGCAGACCATGGAAAGTTAAATGGGGTCTAAATACCCTTCTCCTTCTTGGCCAAGATCTATTAGCAGCAGCATCAGCAGCAGCATAGACTTGGGCCTGTTTCACAGACACATGCAGAAGGGCAACAGCAGCCCCTAACATTCTTTCCATGTAGAGTAGTTTCCCTGGCTGTATTCCAGTAGGTTTTGGAATAGGTTCATAGGTTCATAGGAGGTTACTAGGCTAGCGGCCCTAGAGCCCTTTCAAGGCTAGCTATGTTAATTCTGTGTTGCCTCAATTGTCCTTGGTTAGATGGACATAATGTGTAAAGTGAGTCTATGATAATCACGGAATACCCTTGTCCATGAGGGACATGTGTGCCACCTCCAGGGTGAATTTGCGGTTTCCCATCAATTTGACCATGTTGTACTTAAACAGGGTCAGTGAGGAGCTCTGCTTCACATGAACTGGAAGTTTATTCCGGAGTAGTATAAATCTATAGGAGATATATCTGTCTCCCAGCATGTTCTGCAAATTTCACAGGCTGGGTTAAGATCCCTAGAGTGAGTGGATCTTGTGCCATTTGATTGCGGATGTGCAGCATATCCATCAGGGCAGGGTCAGGGACGGCAGACAAGGCACAAATTGCCTCTCAGCAGCCTATACAATACAGAGTATAGTGACAGGGCTTTCAGTTTATCCACATAAGTCATCATTTGGAGGCCCTATACTTTTTTGCTGAGAAACCTCTGTGGTCTCTCCAGTTGCTGCAGTATTCTGGTGAGGTACATGTAGAATGGAGCATTATACTCTATTAATGGTCTGATTATGGTTGAGTACAGTAAAGTTATAACATCTTTAGACCTGGATGCGATGCCCTTACTTATGAAATGCACAACTTAGAAGGCTTTTCTTACCACTTCATAAACTTAGTGGTCAAAGTTCAGATTGCTATCTATCTGTGTTCCTAGATATTGCACTGCTAGGTTTGAACTTAGGGGCATACTGCCAATATTGCAATTAACAGCTAATTCCACTTTGCCAAAGGGGAAAATAATGCACCTTTTTGCACATTGTTTTAGACTGTGGTTTTGACACCAGTCATTTGTCTGTCTCAGCCCCTCCAGTAATATGTTAACATCTATCGAGGACTCAGTGATTGCACCCAATTTGCAATCATCAACAAACTTGTCAAGCCAAAGGCAATCTACATTGGCCTGGACTTCCAAGAAATAGATTCCAAACAGTAAAGGGGCCAGCACAGATCCTTGTGGTATGCCATTGGTGACAACTATACTGGAAGAGGTGGAGTCACCAACTTTGACTGTCCGTGATCTGTCTGAGCAATTGGCTACCCATCTAGTGATTTAAGGGTTGATCCTCAGCTGGGGTAGTTTCTCAATGATACCTAAATAGGGGATTGTGTCAAAAGCCTTACCTAGGTCAGGACAGGCAGTTTGTACTGTCTTACCTTCATTCTGGGCTTTGGTGACTTTCTTGAAGAAGTCTACTAGGTTTAATAAGCATGATCTACCCTTAACAAAACCAAACTGCATTGGGTCTAGAGTTTGAAGGTTGCCTATGTTCTTGTTCATACAGTTTGTGATGATTCTTTCCATGGTCTTGCAGATGAGGCTAGTTAGACTTATAGGTCTATAGTTCCCAGGGTTGGTTGATGGCCCCACTTTGCGCAAGGGGGTTACTGTTGCTGTTCTCCACTTTGCTGGAACAAAACCAGTTGTCAGGCTCTGGTTAAACAGAATGCCAAGTGGGTCCACTAGGTCCTGTTTGAGATTGCTTAATATGCAACCTGATTTATTATCTGGTCACAATGAGGCTGTGTTTTGGCCTCGGAGAGTGCAGATATGACCTGATCTCTAGAGATATTAGGCAGGTGAAGTTTGTGCCAAATCTGTCAGCTAGCAGGTTGGCAATTGCCTCTGATATAGTATGAGTTGTACCATCTACTACCAGTTTGGCACATAGCTGAGCATTCTATTTTAGCTTTCAGGTGTAGTTAAAGAATGCCTTATGATTATCCTTAACTCAGAATGCTATTTTAGCTTCATAATTAACTTTAGAGGACCTTATAAGATTTCTTATTCATAGGTTCATAGGTTGGTACTAGGCTATTGGCCCTAGGGCCTATACAAGCCTAGCCATAACAATTCCCTGGCTATTTCTTCCCACAATATTTGCTTCTCTGGACCCCTGTCTAGCAGGGTGACTGACATGAATTGCTTGTTGAAGCTGTGGAGGGAATTCTTCCTCTGCTGAGTCAGTTCCCTCTTTTTCTTAGACATCAGTTTCTGCCTTTTGTTATATAACCTCTTTATACTTGAGGTGTACCAGGGTGGTGCATTTTTCTTTTTTTTTTTTTTTGGGAGGACCTGGTTTTAATCTGGTTATGCACAGCTGAGTCTATACAGTTGCTCAAGTGTTTATACAGGTCATTTGTGTACACCTCTCAAGTTGTCTGTGATTGAATGGGGTATAAAACTCTTTATACCATCGCTTAGTAGGCTGTAGTTTGCTTTGGAATTTTTTTTTTAGTTTTTTGCTCCTGTGGTAGTGACAGGTTCAATAGTAACTTTGAATGAGACTGATTTATCTCCAACCTTATCAGAGAGGGCATTACACAGGGGGAGAGCAGTGATACCCCATGTTGGTGAGTACTATGTGTAGGACACTTGAGATCCTTGTGGGGGTGCAGACTACCTGTTCCAGAACATTTGTATTGATAAAGTCCAGGAACCTCAGGGCGAGCATGTTCATGCTCATCTATGTTACCCAGTCAATGGAAGGATACTTGAAATCTCCCTTGGCTAAGTGTTGGCTGTATGGCAATTGACTCCAGTAAGTCCAGGTAGGTGATGTGCTTTTCTTGGTTCATGGCTGGGGAACTAAAGCTAGTAATTATGTGGTAGGGTATTTTGCCTATAGTTAATTGGATATGGAATAGTTCGAGAGAGTCTTAACTGTTTGCCAGTTTTGAGGCATAGTTGGCTTTAATGAAGATGGATACGCCTTCATCTTTGGTTCTTAATGCTCATTTTGAGGTCTGAATATGTGGAAGGCAATGTAGCCATGCACAAGTGGTGTGCTGGAGTTCTCTCCATGGCCTTGAACCATGTCTCAGTGACTGAACAGATGTCAGCATCTTCCAAGGTGAGAAATGCTTCCAGGGAGTGCAGTTTCATGTTTAGACTCCTAGCATTAAGCAGCAGAACCTTGAGTTTGTCTCGAGTGGATTTTTTTTATGTCAGAAATTTTGTTGTTTTGACATTGCCTAAAAAGGCACTATGGGGATGCAAGTGCCTTTGCCATTATCTGAAAGCCTAGAGGAGACTGGTGTGAACCATCTCTGGCAAAGCAATATGGCCTGTTAACCATGTCTTTCTAGGCTGACAGATACTGGATCCTTCTGGAATGACACTACAAGCTAAACAAATTGCTAAAGTCAATCATTTTTTGTTTATATTGTGGCATCATCGTTGGTGAAGGTAGAATGCTGCTTAGGTCTAGGGTTTTACCTGCCTGGGACACATAATCTGAGAGTTCAGTCATGTCTCTCTTCATATAATCTAGAGAGGTACATCTCAAGTCATTCACCTCAACATGGACTATGACAGAGTCATAACGATACTTGTTGTTGAGTGACTTGAGTACCTTTGAGTGACTTTGATGGATCCTGTAATCTGACAGACAGCTGATTGTGACCTTTTCCTTGTCCAGTTTGGTGAGGGGGGTATCTGTGTGTCTCACTATGGAGTTGCCTGTGACCAAGACATTAGGTTTTGAGGCATTTTGCCTTAGGGGCTTATTTAAGGAGACACTGATGTATGTGTTATTATGTGTAGTGGTTTCTATTTGTATAGCAGTGTGTGCAAGTGGTTTACGTTTGGGAGGTCTCTGATCTTTTGGTAGGATTATAGTGAGGATCTCCACGTATATGGGTTCATGTGGTGTGACTTCATTTTGTGTGAAATGCGTGTACTGACTACCTGTTTGATGTCCAGTTTCAAGGCTTATCTATACAGGGCACCACTGATCCATGTTGTATGGTTGTATGGTTCACTGCACTTCGCAAATGCGAGGCTTAAATACAGGTGAAATGAAAGCACTTTTAGACTACTCTGCCAATAGGAAAGCATGCAATGAAACTTCCTGCAGTAAGCCCCAATCCAGAGAAAGCTGGAGCTACACTCTTCTGCCACAACGTTTCAGGGGAGCCCTTCTTAATGTGAAATGGCTGGGCTAGTGCTCAAGTGTGTCAATAACTGCCTAGATTCAGCAGGTCTGAATATAGTCTATACTATCTAGGTATCAGAACAGTGCAAATAAAGTGCAGAGAAGTGCAAAAAATATTTAGAGCCTTTTTGTGTGTTTCCCAGCTGCGATAGACCAGGTAAACATCTATTGCCACCAGATGAACCATCCCAGTCCTCCCACTGCAAAAGCACAGTAAAGGAGTGTCCAGAGTAAAATGCTACCACAAACTTAAATGGCACAAAATGCTACCACAAAAAAGTTAAAGAATTTGAGGTTAAAACCTGCACTGAGTGTACATGATTGCTTTATAGCTTTTTGAATAACTCCTCCATCTTGAATTGTTTGGTTTGCATACAGTTCAGCTGCTTATGATGTAATTAGCTTGCCACATGACATTTACCATGTTTGCATGGCTCTGCATGGCATGTACAGCCACTTACATAATACAAATATCATGATGCACACACAGTTTTAGAGCACTGAGTAGGCTTTATTGAATCCAAACCATTATGCTGCATCCAATGGCACAAGAAGGCAATATAGAAAGTTGGCACAAAAAACACAAATGAGCGTACAAACTTTTATTTCAACACTTTCATCCATAGACTTCTTCAGAACACAATTCTCCATTCTAAATGGCACTTTTTTACTAAACTTTCCCTAACTACCCATTCGATTATTCAATAAACCAGTAAGACCATATTATTTGAATACATCAACAATACATTGAAATAAAACCATGTATAAAAGGTTGCATCAAAGAAAATGCATCAACTTTTTTTATTTATTCAACTTTAACCTCCTATCCCTTATAAAATGCTTAATACTAATAGTTTCATTCAACCCTGTTTTTTATCAGCTTCTAATTTAATTTGCCAAATGGTCTCCCTTTGTTCTATAAAATTATTAAAGTTTCCTCCCCTTAAATCAAATCTGCCTTGTTCAATAACAGAAAATAGAAAAAAATAAATTCTTGTAGAACCCGTGTGTGTAGTTGATGTACAGCTTTTTATGTAGGCATGACTACCCTGGCCCTATATGAAAGAATGAGGTAACATATGCACACTATAAAAAGAAAGATATGACTAATGCTCTTTTTAAACACATGTTAGAATGTACAGAATATAAAAAAAAAAATTTCTATTATTGAACAAGGCAGGTTAGAAGCAGATGAAAGTGCTTAGTTTTGTTGCTTTTTAAACTGTGTTACATAATAAATTCATTTTTCTGCCTGTCCAGTTTGATGTGTAGTGTGTCTGAGGTCTGCCACTTTGGTTTTGGCTCTTAGTAGTACCATCTACTTCATTGTGTTTGCCATAATCAATTATTAACACTTTTGGGCCTTTTTGGTAGACACTTTGGGAAACAAAAGGACTGTGAAGTGCTCCAACAATGTTCAGAGCAAGAACAAAGGTTGAGAGAAAAACTAGAAGAATAACTAGACTTTCAAGTTGATGTCCTAAATTTAAGTGGTGGTAGTCTCAGTAATGATGTTTGTCAGGTATTATAGGAATAGCTTGAGCCATATATACAATTTTGGGAAGTAATATCATTTTTATTAATTGCAATCTATCTTCAAAGATTATATACATTTTATTCCATTTATCCACATAAGTATTCATTATTTTTATGTTGCTATTGTAATTTGTAGTTAAGGTTTCTTCTGATTTTTTTACATAAAGTAATACCTAAGCAGTTTAAAGTGGATACTTGTTTTCCAATTATATGAGTCCCGTCTACTAGGTCTTCCCTATTTTTGTTTAATGCTATGAAGCTAGATTTTGTTTTGTTAAAGTGGAGACCTGAATTTATATTAAATTTGTCAACCTGTTTATCTAATTCTCTTAAAAAAAATTGATATATGTAGAGTAAGGAGCACATCATCAGCAAATAATATTATTTTAGAATTGTATTGATCATATATATTAATACCTTTTATATTAGAGTTGTCAGATATTAAAGAGGAAAATATTTCTATTGCTAGTGCAGATAAATGGGTGACATAGGGCAACCTTGTTAGTTCCTTTAGTTCGAGGTATAGATTTGGAAGTAAAAGGTCCTAATTTTGCATATGCTAGATTATTTTTTAAATATTTTTAAAAGAGTAATAAAAGAGAGAAGAAAATCATATAGTTCTATGACTTTAAATAAATAGTCCCATTTTAAAGAATTAAAGGCTTTATCTATATCTAGTACAATTAATAGGGCTTCCTGATTCTCTGCATTCAATATGTCAATAAGTGTTAATATTCTTTGTATGTTATCATATGTGTGTCTATTATGTATAAATCCAGTTTGATCTTCATTGATAATTTGAGTCAAAGATTTTTTAATTCTGTTAACTAGTATAGACATGAAGCTTTTATAATCATTGTTAAGAAGAGATATTGGTCTACAAGAGCTGCAATGTGTAGGATCTTTGTTCTCTTTTATAATGGGTGTGATTAAAGAATATTTCCATGATGGTGGTATTGTGTTTTTAGTTTGGATTTCAGGCAAGGTTTTAAGAGAAAGTGTAGTTATAGAAGTCGGAAAAAGTTTGTATAATTCTATAATATTTCCATCAATTCCTGGAGCTTTACTACATTTACTTTCTTTAATATTTTCTATAACTTCTTTATGTGAAATTAATTTTTGGATATCAAAATTTAGTTTTTCTGGGATTTTCTTGATTTTTGGGAAAATTTGTTTCCAAGTTTAGAGGATTATTTTGGAAATTATTATCTTTATAATGTTCGGTATAATGATGTTTGAATGCATCTAAAATGTCACTTATATCTGATGCTTAGTTTTATTTTCCCTCATGTAGTATACAGATAATGTTATTAGTTCTTGATTGTATTTTGATTCTCGTAGCTAAGTTATCATGTGTTTGGGTTAAGCTGAATAAGAGTTTAATTTTAATTTTTCTAGGGCTAAATTAGTTTTATGGGATAGAATTTCATTATATTTTGTTTAGTTTGTCAACTGTCTTTTTGTTATTTGAAAAATTTACCGGCTTTTCAGATTTAATCTTTCTAAGTTGGTTTTGTATATTATCTAATTCTGATTCCTATTCTTTTGATTTATTTTTGAACCATGTAAGAATTTTACCATATATAAAAGCTTTCAATGAATCCCAAATCACAACTATGTTAGTCTCTTCAGAATAATTAGTGCCTAGAAAAAGTTGCAATTCTGATATCAGCCATGGTTTAAATTCTTTCAATTTTGTAATATATGCAGGAATTCTCAGCATATGTATTGTTTTTTTTTTTTAATCTATAATAGAGTTATGATCTGATAAAGGACAGGGAATTATTTAAGAAGTAGATATTTTTGTATTTAGATCTTGAGAGACATACATTCTGTCGATTCTAGTTTGAGTACCAGATCTGTAATTTTAGTGTGAAAAATTTAATGAGTTAGTTTCTTTAAAATTAAAAATGTCTAATAGATTAAGATTTTCACACCATTTCTTAAGACGTTTTGCTGCTGAAGTAAGACAAAAAGGTCTCTTATTGGGAGTATCAGAACTATTAAATAACAAAGAATAACCACGAAACTGGAACCATCATGGTTATTTTTTGCTAGTTACTAGTTTGTGTGTTTTGTTTGTATTCTTAGTATCAGAACTATCTAAAATACAATTACAATCTCCACCTGTTATCAAGTTACCTTTATAAGTGTTAAAAATGAAATCTAAATGGTTTTAGCTGTCACTACCCCTATGCCAGGAAACCAATACAGATTCATTAATGTTCATATCCTGTTATTAAATTTTAGCATTACAAGAACCATGAATTCTTCTTTATCTACATAATTATAGATAACTTGGGGATTAGTGGTATTTTCTTCCATAAGATAATCACTCCTCTGTTTTTTTTTTTTTTTTTTTTTTTTTTTTAATATGGAGAATGAGACAGCGTAAGATATTTTTTTGGATTCCATATAAATTTTTCATTTGTTTTGAAGTGAGTTTCTTGGAGAAACTTGTGCTATATTTAGTTTTAAATATCTTAGTAAATTTTATCTCTCCTTTGGATTATTTAAGCCATTAATATTTAAAGAGAGTAGTGTTAGATCCATATTTATTTACTTGGAATTGGGAGATGATTAAATATATTTAACAGAGTTTAAAACTCTTCCATGACAATAAAGTTGAATATATCTTTCATTATTTTAAGTATTGTAATTTGAAAGGTTTTCTAAGTTAAAGAACATATAATAACTTTTGGATCAGGCCTATAAAAGACAGAAAATAGTATCATGAAAACATTTTATATAACAATTAACTTCAAAAGTTAGGATTTTCCTTATCCTACATGGGACGGTAATCATTCCTAATCTAATAGACAGAGAATAATTTATTGGATTAACCATCATGCCTCAGCAACAAGAAGCCTTAAGAGCTCCATATATGTTTCTACAGAGATTTTATGGTTATAAATGAGATGTACATTTTTAACTATACTGATTCATTAATTATAACTTGCATTAACTTTGATTAATTGTAGAGCTTTGCTTATGATTTGGTTGCTATATGTCTTCATATCGCATATAATAAACAGCTTTAAATTTAAACAGGTCAGAACCATTTTTTTATAGAATATAACTTAACTAAAGAAATATAGATGTAATTCACACTAATAAAGAAAAATAATATTCTCAGTATTATATATTCCCAAATGTTACAAGATTATCTCTCCTATTATATGTACCTTAGTTAATTAAATTATTATTTAGTAATAGTATAGTTTTATAGTTGAATGACCTTAATAGTTATCATTGTAAATGGGTGAGTTTGGCATACTGCGATGTGTGAGATGTTCACAATGTTGGCCAGATAATTCCATTCCTTTTTTTTTTTAATAATTCACTGATGTGAGTGTTTCTCAGGGAGAATAAATACTATATAAATGATGATTGCACCCAGTGCATTACATTTATATTTATATAATACTATATTCACACTTCTGCCAGTTGAACAAATAGTATGTAGATAACTAAACTCCAGACATATGACTGGTTTGTGTGGGGCAGTAAAGTTCATAGTGAGGCTAAGGACAGACTGATGCAAACCATAGGGTGTTAGATTTCTATTTATATGCCTTAGCAGCATTGGTGACACATACAAAATTGTGTGTGTGTGTCTATATATATATATATATATATATATATATATATATATATATATATATATATATATATATATATATACATATATCCATATACAACCCCCTCTTCCTACTTTTGCACATGGAGTTTTGGTGCTCTATATCACATATCTATATATGTACATAGCTATAGTCATAGATATATATCCATATAGCTAAAGACATGCATATAGAAAGATACAGATATCTGTAGATGTATATTTGTGTTTTACTTTACATTATACCTAGCAGCAACATGCTAAACCTCAACAAAAAATGTAGAATACACACCTACTCATGTATCAAGAAACAACCTTGGTGCATACAATATTTATGTTTTAAAACATGAAGAAAAACATTTTTTGTGGGGGAAGGATCCCATGTATCTCCCTTGTGGAGGGATGCACTCCCATACCCCAAGCTAATTATATATACTAAATCTGAGCTCCCACAAATACAGAGTAGGGACATATACACCAATCCTGGGAATTGTTCAATTTCTGAAATTGTCAACCAGCTGTTTAGTTCATCATAAACAGTCAATTAAGTAGTTGTCAACCAAACATGCATTCAACCATAAGGATGGAACCCATACATCTATATATAGATTCACTTCAGAATCTTGAACAGCCGAAAACCTGAATTTCATATGGCCGAGACCATATGATTGAGTTTTCAGAAGCTCAAAGTCCTGAAATGAATAAAAAAAAAAAAAATAAAAATAAAATGTTTCTGTGGGGGGGGGGCAAGCACCCCTGTTCTCAACCCCACACCCCTGCTACTTAAATATACCAACTCTGAGATTGCACTACAGCAAGGAAACAGGAAATCTCCCTTTTTGCGCTGTATGCAGATCTCCGTTCAGAATTTAGAGTTTCTGAAAACTCAATCATATGGTCTTGACCATATGAAATTTGGGTTTTCGGCCATTCTAGATTCTGAGCAGAACCCATATAGTTATAAATATGTGTATATATATATATATATATATATATATATATATATATATATATACACACATACACACACACACACATATAAATATATATATATATATATATATATATATATATATATATATATATACACACACACACATATATATATATATATATATATATATATATATATATATATATATATATATATGTATATGTGTGTATATGCTTTTACAACCCATCCCATGACAACTTGTACTATAATTATAGTTTTGTTTGTGAAGGGAAGAGAGAATGGTTTGTGAACTAGTGGAATACTTTAATTGTCTAAAGCTTCACATCACTTACTTATTAAAACTTATGTTACCTCCAATTTAATAAAATGTGTTGGTCAAAGGGCAAGATAATGATAAGAAAAAGCTAATTAAAAAACATTAAAACAATTAAAATTTTGGTTTAATCACATGAAGAGTACACTTAAATCCTGTGGAACATCTTAGCAGGCAGCACAAACACAGACCACCTTACATGAGTAATAACCCTTCAATCATTTAGACGACAGGAGAATAATTATTTATAACTAATAGCTCGAGAGACTGTCAAGCTGATAATAAGGTAATATCAAGAAAGAAAAAAAACAATCACTAAACTAGGCTTTTTAAAGTTAGACAATCTGTTAATATGTTTTTTAGCATAAAATAAACACTATCAAGTGTATGTGTCCCTTGTTAAATTCAAACATAGATATTACTATGAGATATAAGAATATCAAGTTCAGTTTAGGAGAGAAAGTGCTCCATTAATGTTATTCTTTGCAGTGTATTTAGATGACTAGCATTTCTTTTCTAAATCAAGAAGAACCTTTTAAGCAGTAAAAAAAAAAGAAAAAAATTGTAGAAATTAAAAAAAACAAAGATATTCATACCTGTAATAGTATATTATGAACATTGAGGCAGTAACAAGTCATGTTAAAGTAGAAACTTTGAGAGATTTTGGGTGGACCAGTTATTTTGGAGTAAGTCTTTTGTTTTTTTGTTTAACATTAGTCCAGGAATTGTTTTCATTTGCTCTCTTCAGAGGGATAACATTGTTGTTTTTTTATGAATGTCGAAGCTTCTAGATGGTTAAAATATCTCATTTCATTTGAATAATGGATTTTGATTCTAGCAGGAAAGGCAAGCTGTGACTTGATGTTGTTTTGCTTAAGCAGTCTTATTAGTGGCCAGACTTTCTTTCTTTGTTCCAGTACTTTCATGGAAAAATCATTGTCATATCTAATTAAGTTTTGATTATATTTCAAACGTGATTTCCTCCAAGTGTTTTTAGAAGTAATTCTTTGTCCAAAAATGATATTACTATTGATCTAGGAGGTATTTTAGATGAGGTTGAGGCAGGTTTTCCGAAAGTTGTGTCAGCCCTTTCGATGCCAAATGACAATCCTTCTTTTAGATCTAAAAACTCAGGAATCCATGAAGTTAAACATGAAATAATGTCCTCACCTTCAGGAATCCTAAAGATTCTAATATTTGGCTTTCTTTCTCTATTCTCTAAGTCATCCACCTTGTTAAGGAGCCAAGTATATTGTTTGAGAAGATATTATTTTTGAATTTCTTCTTCTCTGAGTATTACATTGATATCATTTAATGAAGTTTCTAAATCTGTTATTTTTGCTTGTTGTTGTAGCATTTCCTTAAGAACATCAGTTTGCTTTTGACAATTAAGTATTAGATCTTCCAAGTTTTCTTTAAAAAAACATCCATTTTCAAATATAGTTCTTGTAAAGTAGTAGTCACCAGTTGCAGTTCTTTCTTTAAAGTCACATCACAATGGAAATTCCTTGAGTTGCTCATTTCCAGTATCTGTTGAATCTCTAAGTATTTCAGACAGGAAAATATTTATAAAAATCTATCAAAGTTTCTATTTATGTAGTTTAGATCTTTAGCTATATGATTTTGATATTTTTGTTTGAAAAAAATTAATATTTCCTTTATATTTTGATAATTCTATGGAGCTCTAAAATGAAGCTACTTTCAGTTCACCACCAGGTTCCGTCCCCAATACCTTAAGTACATTTTTGATGGCATATATGGGACTGAGAATTCAGATGAGAAATGTAGAGGGAGGAATACTTACAATCCATCATTGATTCTGACTTTACTAGTATTCAGTGTTTTGTGTGAGAAACAAATTGGGAAATTATGTATGTATTCACCAAAGTTATTCAACCTCCCTTTGAAAGAGGAAATTGCTCTACATAATTTGTCTTCTAACAAGGATTTAAGTGTTGTGAAAGCCCATAAGGGGGCTATGATTGTAGTCATAAAATCAGCTGACTACAATAAAGCCATTTTTGAATTGTTAAAGGATAAAAGGTGTTATAGAATAGTTACACCTGAACACATTAAATGAAGCTTTTTGAAAGTTGACACAACATTGTTTGATCTGTTTAGTCAAGGGGGATTGGGTCATTTGACCTATAGACATTTACAAGTGTAGTACCCCATGTTGGCTGTACTTTTTGGGATTCTAAAAGTACATGAGGACAAAGTAAATCCCCCTTTTAGGTCTATAGTGTCATCTGCTTTTTCAAAGATGGAACCCATTTCCATATGGTTGGATGAGATTCTGCAGCCCAGTTGTCAGAATTCAAGGTTCTATTTACATGATTTTTGGCATTTATTAGAGTTGTTGGGCCGTGTCACAGATTTTGATTCACCTTTTGTTTTTACATCTCTTGATGTGACCTCTTTACACCAGTAATGATCAGAAGGTAGGATTAGAATACTTAAGAGAGTATTTCAGCAGTTATACCACTTTTGATAATTATAAAATTAACACAATTTGTGTTCTGATGGAAGTAGTACTTGAAAATATTTTTTCAGATTTGACAGTTTTAATGTTTTATTTCCACAGGTTTCAGGAATAGCCATGGGGTCTAGAGTAGACCATCATTTGCCAATTTGGTAATGGCCATGTGGGAGATTAAATATCTTATCTAATAGCCCATGGCTGAGAATTTATTGATTTACAGATGACACATAGATTATTTATTTTTCTTGTTGAAGGGCGACTATGCACCTTTTTATTGCTTGTTAATGATTTAAACAATGCTACTAATTTTTTAAAGTTTACCATTTGTGGTTTTGGAGATTGTATTGAGTTTTTGGATGTGCACTCACTTGGCTTTCAATTCTAGTCAGGATGCTTTTTCAAGTCAAATTTTTAGAAAATCAAATCAGTATTTACATAAGGATAGTTTACATCCAGAACACATGAAGAGAGGGGTGGTCAAAGCTCGGTTTATACGTCTGAGTCGGTTCACAACTGACCACTGAGTTTTCATGTTTGAAACTGCAAAGCTTAGTCATTTTTTATTCAGAGGGGGTTATGACTCCAGTTGGACAGAAAGAATTGTCAACAAAGTTGCCGCCTTATGGGACAGTACAGTGTGCCCTATTTTGGTGGTTCAGGGGCAAAATGAGGTTGGTACTAGAATGTTTATAGCATTGAGCAGTATGAATCCTGACAGTTACTGGTTGGCATTCCCTCCCCCAGGTCTAATGAAATGGGATTGATTATATACATTCTTTTAGACAACTGGAAGGTTTTGATGGGTAACCCTGAGTTGGTGAAGATTATAGGTGAAAAAACATTGTTCACCTTCAAAAACAAGCTGTTAATATTAAAAAAAATTCTTGAAAGAGGGAAAAGTATTTTCCCACAAGTTTGTTCCAACACTTTTGGTACTTTTTCCTGTGGGCATTGTAGGCAGTGCAGATTTATTACTAATTCCTCACTGGTGGAATTTAAACATGTTAACAAGACTATTTGGGCAAAGGATTGGTTTACTTGTAATACCACCGATGTAGCTTATTCTGCACTCTGTAATTCTTGTTCATAGTTCATAGTTCATAGTTTTTACATGGTTAAGACAATAAGAACACTAAATAAAATAATTTATGAACATGTTTTGGCCATAAAAATAGGGATTTGTCAAATACTCTGGCTAGACATGTGTCTGGGTGCAATAATTTTAAGAAATATTCATTGTTTGTACCGGACAAGGTTGACTCAGATATTTTTGTGGTGATTATAATACATTATTAGAGTGCCATGAAAGCTTAAGGCAACATTTTTTAGTAGCTGAACAGGCACCTGGTCTCAATGAGACAATTAACATAAAACGTTTCTTGCAGTTGCAGAAACTATAATGATAGTTTAAAGTTTTTGTACATATGTTTTAAATGGTTAACATAATTGAAGTTTTATTTAATGCTTTTATATTTCATTTTATTTGATTTAATTAATTGCACAAACAACATTTAAGATATATTATTTGTTAGTATTCATTTTATTACATTTGTACATGATTTTGTTGTTCATTGGTTAGCATTGTCACATGGTTATTTTCTATTCATATTTAAACAAGTGGTGGAGTGTTTTTCATTATTTCTGAAGAAGTTCTAAGACTATAGTTAAAAAGAATGAAAGTGCTAAAGTTGTAGTCCGGTTCTTTTCCTCTGTGGTCTTACTAGTAGTTTGGAGTTTTAATTTGGAGCATCTCTCTATTGTGTTTGAATGGGCATCTTGGAGTAATTTACTCATGTATAGCAGACTGCATAGTTATTCATAACTATAAGTGCAAACATGTTAATGTTTGTACAAATACACACCTGTCATTCCCTAGGCTGTGCAATGAAACATAAAACTATTCTACTCTGGCTAAGCACAACAGTTGTGCATAAGGCAAAATGGCAGCCCTTAACTTTCATAGGGTATATATGATCTGTAAAACAACAGTATCACATTAACCAGGTACAGGACCATGGACTTCGGCTACACCTGATAGATCTATGAAAAGGTGAGAGAGATATTGTCAGCAACACCAAATGTTGCAGTGTTACAAGATAATATGTGTGTATATCCACATGTTCAGTAGCTAATGTGATACTGGTATATTGCTGACATTCTGAGTATGTGTACACAACTGTGGGTAAAAACCAATCCCCCCCCCACAATGCAGATAGACTTGACACCCCATGTACTGGTCTGTAGAGCCTGCCACAATGACTGATACAGTATTATACTGTGAAACACAGTAAGCTTACCTGGATGCTCCTCTGATGTGGATGCTGTGGCACCCACCTCTAGGATACATGGTGTGATGGATGCCTGGGAGCTGTTGATTGATCCTAGTTTTGCCAGGAATTCATCATTGGCTGAGAGTGGTTGTTGTGTCTCAGGTTCTCCACTAGTGGCAGCACAATCCCTGGCAAGAGCAGCTGCCCTTTGACGTGCAGCATTGACCATATCTGTGGCCCAGTGTCAGACCTGCTTGCCTGTCCTGTCCTGTTGGCCAGTCTAATTAACTGCCCTGACAAGGTCACCCCACAATGCTGCCTGCTGTTCATGATTGTGGTGACCCCTGGAAAGCAGGATGTGATGGTGGAATCTGAGGGCATCCAGTATAGCATTGTTCTCTGCAGACAGAAATGGTGGATGTCTCCATTGGTACATCATTCCTGCAAGACAACAAGTGGGGAACACATTACAGGACCAGATACAAAGATTTCCACTATGTACAGACCTTACACACCTATAATGTCCTGCACTATCCACTGCTCCCTCACACACCATACCCCACAGTCTGGCAATACACTGCATGTGTGGCTATCACCAAGATAGTAGCAATACTGGGTAATGTTCCTGTGTGCCATGACAGATTCTGCTGTATGTCTCTACACTCATCAATGCAGTCTACTGTGGTGTGTCCCCTATGGCCAAATCCCCACTAACATGTCACATGGCCACTGTTGGACAAATAGCAGTGTGTTATTACAACGACTATAGGGAGACAGTCCAGCAGCACCATTGTGCCAAAATGACAGAAAGCAATGCAAATCTGCTGTAGTATATGCTCCCTATAGGCAAATCTGCTGTAGTATATGTTCCCTGTAGGCATCATACCTCTCAACTATATAGAAGTTTGGAGAATGTCAACATGTTCTCCTCACAGATATCATTTTTGCACAAACTTTTGGATGTCTGACAAATGGTTGTCCAATCATTGATGATTGCTGTCAGTAAATTAAGCAGAATCTAACTGTCACATGTCACACTCCTCAGAAAACACATGCCACAGTAATATCTGTGCCCATTTTATTTTATTTTATTTTTTTATACATAGAGAGTGGAATGTTGGGGAAAGGATATAGGTACATGCAGGGAGGTAAGCTAGATAGGACAGGATGCAATTGCATACAGACAAGACAGTAGACAGAGGTGGTGCATAACACTTGAGGGGGGTAAACACCTTGGATGGCAAAGGTGTTGTGGAATCCAAAATTTATGTGCTTCCAGATGGCAGCAGGATGACTGATGTCCCCAGCCATGGGCAGTCAACACTGCTCCTTTACTGCCCAGAAGATGGCTGTGCTGTAGGCTGGGTGCCAGGGCCAGCTGGCCCCACCAGATTGTCCAGTGTGCCCTCAATCTGGTGCAGGTGATGTTCTTAGCTCCTATGAATAATCCTGCACATGATGGCCAGTAGTTGATCTTGGTGACTACCGCCCCTCTGCTACTGCTCCCAGGGGAAGACGGGCCTCTTTCCCTGAGGCAGTTCCTCCCGAAGTACAGAGAGTAAACAACTATCATGCTTGCTTGGCAGGCATGGGGATAGAACCCAATAGAGGTGACTACCGAGGATATCTTCATAAACTGTATTAACTGAGTGCAGCAACCTTTAACAGACACTCCAAGTATACAGCCATACCAAAGAGTACACTTTTTATTTCATTCATTTTATTTTGTCATTATTATACTTATTTCCTTTATTTTATGCTGTATTTTCCCATTTCTGGTACTGATTGTAACAGTCTGTGACATCTAAATACAAAATTATTTACTCATACTGAGGGCTACCTCACCCATTTACCTGTAGTTTATGTGGAGAGAATATATTTTAACTTTACATGACTGATACTGTAATGTCTTGTGCTATATAGTAGTGGATTCAAAGCCTGGTCTGTGTGTTGCAAAATGTACTTCATACAGATCACTTAGAAAACTGAGCTACTGAGTTACTGCTGATTACTGACTGACTGATATTTGCCTAGAGCTTATCTGCAACCAAAATATGACCTTGTAGTAGGACTAAAGTTTTATACTAGACTGCAGTGACAGTTGAACACACATGCATGAAATTCAAGCATGACAGAGATAGTAGGTAACCTATACATTACTACATGGAATGCAGGTATACACAATATATTGCTAGTGTGTTGAATTATCTTTTAAGTCAACAAACAATATCTGATTATGGGTTATTATTTGCAGTCTACAACTATTACACTGTCATACGTAACTGCAGCATCACACCTCACAGCGTGAATGCATATAGCTGACATGCAGTGCTGAAAACTATACAATCCTGATGTACACAGTTTACCTTGGTGTTATTGCTCTTGGTTCATGTGTAGTTGCAGAATAGTTGTCATAATTCATTTCTTACAAAACAGCTCTGACTCTACACTTACTGCACAACAGACTTTATTAGAGATACCTTAATGCAGGTACTGATATTATGTCATGTTTTTTATTGCATAACAGTTATCACAATTGATTTCTTGCAAAACAGACTTAATTCCACACTTATTGCACAACAAGCTTTATTAGAGATACCTTCATGCAGTTACTGGTATAATTTTGAGTATTTTATTGCACAACAGTTGTCATTGTGCAGATGTCGCAATACAGCTGTAAGTCCACAGTTATTGCACTGCAAACTTTATTGCATATACTTTATTACAGATAATGTTTTACTCTTCCCTGCTTATGGCCCTACAGTTGGCAGTAGGCACTTATTGCTGTATACCTGTAAGTCCACATTAATTGCAATACACTCTTTACTGTATATTCCTAATTGCAGTTAATGTTTTAGTCTTTCTTGCTTATTTTACTATAGATAGCAAACTACATCTGTATGCATTACACTCACAATGCAACCTAGACAAGCACCTGGCATATGCCTCAATGTTGCGAGGCCTCTCCTCTGCAGCTGTTGAGAGAGAAGAACACCATTATGCATAACAGTTTAGCAGACATTCAGATTAGATATTAGTGGTATATACGTAATGGTACTTGCATACATGTGGGACATCACCTGCCCAAAATTCTTGGACAGGTGAAAATGTGTAAAATGTAAAAATAACAGTTTAATTTTTTTTTTTTTATAATTTCCAATATGTTTGCCCGCATTTGAGCTAGTTTGCACAGGTATGCCCTTCGCTCAGCTACAGTTAACAGACATTGAAAAGCACATAAGATCTACATATGCAAATTAAGCCAAGTAGCAATAGCGTAGCGGTAGAGACGTCGGCCAAAGAGGAGGTAGTCATGGTTCGAGCCCCCACAACATCATTCTCCATTTTTATTTAAATAAGTATGAAACAATTCCCCGACATATATAACTATAATTTAAGTAAAATGTAATGAAATAGCCCATGTATTTGTGAACAAAATCGATATAATATATAAAAAAAGGATCATAATTGCCCATAGCTTAGCAGTGCTTTAACAAGCTGAATATGAGTGCCTGTAGCTGAGCAGCACTTTAACAAGTGTAATATGAGTGCCCATAGCTGAGCAGTGCTTTAACAAGCTTAATATGAGTGCCTGTAGCTCAGCAGCACTTTAACAAGCTTAATATGAGTGCCCGTAGCTCAGCAGCGTTTCACCAAGCTTAATATGACTGCTTATAGCTAAATAATGCTTTACCCAGCATAAGCCGTTTGTGCGGAGCTGCGCAGCGCGCCAACCAGCTTACCATCGGGCAACGTTGGGCAACATGTAGCAAAGTTGCCTTTACACAGACACACCTCCTAGCCTGCCTAGACAGTAGTAAAATAAAAAAGCAATGACAAGGGTTGAACCCAGGATACTGTGCACCATAGTCAAAGTACTGAACCACTAAGCCCTGACAGTTGTACTTAGAAATACAGTATTACCATACATATATGAATGAATGAAAATATAACCATGACAAAGCAGGTTTGCTGTAAGCTGATAAATATCCAAAATGGCCAATCACAAATAAGTGTGGGAAAACCGGCATATATAAGCCCCATAGGCAGGAATACACACCATAACTGATTGTGGTACCCATTTGCAGTCAGGATGGCAGATGCAGGAGAGGGAAATCACTTTAGAGGACAAAGGTGGGGCATTGAGGAGTCAAAATATATGGTTTGGCTCCTAGTCCATCATCATGAAGGCCAACTCATGCAGGGCCAGGTTCAATGGGGAGCGTACAAGGCAGAGGCATGGAGCTGGTTGGCATATGATCTCACCAGTGTCACAGGCATTCCCAGGACTGATGAGCAGGTCCATCACCACCATGCGGACCTGAAGCAACGAAAGGAGGACCAACTGAACCGATGGATCCAGGAGGCCCATCATATGCCCAATGCCCAACTACTGAGTAAGTATCCATGTAATTAAGAAATGCTATCCTGGCCTATAGTATGGATAGGTATGTTCCAATATTCCTTCATTTATGTTACAGCTGCAGGTGTTCATACCGCGAATTGGCAAGCCTATGCTGATAGGCTGACAAGGTTGCGCCACCAGGCAGGTTAGTAATTATTCTGCTGGTATTGTTATAGAATATAAGTGAGACAGCCTGTAAAAGAGTTCAGTGTTGTAACCCAGTAATAAAGGTCAAATAAGCCTAGAAGAAAGATTCTGCTAGTATTGTAAGATTAGATAAGTGATACAGCCTGAAAAAGAGTATTGCAATCCATTAATAAAGATTAAACAAGTCTCAAATAGAGTTTCCACCTGTATTGTAATATCAGTGTTGTAATCCATCAACAAGTGTCGAATACATCCTTGTAAATTCTGCCATATGAAATAAGTGAGTCAGCTGAAAAGGATTGTTGTAACCCAGTAATAAATGTTAATAAAGCCTAGAATTAAGTACCATCCTGAAATGTAAATATAAAATAAGTGAGACAGTGTGAGAAAGAGTTTGAAGCTACCAAGAAAGGTGTAATAAGTCTGGAATAAAGGTATACTGCATTCACTACATAATGAAATGAATGAGACAGCCACAACCAAAAAGTGAAATGTCGTTAATAAAGTACATTACCTGGACTGTGTCTGTCCCACATTTTGGATATGTTGCTGTACCCTTGCATTATGGAGATAGTATGGTTGTATGAAATGCTGAACATCCACAGTTGTCTATACCCATATAAATCAAATGTAGCATTATGCTTTACCTGAACACAGCCAGATATGAACATATATGAATAAAAATGGAATGGATATTAATGTAGCAGTACCATCTCCATCACCAACATTCCTTAGGTTACATACAGGAAACTGTACTAATACATGTAGGGGATATATATCTGCATCTACTAGGAATGTACAGTATATGTATAGGTAGTTTAAGTTGTTAATGTAATATTTCTCCACCCTACTCTATTTTCACAAATGATGCCATTCCACACTAAACTGGGTATGTGTATTCACAATTAATTCCCCTGGACATTTGTCCTGTTGGTTTAAACATATCTGCATGTACGTTGATGCATGTGCCCTGTTCACATATCCAAACCTGATGGCCTGTTGCCACCAATTAACCCTGCATGCTGTTGGAATGTCTACTGTTGTTCTAAATATGTATGTGTTATGCTTGCTGCTCAATGTTCAGAATTCATGTGTGTTTGCTTAATGGGAATACTAATGCATGCTGTTACAACTAATTTTGAATGGTGTTGTTTGTTAGTAACCCAAAATGCCATAAAATACTGCTAAACATAGGACAACAGGGAAGGTGGGTTCCAGCGAACCCACCGCTCCCACCTCAGCTGGCAATTACACCTGGCACCAGTGCCCAGCCTGGGACCCACTCCTCTGGTGGCCCTGTACCACCTTCAGGTGGAAGTGCTGCAGGGAATGGGGCTCACCCCCCCTCTGTAAGCATGGCCGGAGGAGAGCCTCCCCTCACCCTCCAGAGGGTCTGGTCTGCGGTGTGTAGTGAGATCAGGCGTGCTGTGCTTGATCCTCTATGCCAGCTTGAGGCGAGAGTGGTGCAACTCACGGATGTGCCTGCCCCTCCTATCCAGCCACCAGCATAGCCTTGGCCTGGGCTGTGAAGGTGCAGTGGTAACTGCCCATGGGTGGGGATCTCAGTTCCACTGTTGCCATCTGTGGGCTCATGGGCTTGTGATATCCAAACATCCGTCCCTGGCAAATTGTGTTTACCCACCACATGTGTCATACTCCGCCCCTGTATGCGTCTTGTTTGTCTTGTCTGTTAACCTCCCCAACCCACCTCCCCAATATTCCTACTTCCTTTACCTCACATTCCACTCCTACCTGAAAAAAAAAAAGGGCAATCTGTACCCGCAAAAAAATTATGCCCCATACATAGCTGCCCATTTCGCATGCATGTCTGCTGGACATGTAAACTGATAATTACAACTGGCTGCACAACATATTTTGTTGTCCTCACCTCACTCTCAGGGGTGGAAGGTGTCAAATCTCACTCTAAATTTCTAACATATGCACAGCTGTTGCTGGTAAAGAATTGGGCAGCTATGGGCCTTCGCTACATCCTTCCTGCACATCCCAAGCTTGTTTTCCTGCTGTCCTACCCTCTTTGTGCCCCCTTTTTCACCACTTTCCTATTTCCCCATTTTCTTTTCTTTAAAAGAAATTAGCGTGGGTGTTAGCGGGAGTAAGCACTTTTAAGGAGTAGTCAGCGGGTGTGCGCTTGTGTGCGTTTAGCTAAGCTTACATAAGCATAGCTAAGCATCGCGCAAATTCACGCAAACCCGCTTACAACTGCTTAAAAGTGCCTTAGTCACTCTGTATGAAAAGGCCTGTAGTCTGCTCATCAGCAAAATAAAATACCCTTGTCAGTCTCGAACGCTGGACCTTGGAAACACTAGACTGCATGAATTACCACTGAGCCACAGCAGATATACAAGAACTTGGGGCTGAAAGAAATATATCATGAAATACAATGAGTAAATGTAAAGGGAAAATAGGAAGGCCATTACACAAAACTTGTTTTGTGTACTTTTACTGGCAATTCTTGTGGAATTGCATTACATGAGTGTGATAAGAGAAACAGCCATGCTAGTAGGTAATAATGTTATAGTAGCACCTTACAAACCCCACACAGTATCAGAGCAGGATAAACACCACCATATTTGAATAGGTAAGAGGCCAGACCTCCCAACTGTGACTGATTTACAGGGATGTCCCTGATTTGCAAACAAATGTTAGCTGTGCCCCACTGACTCCCTGTGAAATGTACTAACAGTAGGCAGAAAGGTGGGGAATCCCACGTAATGGTAACTGTCAAAAAGTTAGAGTAGACACTGCTTGAATGTCAGAAATGGTGTAGTAATACATATGCTCAAAATACCCCACTGTCTCAACTGCAGAATATCTGAAATATATCACGGGTGTATCCCACTGATATGCACCTTTCCCTGAGGCTGGTCAAATATATGCCTGAGAGTATCTGAGGCCTGGAAGTGTCAGAAACACACAGGCATATCAGTCTGTCTGCTGTTACACACTCTGCGAATAGCTGTAGAATTACTTCCACAAGCATGCCCTTATGTAGGAGTACAACACAGAAATATCAAAGGATGTAGCCATGTACTGCTAGCAACCACCTGTGACAATGTCATTGTGCAGGTGCTGAAAAGACTGGTGTGGTGCACAGTCAAGGAATACTAGGCTAACCTCCATCTACCAGCTGGATATGTCCACAGGTGGGAGGCACACAGACAGATTACTATCCATAATAATACACACTACTGACATATGTCCACTTGTGAGCAGTCTGTGCTA
>NC_056732.1:1756417721-1756505221 GCF_019279795.1 Protopterus annectens | reverse complement strand
ACACACACGTGGGGCAACACAGTACTGGACATTGGATAGGCATACCTGATACACATGTACACAACACACACATGTTTGGCATAGACACTACACCTTAGCCTGCTACACATGTCCAATTATGACTCCTGCTGTATGCCCACCCTTCAGTATCCCACTTATCATCTATGCAGTACACATAATATACCTGAGGGGTAGAGGCCTATCTTGTCTTTGTGTAACAGTCTTGAACAAATAATACATTCATGTTAGGCAATGCTCACTATTGGCCTCCTTACACACCCATGTAACAAGTGGCTGTGTAATTGTGGATGTAGTCATGTTACTGCACTTCAGGTACAGCATGCTAGCTGCCTGTCTGGCACACATTATTATTGTTGACTGACCACAAGATGCATGTTGATCATGGCTCATGTTACTACACCACATCCAGTTCCACTGACCACAAAAGTACACATAGCAGTTATTGCGTAGCACCGTCATGTGTTTTTTGTGTGTGTGTGCAAATATATGCACCCACAGCTTGTAAAACTTGCACAACATTGTTCTGTCCTTGTACACATTGTGTCCCAGGGTGGAGACAATCACTGAACAACTACACACAAGTATCAAGTACACGTATACTGTTATTAACCAGGGCTGTCTACACTTGCACTGCATGTTCCTGTGCAACACATAATCTGCATGCTGACACATGTGCTGTGATGTTTTTCCTTGTGATACTGTTACCCACCCTCAAACAGTATTGTCTATGTGTTGGATTGCAAGTGTGTGTGTGTTTGTATCTGCTGTACTGAGGAGTGTGCCTGTGTGCATGTGTGCCTGTGTGCCTGTGTGCCTGTGTGCATGTGTGCAAGTGTGCATGTGCGCTAACATCGTGTACACATTTGTAAACTGTGTTTCCTGTCTTCCTCTCACAGGTTCTGATGTTGCTCTGGTGGAGTGCAGCAGGGAACCTGAAGCCACTGCTGGGGATAGTGATAATGATGATACATGTGTAATGGCACAGGGAGGTGTGACAGGGTCAGCCAATCGACACTACACAGCAGTCAACCCCATCAATGTGCACAGTCATCCTGCCGATACATCCGTTGTCACCAATGTCCTTAGCTGAGGGACAGCATACAGTGGGCATTGACCAGGGTAGTGTGGTATCATTGGCACATGCATCCCCTCTCAGCAGCCATGGCCAGATTTCTGACATGGTACCACACAGGCAGATATCCAGGGGTTCTTGTGGGAGCATCCATGGTCGTACTGCCTCTGTCAGACGTGCCCACAGAGGTCTTTCAACCTCAGCTATGTTCTGGGCTGTAATGCAGGAACATATGGAACGGTACACCAGGCAGAGTCTGAGGGAGCTTAGAGCACATTGCACCGCTATGAATGACACTATGCGTGATGTTGCGGCTGCCATCCGTAATATCAGCGAGGTCATTGATAGACATTGGGGGGACATATTAGAACTCTTCCACAACTACATGTCCATGAGCCAGGACAGTGCAGGACGGTTGAGGCGTCAATGTGGATGTGTGCCAGCAACATCATCAGCTGGCAGTCATCACGGACAACAACAAACCTGCAGCTGCTCCCATAGTGCCAGTACCAGCCCCAGCAATGCTGGGTCTGTGCTGTCATTAGACCATCCTAGAAGACCAGGTGCACATGGCTCTGGACAGTCCCAGCAGGGACATGTGTCCAGTCAACAACCCACTGCCTCTGATGACAGTACCCAGTCTGGCTTAGTACCCGATACTGTCCGTAGCTCCCCTGCCAGGCACAGGTACCATGTCCGTGGCCAGAGACAGTGTTCTGTATGACCTGGCAGGTACAGTCTGTGGCTGTCCACAAACACCCATATATGGCAGCCACATGGTGGAACTGTGTGCATGCATACACACACACATAATGCTAACACCTAGGGCTAACACATACACACACACATCGCATCAACATTGCCCCATGTTGTACTGTTGTCCCTCACTAACACACATACACACATACATGTCGATTGGATGTGTCAATGGCAGACTCTGGCAAACCAAGTACACACCCTGTGCATATGATGAAACTGTGCCACCTCCTGCCATCTGTAACATTGATGCAGGAACAGGATAGCATGGTGATGATGCACAGGGTGACTACATAGCACTGTAGTAATATTATCATGTTGTTAACAGTACAGTGTAATGATATCATTGTGGTTATATCCGAGCATGCATGATGCATTAACACTATGATTGTCATTGTAGTTTTGTATACACCAGTGTTAATTCCCAAAGTGTAATGTCTGCACATGTGCCACATGGCTGATGTGTGTACCTGTGCCTGCATGTGTTGGGGAGTGGACAGTACATGTGTGATGTTTGCAGCACAGAGTTGCAGATGTACATTTGTGAACAGGGTGGAGTTGCATTCTCTGCATGTAGATGCTTAGTGCACACATGGGAAGGGTGACATGCACCATGTGACACAGTTTTCATACATTGTAGTTCTTATTGTTGACCACTTTGCGTTGTACTACACATATGTTTCACCTGGGGTCACACGTATGTATAACATGGTTTGACAGTATGCTGTGGGTGATATGGTTTCCAAATGTCAATGGTCTGCATTCTGGTGGTATACACAACCTACATAGCCTGACATTCAGTGGTCATTACATGGTGTCTCCTCAACTGATACACAGATGTAGGAAACCCGGTGTCAGTGATATCCCTGCAGTACTACACTATACCAGTAGCCATTCTTACTGAGCCCTACACATCCCTGGGAACAATACTCTTTGGTATATAGCAGTCTCACGTACATGCCAAAACACTACGTATATGTCCATCCATGACTGCAAATGCATACAGTGGCCTACAATGCATTCTACACGACACACCTAACCACCACAAGGGTATCATGCAGACAGATACCTGTTGTCCAAGCCATGCTGTATTGCTGTAACGCAACTGTAGCATTGGCATCGGCATGTACTTAACATAGTAGTCCAACAGTACCATGTAGGTGGTAGCACCCATTATGTAGAACGGGTAATGGTGTGTACATGTGGACAAGTGTTATCTTGTCTATCCTGTGCTATTCACATTTCCAAAGGTATTCTGCAGTCCCTCGGTGTATCACCTAAGCAAGAAGGTGTCTGTATGCATATCGGCAACAGTTGCCATACACCTACACTGGATGTCCATCACTCACAGACTTTGCTGTGTTTTAACATGTCTGACATATACTCCAGACATGAATCCTCACCCACATTAATCTATCAAAGCTTTCATGGGTGTGTGTCATATAGTTGGCCTAGGACACAGATCACTGCAGTAGCCTGCATTGTCACCAACATACATGTATGGCCTAAGGTCTGGGAAGCTGTGGCACATGCTGGCAAAGGTAACAACTGTATTCATATGAGGCAGGCTCCACACATAGGAACTATTAAAGGTCACAGGTACATATCTGTATGTGGCACACACATACCTGATGTGTGCATTGAAAATACTGTTATAATAATATGTCATACAATAATAAAAGCAAAACACACAACACATTGACAAACTGTGTGACAAACAAACACATGGCGTTTGTAGGATTCAAACCCCTACCTATGTTATGATATTTAAGAAAGACACATTAGCACAGCACGCTATTCGCATTACTGGATGATTTCCCTTCTCCTGCTTTATTTATAGGGTGCTGACATCATCAGTCTTTCCAAAAAGGAATGTATATCTTTTAGTGTGTTATCCCAGTCTTCAAAAAGGCCATTCCTTTCAAAGAGAGTTGCACACATACACACACCCATGCCTCCCCCACACACAGTGTTTTCAGGATTCAAACCCCTACCTATGTTATGATACTTGAAAGAGACGCATTAGCGCAGCGTGCTATTAGCATTACTGGATGAGTTCTCTTCTCCTGCTGTATTTATAGGGTGCTGACATCATCAGTCTTTCCAAAGAGGAATGTACATCTTTTACTATCCCTCAGTATGGGGGATAACAATATCTGTGCATTAACAGACGCCTGGTTCAGGGTCACATATGCACACTGGCACTGCCAGGTTATGTTTTATACCATGCTTCGTGACCACAGGACTTGTAACACACAACACAACTAGGGGGTGCATCCATATACACAGATACACACACCTCTGGGTTGGTACCACTGCACTAAGCATGACAGGCCATACATATACAACAACCATTGTGCAAAACTGCCTTTTGGTTTGGTGTGTAGTTCAGACCACCCCCCCCCCCATACCCAGGAACCACACTCGGCTTTCCTGGGAACAGTGTAGGATATGAAGGTCTTCACACACACCATTATAGTGGTTGACTTCAGGTACACGAATATTGACTGGGGATACTACTCAGGCCTCAACATCACCCTACAGCCACTACAATTTGTGAATCCATGTGCTATGGCACAACCAGTCACCACAGCCACAAGGGGGAATACATATTGGACCTGATCATCACCAACATGGGGACTCTATGTTCCACACCAGAGGTAGACCCCTCATTGTTAAGATCAGACCATAAACAACTTTCCCTGGACATCCATATCCCATCCCCACCCCCAGCCAAGGAAATCACTGTAAAGAATTTCTCAAAAGCAGACTTTGCACTTGTGAAGACTGGGGTGGAATACTTCAAAGGCCCCGTGCTGGAGGATAATACAGCCCAATCTGCAGAATCCTTTACAAATGCATTCTATGAGCACCTGCAAGTATGCATTGATCATGCTATCCCAAATAAATCCAAGACTCCTCCAAAACAGGAGATCTGTCTGGTTGACTCCGGCCATATATAAGCTGTACAACAAAAGGAGGAAGCTACTACATAACAGAGCAATATCCCACAGAGGGAGGACATCTCTGAACAGTATTGGCAAGATACTTCCATTGCTCATATAACCATCACTTGCAAGTTTTGACAGTGAAATTGACCAGACACTACATATAATCACAAGGCATTCTTTAGTTATGTCAGGAATATGTGTGGAAACCCCCATATATGCTCTGAATTGTTACATAACAGCACAAAATATGCCAAACCTACGGGCATAGCCAACACCCTGGCAGACAGAGTCTGCACAAACGTCCCCCATCTTACCCCCCAAAGGTACAGATGCCCATCCCAAATGAATGTAACCTCCCTGACATCACAGATGCACAGGTGAAAGGTGCCCTCTCCACAGCAAATAACACAGCATATGTATGGGACCGGACGGTGTCCCAGGCTGTGTCCTACACGAGCTCTGAGTAGAACTGAACACTCACATTAAGTCACTGTTCCAACTTAGCCTTACTACAGGATATGTACCCTAAGAATGGCATACAGATACAGTGGTCCCACTCCACAAAGGTGGTGCCACAACGGACCACAGGAAAAAGCTATGGAGCGTATTATTATGGAAGTCATAATCAAAAACATTGTGAGCCTCCAGACAGTGGATCATACACAATTTGGCTTTGTTAAGGGCAGATCTTGCCTCTTACGCATAGTTCATATCTTTGAAATGGTTTCTGAAGCCATGGATGAGGGCAAGGTAGTTCACACAGTCTACCTGTACCTTGCAGAAGCCTGCAACACAATACCCCACTCAGGCATCATACATATGCTTACCAGCTTAAATATCAACCCCTATATCACTAGATGTGTTGCTATCTGCCTCAGGGATGGAACCCACATGGTCAGAATTGCAGGTGCCATGTCCAATTCCAGACCAGTTACAACTGGTGTCCCACTGGGCTCAGTTCTGGGACCTGTCTTGTTCAGTATGTACTTCTCTGAGGTTCAGACTAACACGGGGGGATTATGTTTATTTATTTATTTATTTATTTTATTTTATTTTACATTTGTTGACCGGGAGGATCCGACTGGATGCATGTCCATTTTCAGCGGAGGCCCGGGGAGAAAAGCTCCAAAACACAGGTAATAAAAACACTTTACTAAACAATGAGGCAAAATATACATTCAAAATCAGAGCATTCTAACTTATTCTTTCTAATTTATTTTAAATTTAAGAGAGGTAGGATAGTAAGGGGATGTAGAATATTCATGAGTTATAGGCAGTTATTACATTCTGGAGTGGACTATCCCGGGTTTAGGCAATTGCAACTTCGCATTGAGGCCAGATGAATTTTTAGCTTAGCTTTAAATTGACTTAAGGTAGAGATGGATATAATATCATGGGGAAGTTTGTTCCAAATTTTACCTGCAGCGTTAGAGAGAAGGAAGTCTCCAGCAGAGTTATTAGTTTTGAGTGTGTGGATTAGGAGACGGTTGGATGACCTCAAAGGGCGGGGATTTTTACAAAGGGGAAGCAGTGCTTTGAGGGAAGGAGCATATTCAGGGTTATATATGATTTTGTGAGTAAGGACTAGTAGGTTGAAAGTAATTTTGTTAGGAAGCTCAGTCCAGTTGAGTTTGGCTAAATTGGTACAGTGATGGGTCCTATATGGGGACCCAGTAACAAACCTTGCAATATGATTATAGCATTTAGAGAGTTTGTTCATGACAGTTTTGCTTATATTGTGAAGTAAGGGGGACGAGTACAGGAGTGATGAGAGGAGGTGAGTCTGGGCAATGGCCATTTTAGCTTGGGGGGTCAGGAAGCTTTTTATTTTATATAAAGAGCCTAGCTTTTTGTTAATGGTCTTAATTATTTGGTTTGCGTGTATATCAAATTTTAGTTTGTTGTCTATGGTTACCCCTAGTAATTTTGTCGAGAGGTCTGGTGAAATAATGGTCCCATCCTTTGCTTGGATAGTAAAGTTAATGGGGTAGGACTTTTTTGTTGGAAGAAACAACAACATTTTAGTTTTTTTTGGATTGAGAATCAGGCGACGACTAGAGAGCCAGTTTTCTATTTTGCTGAAAGTAGACTGGGTTAACAGTTGTAAATCTAAAGGGGTAGTACCAGAGCAGATTAACGTGGAATCATCTGCATATTGTATACAACTGGCATTAGGAGTAACTGTATGCAGATCATTGATAAAAATGGAAAATAATAGTGGCCCTAGAATAGATCCTTGAGGTACTCCTAATGTATTGGGTAGTAGCTTAGAGAGTTTGGTCTGCCATAAAACTGCTTGTTTTCTGCCAGATAGATAGGAACTAAACCATTGTACAGCAATGGTGTCAAGACCTAGTGAAGGCAATGTATTAATTAAAAGTTTATGATCCACCATATCAAAGGCCTTTGACAGATCCAGAAATAGTGCTGATGAGAGATTGTTATTATTACGATGGGAGTTGATGGTATTTGAAAAGACAAGGAGGGCTGAGGTGGTACTGTGGAGAGGTCTGAAACCATGTTGGGTATCAGCCAGTAGTTGGTTAGCCATTAGATGTTTCATGAACTGTTTCTGAACACATTTTTCCATTATTTTTGCTAAAGGGGAAAGTATGGATATAGGCCTATAGTTAGAAAGATCAGTGGAAGTGCCTCCCTTGTGGAGAGGAATTACATATGATATCTTCCAGATCTCGGGAATTATGGCCTCTGCTAAGGATCGGTTGATGAGGATTGACACTGGGTAATCAATTACGTCAGCTGTTTTTTGCAAATATTCAGCTGGGAGTTGGTCGGCTGAGAGTGTGGATGGTTTTAGTTTTTTAATTAATTTACGTATAACGGAAGTTGCAACAGGTTGAAAGGTAAGTTGGGGAATATTTTTTAGTGTTCGAGGGTCAGAGGTATGAAGGCTAGGTGGTAGTTGATTAGACAGAGTTTGTATTGTCTCAGTGAAGAAGTGGTTAAAACTATTGGAAACATCGTCAGGGGATTTATCAATGAGTGTGGCAGGGGCAGGGGTAGTAGTGCGACCAGGATGAAGAAGTTGATTTAGTCCAGCCCAGAATTTTTGTGGACAGTTTTGGTGGTCAGTTTGCAATTTACAATAGTATTGTCTTTTATCTAGTGATATTTGCCTTTTAGTTTCATTCCTAAGTTGTCTGTATTTACTTTGGTCCAAAGGGAGTTTGGAAGTACGCCAGACAGACCATGCCTTGTTTCTAAGTTTTATTTTCAATCTTGTTTCTTTTGAAAGCCAAGGAA
Source organism: Protopterus annectens (assembly GCF_019279795.1). Classification (NCBI taxonomy): domain Eukaryota; kingdom Metazoa; phylum Chordata; order Ceratodontiformes; family Protopteridae; genus Protopterus; species Protopterus annectens. The sequence goes on along the minus strand of NC_056732.1, from coordinate 1,756,497,157 downwards.
CATCTACAGCTTTGGTTTTCTTTGAACGTGTGGGTGCATGGAAATTAAGAATTTCCAAGAATTTTTTGTTAAAGTAAAGCACAGCTTCATCTAGGGGTAGATGTTTTAGTAATGTCCAGTTACATGAGGATAGTTCAAGTTGTAATTTAGTTAAGTCAAGTTTCTTTTTGTTTCTAACAGTTCTGATTGTGGGTTGCATGGGAATGGCTATCTTATGCTTAATGATGTAGGTGAGGTGGTGGTCACTTAAACTATCGGGGAGAGTACCAGATGTATAGTGATGTCTAACAAACTTCATAGATGACTGCTAACTGGGGGCCATAAGTGACACTGCAGCTGACACATGCTTCCTCAATAAGGGTCTCTCAGATATGGATGCCTGTTGCCAGAGCCATGGCCTCGTGCTAAATGCTAAGACATGCATAGTCATCCCCTTTGGGAAAAACAAGGTGCACACAAATTAACACATAAGTGGTAATCCATTAAGTACAGAAGACGTATTTACAGATTTGGGGACCAACATAGATCGTAACCTCTCCTTTACTAATCACATTGACAGAGTCATTGCAAAGACCTTCATATAGCCCTCCTTATCACATGGGGGTTTGCATGTAGATCATGGGAGGTCATTGTGGCCCTCTACTATTCACTCATCAGGCCCATGTTTGAGTACAATGCCCCTTTTGGGGTGTACCTTACCCAACACCTGCAGCAACTACAGAGACCACAACAGTACCTCCCCAAGAGGATCATGGGCTACACACAGATGTCCTATACAGTTCAAATAAAGGATATCCAGCTCTACTCAGTTGCTTAACACCTACTCAGAGGCAATCTATACCTGACGTACACAGCCATGTCAAACCCAGAAGTAATGGACATGCTCCACCTCATAATATCCAAGACCCTTAGAGCTACACACTCCAGGGACTTAAACCTCAGCACAAAACTAAATAGGACATGCTGCAGGGACAGATTCATTACCCAGAGGCTCCCCTCACTCTGGAATTGAATCCCGATTAAAGTTAGACATAGCCCCTCACCAACCCTCTTCCAGCAAAATCCAGCCGCATGGATGGGAAATTGCAAATTCACCCCTGGGATCTCCACTGTGTCCCTGCATGACAGAGGCACAGCAAACTAGCCTTAAAGGGTGCCTTCTGTGACCTACTTTACAGAGGCACAGTAGGCTACTCTACTGGGGAGGCGGACGCCAAATACAGTCTGGCTAGGCTTATGAATTACCTAAGGCAGACAGCCTAGTATCGACCTCTGCACCTATGTTTATGTTTGGGATGCACAATATTTGTTGCTGATACTGTTTGCAGGTCTTTATTGCCGTACCTTTCCCAGTTTCTATGAACAAATTGTGTATCTGCGTAACATGTTTGATCATGACAGGGTTGCAGTATATTAATATATGTGTCTGTTGTCATTTAACTGTGTACACAGGGCAGAATGCTGGATCGTGGGAGGTTCCTGGCTTAACACATACAACTGCCAGATATGTGTGGCCGACTGCTATACTCAGACATGGCCTGAGTGTGTGAGCATGCCCAGTTCATGCTTTCCATGGTTTGTTGCCTGACATATGTCTCATTTATCCAAGTGTGTGAGCATGCCCAGTGTGACCTTTCCGTATGTTGTGATCTGAAGTCCACTACATTTGTGGTTGTGTGTGAACATAACCAATATTGACATTTATACTGTGTGTGTTGGAAGTCATGTTGTGTTCTTACTGCCAGACTCCTTTGTGTCATAACTCAACAGGGATTATGCTGTGCCTGCAGGGTTTCCATGGGATAGTTTGCAAAGACTTGTCAACATTCTTTCATACTGGCTAACCACTGTAATACTGTCATGGTGTAGTGGTTCAGTACTTTCACTATGGTGCACAGTATCCTGGGTTTGAGTACCATCACTGCTTTAAATATTCATACTGTGCAGACCAGACTGGTTAAGGGCCAGTTGGGCAAATATGAGCATGTTGCATTTTGTTCAGCTATGGCCTACTTAAAGCAGGCTTGTCCAACTTTGCTGTGTATTCACCAACTTGGGTAGACATTGCCAAACATTACTCCACATTGACCACAGTTGTACTAGTTGGTGTGTGTGTTTCTGTTCATAGGTTCATACTAGGCTATCTGCCCTAGGGCATTTATAATCCTAGCCAGAGTGTGTTTGGCTTTCAACACACACATTTTAACTGGAGTTTGCCATGATATTTTTCAAGGTTAGTATACTGTGCCTCTGTCTTACAGTGACATAGAAGTGATACCCAGGGTAAACCTACAATCTCCCATCCACTCATCAAGATTCCTCTTGAAGAGAGTCAATGAGGGACTCTGGCTAACCTGGAGTGGGAGTTTACTCAGGAGTGGAGGGAGCCTCTGGGTTATGAATCTGTCACTCCAGCATGTCCTATTTATTTCAGTCCTGAGGTTCAGGTCTCTTGAGCGTGTAGCTTGACGGGATTCAGATTTTCCGAGGTGCAGCATGTCCATTGATTCCAGGTTGGACATGGCTTTATACATCAGGCACAGATCGCCTCTGGGCAGGCAGTATGCCACTGAGTGGAGCTGCAGTTTCTTTAACCGGGCAGCAAATGGCATCTGTTTGAGCCCTTTGATCCTCCTGGTGAGGTACTTTTGGGGTCTTTCCAGTTGCTGCAGGTGTCTGATAAGGTACATCCCACAAGGGGCATTGTACTCAATTATGTGCCTGATGAAGGATGAGTAAAGAGGCACGATGACCTCCGCTGATGTAGATGTGAATACCTTCATGATTAGTTGGGCTATATGAAATGTTTTTCTAACCACTTTGGCCACGTGGTTGTCAAATGAGAGATTGCTATCAACTTGGGTCCCCAGGTCCCTTATTACTTCTTCCATACTTAATGGGTTACCACCAATGTGGTAATTTGTGGGCACTTAGTTTTTGCCAAAGGGGATGACTATACACTTTTTTGTGTTTAGCTTGAGGACATGGCTCTGGCACCAGTTGTCTGTTTCTATGAGGCCCTTTTGTAGGATGCTTGTGTCAGCTGGAGGGTCAATTATGGCACCCAGTTTGCAGTCATCTGCAAACTTGTTCAGCCACAGTCCTTCTGTGTTGGCCTGTACCACCGAGAAATATATACCAAACAAGGGAGGTCCCAAGACTGAGCCTTGTGGGATGCCACTTGTAGCTGGTTTAGAGTCTGACATGGCTCCAGCATTTCTGACCATGTGGGTTCTGTCCTTGAGCCAGTTTGCAACCCATCTGGTGACATAGGGGTTTATATTGAAGCTGGTGAGCTTATCTATAATGACCAAGTGGGGTATTGTATGGAAGGCTTTTACAAGGTCAAGATAGGCTGTGTGGACCACCTTCCCCTCATCAGTGGCCTTGGTGACTGTTTCAAATGACTCAACCAGGTTTAAGAGGCAGGATCTGCCCTTAACAAACTGGGTAGGATTCAGTGTATGTAGGTCCCCGATATCTTTATTTCTGAGGTCCATAATGATCCTTTCCATAGCTTTGCAGACCAAGCTAGTCAGGCTTCTGGGGTGATAGTTTGCAGTATCCATTGAGGCACCACCTTTGTGGTGAGGGACCACTGTTGCTGTACACTGCTCTTTGGGTACATATCCTGTGGTAAGGCTGAGCTTAAGCAGTGGTTTTATGTTTGTGTTCAATTCTTCTTGGGGTTCATGTTGGACACAGCCCAGGACACCGTCTGGTCCCATTGGTGCTGTGCGTTTTACTTTGGAGAGGCTGGCTGTTACCTGAGCATCTGAGATGTCAGGGGGCCAGCACTCTGCTGGGATAGATATTTGCCCTTTTGGTGGGGAGGGGGGAGAAGTTTGCGCTGAACCTGTCAGCTCGGATGTTGGCAATGTCTGGGGGGTTTGGTGCATTGTTTGTCATTTTGGACTAATTCTGAGCATATCTGGGAATTGCCACCCAGGTTCCTACCATAACTAAAAAAGCCTTGTGATTATCCTTAGTGTCCTGTACAATTTTTATCTCAAAGCTGGCCTTAGATTAGGTTCATAGGTTTATACTAGGCTATCTGCCCTAAGGCATTTATAAGCCTAACCCAGAGTTTTGTGGCTTACGCCACCCCTTATGTTAAAAAATACTGTGCCCATTAGTTTGTTGTGCCTCTGTCCAGCAGTGACACAGAGATGATTCCCGGGGTAAACCTACGATCTCCCATCCACCGGTCAAGATTTCTCTTGAACAGAGCCAGCGAGGTGCTCTGCCTCACATGGACCGGGATTTTATTCCACAACATAGGGAGTCTCTGGGTGACAAATTTATCCCTCCAGCATGTCCTATTTATATCCGTGCTAAGGTTTAAGTCACTTGCTCTAGTGGATCTGGTAGATTTGGATTTTTTGAGGTGGAGCATGTCCATTAATTCCAGGTTGGACATGGCCTTGTATGTCAGGCACAGGTCACCTCTGAGCAGACAGTATGCGACTGAATAGAGCTGGAGTTTCTTCAGTCTGGCAACATATGACAGATTTTGGAGTCCCTTTATCCTTTTGGTGAGGAACTTTTGGGGTCTCTCCAATTGCTGCAGGTGTAGGGTGAGATACATCCCGAATGGGGCATTGTACTCGATCATTGGTCTGATAAGTGAAGAGTACAGGGGAACAATGACCTCACTTGATCTGGATGTGAATCCCTTCATGATCAGGTGGGTAATGTAGAAGGTTTTTCTAACCACTTTAGCAATGTGAGTGTCAAAAGAAAGGCCACTGTCAACCTGGGTCCCCAGGTCCCTGATAACCTCTTCTGTGCTTAGTGGATTGCCACCTATATGGTAGCTTGGGGTTACCTTGTTTTTCCCGAAGGGTATGACCATACATTTTTTGGCATTTAACTTCAGGCCATGGCTCTGGCACCAGCTATCAGTTTCCGTGAGACCCCTCTGAAGGATATCTGTGTCCGATGTACTTTCCACTATGGCTCCCAGTTTGCAGTCATCTGCAAACTTTGTCAGCCATAGTCCTCCTATGTTTGCCTGTACTTCTGAGAAGTAGATGCCGAACAACAGGGGGCCAAGGACTGATCCCCGTGGAACACCACTTGTGACCGGCTTGGAGTCTGACATGGCGCCAGCTACTCTAACCCTGTGGGTTCTGTCCTTTAGCCAGTTTGCAACCCATCTTGTGACATATGGGTTTACATTTAAGCTGGTAAGTTTCTCTATAATACCCGAGTGGAGTATTGTGTCGAAAGCTTTTGCAAGGTCAAGGTAGGCTGTATGGACTGCCTTTCCCTCATCAATGGCCTTGGTGACTGTTTCGAAGAAGTTGACCAAGTTCAAAAGGCATGATCTGCCCTTGACAAAGCCAAACTGGGTCGGGTCCAATGTCTGCAAGTCCCCTATGTCTTTGTTTATGAGTTCCATTATGATCCTCTCCATAGCTTTGCAGACCAGGCTTGTTAAGCTTATGGGGCGGTAATTACCAGGGTCCATAGAGGCACTGCCTTTGTGGAGTGGGACCACAGTTGCCGTATGCCACTCCTTGGGCACGTATCCTGTGGTAAGGCTAAGATTAAACAGCTGCCTTATGTGCGGGTTTAGTTCCTCATTGAGTTTGTGTAGCACACAGCCGGGGACACCATCCGGTCCCATTGATGCTGTGTTTTTAGCTTTAGAGAGAGCAGCTTTCACCTGTGCATTGGAGATGTCTGGGAGGCTGCACTCCACTGGGATAGTTATCTCTCCTTTTGGGGGGGACAGGGGGGTGAAGTATGCACTGAACCTGTCTGCCAGTATGTTGGCAATGTCTGTGGGTTCAGTGATTTTTGTATCATTTTGGACTAATTCTGAGCATATCTGGGAGTTTCCACCCAGGTTTCTAACATAGCTGAAGAAGGCCTTATGATTGTCTTTTGAATCTATGGCAATTTTTCTCTCAAAGTTGGCCTTGGATGATTTTATGAGTGCTCGTATTTTTTTACTAATAATGATCAAAGGTGTCTTCTCTTTTATGGATTTTGCTCTATCATGTAACAGCTTTCTCCTCTTATTGTAAAGTTTGTTTATGGCTGGGGTCCACCAGACTGGATGTTTGCCCTTGGTGGAAAGAGTCTTGGTTTTATTAGGGATTGCCTGATCCATGCAGTCCTGGAGGTGTTCATAGAAGGCATTTGTAAGGGCTTCCACAGCTTGGGTTGTGGTTTCCACTGGCTCGGGGGCCTTGAAGGATACCACACCAGTCTTGAGTAGTGTGAAGTTTGCTTTAGAGAAGTTCTTCACTGTGGTCTTTTTTGTTTGGGGTGGGGACGGGATGTGGATATCCAGTGAGATTAGTTTATGATCTGATCTCACCAATGAGGGATATACTTCCAGTATGGAGCATTTTGTCCCCATGTTTGTGATGATGAGATCTAGTATATTTTCTCCTCTTGTGGGAACGGTGACTAGTTGTTCCATGGCATTTGAATTTATGAACTCCAGGAACCTTTGGGCTAGAAAGTTTGGGCTTGAGTAATGTTCCCAGTCTATATTCGGGTAGTTGAAGTCACCCAATATAATGGTGTTTGGAGATACATTTATACCCTCCAGTGTCTTCAGGAAGGCTGTGTGGGGTTCCTGAGTTTGAGAGGGTGGCCTGTAGCATGCTACAAATGGTAGAGCAGTTTTGCCTATGGTTAATTGCACCTGGATGGTTTCCGATGCTTCGTGCGTTGCCACCAACCTGGAGGTGTGGGTATCCTTGATTAATATGGATACACCCCCTCATTGTGTGGTGTGGTCCAGGTTTTGGGGCCGGAACGCATGATATGAGGTAAAACCTGATAGTGCTGGGGTGCTCTCAGGAGCCTTGAACCAGGTTTCAGTCACAGCACAGACATCGATGTTCTCCATACTGAGAAGGGCCTCGAGTGCGTGCATTTTGAGATTTAGACTTCTGGCATTGAGCAGCATTACCTTTAGTTTCTTCCCATTTTTGTTTTCTAGGGTGGTAGGTTTAGAATTTGAGCCTTGCCTAAAAAAGGCACTATGGGGGTGGCAAGAGCCTTTGCCAATATCCGGAATCCCAGGGGTGACAGGTGCAAGCCGTCCCTTGCGAAGCAGCGTGGCTTGTCAAGCATGTCATCCCAGGCAGATAGACACTGGATCCCCTTTGAATGACACCAGAAATTAAGCCAATTGTTAAAGCTGATCATCTTGTCTCTATGTTGTGGCATCATTCTTGGTGAAGGAAGGATGCTGCTCAGGGTCAGGGTCATACCTGCCTGGGCTACATAATCAGAGAGCTCCTCTATGTCTCTTTTCATGTAGTCCAGGGAGGTACGTCTCAGGTCATTCACACCAGCATGGACAATGACTGTGTCATATTTGTACTTGCTGTGGAGTGACCCAAGTGCTTGTGTTATGTGGCGGATTCTAGCGCCCGATAGGCAGCTTACTGTGACCCTCTCCTTGCTCAGCCTGGTGAGTGGGACGTCAGTGTGTCTGACTATGGAGTCACCTATGACAAGTATGTTTGGTGTTGTATTTGGCCTTAAGGGCTGTGACTGCTTTGCACACTGATTTTGTGGTTTATGTGTTGCCTGTGGTGTGTCATGAGGTGGCGGATGCTTGGGTGTCTGCTTTGGAGGCCTCTGCTGTTTAGGTAAATTTTTGCTCAGAGCCTCCGAATATGTCTTTGTGTGTTTATGTGTTTGATTCATTGTTGTGATAGCTTTATGTGAGACTGGTTTTGTGGTGTGTGTAGTTGCCTTCTCCTCCTGTCTGGTCTTGCCAGTCCTGAGTTGAGAGAGCTCAGCCTCCAGTTTGGCTAAATAGCTGCATCTCTCGCAAGTATTTGTGTTATGTGGGAGGAGGAGAGGGTTGTCTGTGTACATGAGGCAATTGTAACATTGCCTCAATATTCCCAGATTCACCAACTGGACAGGAGAGGACGCCAGCATCTGGCCCTTCGACATGCTAGAGAAATGAAGAAGTTAGGGGTGTAACTGAATAAGAGAGGACTTAGTAAGGAAGTGGGTACTCCTGGGGGGGGTTCGCTAGTGAGGGACTTTGTATAATACAGAAGTGCTAAGCCTGAAAAGAAGATGCTTTTAAGACAAGTGCTGAGCTTTTTTTTTTTTTTTTTTTTTTTTGGAGAAAAAAAAAAAAGCTTTTTAGGAACAAGTGCTGCGCTTTTTAGTTAAGGGATATACTGTCTAGATTACTAGTAGAGCAGTTCTAAGAGAAAAAATGAAGAACAGACTTTATGGAGCCAGAAAAAGTTTAACCTTGTTAAACCGGCACTGCCCGATGCTGCTCTAGTGGCAACTCCACGCTAAATTGCGCTAAAGCGTGCTTGATAGCAGGGGCTGGAAAGAGCCAGGAATTGACCCAATACGGCCAATAAAACTACAGTTTCAAGTCAGTAACCACTCCCATGGGGGGCAGGGAAGCTGCTCAATGTTTTTCACTGCCACTGATCAACAGAGAGACTTTCCTTTAGCCCAAGCAAAAATGGCCTCACAGAAACTTACAAACAGTTCAAGAACAGCAAGCCTGTAACTGAACTTTTTTAAATCTCAGAAAAGTGGTAAAAAAGCAAGATTTTTTTTTTGTTTTTGTTTTTTCAGAGATAGCAGAGGTTCACAAGTAATATCAAGTTATAAAAGTGCAGTAAATGACCCCACACAAGAGTGCTAGGTCAAAGACAGAAAATATGCAAGTTTTGAGAAAAAACGATTTTAAAATTAAGTGCAAACAAGAAATTCAGTAAACAGCTTTTGGTTGTGCTCTAAATACAGCTACTAATGCAGAAATCAAGTTTAACAAGCCAGAATATGCTCAAACTAGGCAACTATGCAGAAAAACTTAGCAAACAGAGAAAAAAATACTTAAAATCTCAAAAGTGGCTCCCTTCTTCTCTCAGCATTTTCTCCTCTTGGTGGGTGCTTCACCAACAGCCAACAAGCCTGAAAAGATGCCAAACCCATGAGGCAACTAGGTTTTAAGAGAGGAAGATGAAGGAGTTCTGGAAATTACCCCTACTGGTCAATAAAACTACAGTTTCAAGTCAGTAACCACTCCCACGGGGGGCAGGGAAGCTGCTCAATGTTTTTCACTGCCACTGATCAACAGAGAGACTTTCCTTTAGCCCAAGCAAAAATGGCCTCACAGAAACTTGCAAACAGTTCAAGAACAGCAAGCCTGTAACTGAACTTTTTTAAATCTCAGAAAAGTGGGAAAAAAGCAAGATTTTTTTTTGTTTTTATTTTTTCAGAGATAGCAGAGGTTCACAAGTAATATCAAGTTATAACAGTGCAGTAAATGACCCCACACAAGAGTGCTAGGTCAAAGACAGAAAATATGCAAGTTTTGAGAAAAAACAATTATAAAATTAAGTGCAAACAGGAAATTCAGTAAACAGCTTTTGGTTGTGCTCTAAATACAGCTACTAATGCAGAAATCAAGTTTAACAAGCCAGAAAATGCTCAAACTAGGCAACTATGCAGAAAAACTTAGCAAATAAACAGAGAAAAAATACTTAAAATCTCAAAAGTGGCTCCCTTCTTCTCTCAGCATTTTCTCCTCTTGGTGGGTGCTTCACCAACAGCCAACAAGCCTGAAAAGACACCAAACCCATGAGGCAACTAGGTTTTAAGAGAGGAAGATGAAGGAGTTTTGGAAATTACCCCTACTGGTCAATAAAACTACAGTTTCAAGTCAGTAACCACTCCCACGGGGGGCAGGGAAGCTGCTCAATATTTTTCACTGCCACTGATCAACAGAGAGACTTTCTTTTAGCCCAAGCAAAAATGGCCTCACAGAAACTTACAAACAGTTCAAGAACAGCAAGCCTGTAACTGAACTTTTTTAAATCTCAGAAAAGTGGGAAAAAAGCAAGATTTTTTTTTTGTTTTTGTTTTTTCAGAGATAGCAGAGGTTCACAAGTAATATTAAGTTATAACAGTGCAGTAAATGACCCCACACAAGAGTGCTAGGTCAAAGACAGAAAATATGCAAGTTTTGAGAAAAAACGATTTTAAAATTAAGTGCAAACAGGAAATTCAGTAAACAGCTTTTGGTTGTGCTCTAAATACAGCTACTAATGCAGAAATCAAGTTTAACAAGCCAGAAAATGCTCAAACTAGGCAACTATGCAGAAAAACTTAGCAAATAAACAGAGAAAAAATACTTAAAATCTCAAAAGTGGCTCCCTTCTTCTCTCATTGTTTTCTCCTCTTGGTGGGTGCTTCACCAACAGCCAACAAGCCTGAAAAGATGCCAAACCCATGAGGCAACTAGGTTTTAAGAGAGGAAGATGAAGGAGTTTTGGAAATGACCCCTACTGGTCAATAAAACTACAGTTTCAAGTCAGTAACCACTCCCATGGGGGGCAGGGAAGCTGCTCAATGTTTTTCACTGCCACTGAACAGAGAGACTTTCCCTTAGCCCAAGCAAAAATGGCCTCACAGAAACTTACAAACAGTTCAAGAACAGTAAGCCTGTAACTGAACTTTTTTAAATCTCAGAAAAGTGGGAAAAAAGCAAGATTTTTTTTTTCGTTTTTGGTTTTTCAGAGATAGCAGAGGTTCACAAGTAATATCAAGTTATAACAGTGCAGTAAATGACCCCACACAAGAGTGCTAGGTCAAAGACAGAAAATATGCAAGTTTTGAGAAAAAACGATTTTAAAATTAAGTACAAACAGGAAATTCAGTAAACAGCTTTTGGTTGTGCTCTAAATACAGCTACTAATGCAGAAATCAAGTTTAACAAGCCAGAAAATGCTCAAACTAGCAACTATGCAGAAAAACTTAGCAAATAAACAGAGACAAAATACTTAAAATCTCAAAAGTGGCTCCCTTCTTCTCTCATTGTTTTCTCCTCTTGGTGGGTGCTTCACCAACAGCCAACAAGCCTGAAAAGATGCCAAACCCATGAGGCAACTAGGTTTTAAGAGAGGAAGATGAAGGAGTTTTGGAAATGACCCCTACTGGTCAATAAAACTACAGTTTCAAGTCTGTAACCACTCCCACGGGGGGCAGGGAAGCTGCTCAATGTTTTTCACTGCCACTGATCAACAGAGAGACTTTCCTTTAGCCCAAGCAAAAATGGCCTCACAGAAACTTACAAACAGTTCAAGAACAGCAAGCCTGTAACTGAACTTTTTTAAATCTCAGAAAAGTGGGAAAAAAGCAAGATTTTTTTTTGTTTGTTTTTTCAGAGATAGCAGAGGTTCACAAGTAATATCAAGTTATAACAGTGCAGTAAATGACCCCACACAAGAGTGCTAGGTCAAAGACAGAAAATATGCAAGTTTTGAGAAAAAACGATTTTAAAATTAAGTGCAAACAGGAAATTCAGTAAACAGCTTTTGGTTGTACTCTAAATACAGCTACTAATGCAGAAATCAAGTTTAACAAGCCAGAAAATGCTCAAACTAGGCAACTATGCAGAAAAACTTAGCAAATAAACAGAGAAAAAATACTTAAGATCTCAAAAGTGGCTCCCTTCTTCTCTCAGCATTTTCTCCTCTTGGTGGGTGCTTCACCAACAGCCAACAAGCCTGAAAATATGCCAAACCCATGAGGCAACTAGGTTTTTAAGAGAGGAAGATGAAGGATTTTTGGAAATGACCCTTACTGGTCAATAAAACTACAGTTTCAAGTCAGTAACCACTCCCACGGGGGGCAGGGAAGCTGCTCAATGTTTTTCACTGCCACTGATCAACAGAGAGACTTTCCTTTAGCCCAAGCAAAAATGGCCTCACAGAAACTTACAAACAGTTCAAGAACAGCAAGCCTGTAACTGAACTTTTTTAAATCTCAGAAAAGTGGGAAAAAAGCAAGATTTTTTTTTTGTTTTTGGTTTTTCAGAGATAGCAGAGGTTCACAAGTAATATCAAGTTATAACAGTGCAGTAAATGACCCCACACAAGAGTGCTAGGTCAAAGACAGAAAATATGCAAGTTTTGAGAAAAAACGATTTTAAAATTAAGTGCAAACAGGAAATTCAGTAAACAGCTTTTGGTTGTGCTCTAAATACAGCTACTAATGCAGAAATCAAGTTTAACAAGCCAGAAAATGCTCAAACTAGGCGACTATGCAGAAAAACTTAGCAAATAAACAGAGAAAAAATACTTAAAATCTCAAAAGTGTCTCCCTTCTTCTCTCAGCGTTTTCTCCTCTTGGTGGGTGCTTCACCAACAGCCAACAAGCCTGATTTTATGTGTGGCCATAGTTTTTTAAAAATACTGATCAGAGATGCCTTCCCTTTTTGGGATTTTGCTCTGTCATGTAGTAGCTTCCTCCTTGTATTGTATGGTTTGTTTATGGCTGGGGTCCACCAGACAGGATGCCTGCCTTTGGAGGATTGGGTCTTGGTTTTATTTGGGATTGCATGATCCATGCATTCCTGAAGGTGTTCATAGAATGCGTTTATAAAGGGTTCTGAGGTCTTGGCCGTATTTTCCACAGGCACAGGGGCTTTGAAGGATTCCACCTCAGTTTTGAGGAGTGTGAAATTTGCTTTAGAGAAGTTTTTCACTGTGGTTTTCTGGGCAGGGGCTGGGGTCAGGATGTGAATATCCAGTGAGATTACTCTATGGTCTGATCTTACCAGTGAGGGATACATTTCTGGTCTTGGGCATAGAGTCCCCATGTTAGTGATGATCAGGTCCAGTATGTTTTCCCCTCTTGTGGGAGTGGTAGCAAGTTGTTCCATTGCATTTGAGTTTATAAATTCTAGGAACCTTTGGGCTAGGGTGTCGGAGCTAGGGTAATGCTCCCAGTCTTTGTTTGGGTAGTTGAAGTCGCCCAATATAATGGTGTTTGGGGGAGACCTTCATATTTTTATGTGTTCTCCAATCAGCCAAGTGTGGTTCCTGGGTTTAGGAGGGTGGTCTGTAGCAGGCTATGAACTGGAAGGCGGTTTTACCCACTGTTAGTTGCACATGGATAGTCTCTGATGCTTCATGCTGTGCCACCAACCTGGGGGTGTGGGTATCTTTGACAAATATTGATACTCACCCTCCTTTTGTAGTTTGTTCCATGTTTTGGGGCTGTAAAGCATGGTATGAGGTGTAATCTGTTAGTGCTAGGGTGCTCTTGGGAGCCTTGAACCAGGTTTCTGTTACTGCACAGATATCAACATTCTCCATGCTGAGGAGAGTTTGGAGTGTGTGCATCTTGAGGTTTAGACTTCTGGCATTGAGTAGCATTACTTCTAGTTTCTTATCCTTTCTGGTACCTATGGAGGTGGGTTTGTCTTTTGAGTCTTACCTAAAAAAGGCACTACGGGGGTGACAAGACCCTTTGGCAAAATCCAAAAGGCGAGGGGTGACAGGTGCAAGCCGTCCCTAGCGAAGCATCATGTCTTGTTGAGCATGTCATCCCAGGCTGACAGGCATTGTATCCCCTTTGACTGACACCAATACTTAAGCCAATTGTTGTAACTGATCATCTTGTCTTCATATTGTGGCATCATGCCTGGTGAGGGTAGGATGATACTCAAGGTCACCAAGTTTGCATATACTACATGGTGGTAAATGCTGTTTAGCACTACCTTACATTGCTTAACATATGGCAATCATGCCTCAGGGGATGCTGCAGGGCTGCCTATGTTGGATGCACATACTACACTCCCTGTACATGTTTGAAAGTGGGTTGTGTCAACTTAGGCATCACTTTCTCTATAAGTCAGAGTCAGAGAGGGGTATCATTTCCAGGGTTCCTACTGAGCCAGTGTATGTGCTATGCCTTGCCTCTTTGCCAAGGCCAAGGTATACTGGGCACGCCTCCTTCTGCCTACTGAGGCAGGCTCAGGTTGTTCCTCCTCTGAGTCACGCTCTGCCTGTGATGGCCTTGGCAATGGTGAGGGGTTGTTTGGCCCAAGTCTATGCTGGTCCTGCTGCAGCTGTTTTTGCAGAATCATATTATGTAGCATAGCACATACCATGACAATTTGGGTACATGTAGTTGGTGAGTATTGCAAGGCTACACCAGATGTGTCCAGGCAACGGAACCATGACTTGAGCAGCCCAAACACACACTCAATTACATTTCGTGTTTGTGCGTGTGCCTCATTATGGTGTTCCTGTTCAGGTGTGTGTGCGTTTCTGATGGGTGTCATCAGCCACAGCTCCAGTGCATAGCCAGCATCCCCCACTAGATGACCATTTGGGATGTCCCCATTGGCAAATGTCTGGTACAGCTGCGTCAGATGCCAGATATGGGAATCATGGTAGCTTCCAGGGCAGCCAGCACACACATTCAGTATAATGCCCTGGGCATCACACATGACCTGGCAGTTGATGGAGGGGAAGCCCTTGCAGTTAATGTAGGCCCTACCCTGATCACCAGCTGGTGCTTTGATGCATATATGCATGCAGTCTATTGGAATTGGGGAAATATACATGATCACCGATATGTGCTGACATGGCATCCAGGAACTGGTGCAGTACCCTGGATGCTGATGCCTGTGATATCCCCATCATATCACCAGTTGGTCTCTGGAAGGTACCTGTTGCTAGTATTCTTCGGCCAACACATACCTTGGTTTCCACTGAGATGGGTTCCCCTCTGTTGGTTCTGTGTGTGAGGCATGGCCTGCACAGCTCAAAAGTTTGCTGCAGGAGGTCTCTGTCCACTCTATAGCGCTCCACTATCTCCAGATCATGTTACACCTGGTAGGTGACCCTGGGCCTGTACACTCTTCTCCGTCTCCTCACTGTGGGTTGTCCGGCAGCATTTGCATTGTCACCACCCTCAGCATGTTGCATATGTCGCCTTATAACAGCAATGGCAGCCCCTAGCATTTTTTGTCTGAGTGAAGCTTTTTCAGTTTTCACTTCTAGTAGCTTATTCCAGTGTTGCAGTGTCTCTTGAGAGAAACAAACTGCACTGTTGTTTGCAGAGTTTTAAGTGCTGAGCTGGGCTAGTGTTCTGCCTGTATAATTGCCTGATTCTGATTGTTTTCACCTGCTAGCTCTGCTAGTACTCCCTGGTAGCTTCCTACTATTTGTTGTGCTTCCTTTTTCCTTTCTGTTTCCTCGGGGGGGGTGCCACGTGCACAAGTGCAAACATGCACACAGCAGCTAACACGCGCGCACACATGCTTAGACGGACTAAAACTTGCTTATTTGGGTTAAAACGCACGCACACCAGCACAAACACGCTTACAGGTCTTTAAACAGCCTTATACATGCTTACTCCGGCTTAAACGCGTGCACTCATGCTTTCACACGTGCACTCTGTCTTACTCGGGTTTACAGGCGCGCACACACGTGCATACCCGCTCAGCAAGAAACGTTGGTGTTATCCACAGTATACACCTTCCATTTCTTGGCTTTCCCTGGCCTATCTGTTGACACACCTCTTTCCATGATGTCTAACTGACAGCTGACACATGCCACTCTGCTCCAATGAGCTTCACTACTTTCATACATACCCCCCTTGTGATGTCACCTATCTCCTACTCTGTTACTCCCCATATCCTACTCCTACACTCCATTGCCTGTGATCATTTGCTATGTAAAAGTGTGATTCACTATCCTAACACTCATTTACATAGGATTGCCTACTAATGCGTTGTTACATGTCTTAGACTGGGCTTCCCCCCTTAGCAACCTACTCGGTGGCCATGTTGTCTTCAGCCTGCTATTCCCTTACATTGTAATTTAACAATTTTCATAAATTCCACGTTTGTGGGTTTTAATTTTTATTTTTCTGGTTTTTGAGGCACAGCCCATTTGTGCGGCACTGCGCTACGCTTAAACATTGGAAATCATCGAAAAAAAATAATTTTTATTTTAATTTTGCATCTGGGAACATTTCCACTGGCCGTATATTTGGCCATTAGCATGCTTCCTCAACCATATGCAACCTTTATTTGGAGCTGACAAGGCTCCATTGTGCAGAACGGTACTCAGTTGTCAACTGAGTACATTTCTGCAACTAACATGGCTCCTACTCAGACAGGTTTGTGCTTCCTGGATCGCAAATTTACCTCATTTGCATGCATTTCGGCAGCAAGTGAGGTTATTTGCATATCCCAGCCCTGTCCGTTTAAGAGCCATTTTAGGAGCTCTCTTACACACCCCTAAAGGCTGTTCCTGGATCGCTTGTCGGACATGATGGCTGCATGGAGTCTTACTCTACTCTTAGACTCCGTGCAAGCCATCGTAAATCCGGACCAAAGACTCTGGAACACAGATGTGATGTAATACCTTTTAATGGACTAGCATAAGTTTTACAATTACTCAAAATTTTGAGCTGACATATGCCGTTTGACAGGAGTTACTGATAGCTCCTGATAATGGGCTCATGCCAGCTCAAAAGCTTGAGTAATTGCAAAAACTATGGTGGTCCAGTAAAAGATGTTACATCATGTCTGAATTCCACGTACACCTCTCAACCTCTTAGAGCAAAAAATCTGTACAAAGCCTAAAATGATGGGGGGACAAATAGGGACAGATTTTAAATATTGCTCTTGCAAACTTGGAAAGTTGATAGAAAAATAGGTTTGCATTAGTATGGATTTTCTGAAGGATGTGGAGTCTTAAACTCAAATGTTTGTCATTATTTAATAACTTCCATCCTCAGCTATTTGCCAGAAAAGTACAGATTTTAGGAGGAACACACCAAAAATATGAGGCAAAAATCCGGAATTCTGAGAA
The DNA here is from genome assembly GCF_019279795.1 of Protopterus annectens. Lineage (NCBI taxonomy): Eukaryota > Metazoa > Chordata > Ceratodontiformes > Protopteridae > Protopterus > Protopterus annectens. The sequence continues at coordinate 1,756,480,523 of NC_056732.1, read as the reverse complement.
AATCTGTACAGTTGAGAGGTATCTGGTATCTTTGTGTTTTCTGTTAGCAGATCAACATGGCATTTCTTTATTTTTTTTTCCTTAGGGACACCGAGTGACTCATCACTCTTTTCATATAGAAGTTTCAAATCACATGTTAACAGTATTCTACCTACATCAGGATTCTGTAGACTATGCTAACATTTGTTGCAGGGATAATGGAAAAAGGTGGGATTATAGATGTAGGTAAGGGGTTTCAGGGGAAAGGGAGTGTGTGCAAAAGGAATCAGTGGTCATTTATATGGAAATATAGATTTCTGCTGGGAAACAGTTCAGTGTGTTGGACTTACGAATGCTGGAGTTGTGTGACTACAGGGTACAGATTGTGATTAGCGATGACACCCTTTAGATAACATTTGCAATGTACCTGTCTGAGTTGGTATTCTTTAATTCATGACATGGTTTCATGGACGATTGCATGGCATTTATTTGAGCAGAAATGGAATCCCATATTTTAGGATCTAGTAGTCATTGCATTTAAGTTTAGATTGGTTTACCTTGAAAAAAGATAAGGACTATTGTTCTAGTGATTAGTAGGTGATTTGCTTTTATTAGAGTGTAACAGTGGTGCTGTCTTTTTGGTGATAGGGTTATAAGCAAGCAGTAATGTCCCTGAAATGTCCATTATTTCCCCTGTAATAGCCAATATGTATGTATGTATGTATGTATGTATACATATACTGTACATATACTCATATGGAATGCTCTCATGTATATACTCGGTATTGCTTGTATAATATCTTTGATTTGAGAGTGATTACTTATGTACTTTTTTCACCAATTGTATAAGCTGCCAATATTATGTGCTAAATGTCTTTAATAATGTAAATTCTGAATTGCATGTGAAATGTCTTATATGTGGAGCTCTTCACCCCAGGACTCCACTGAAAATGAGCACTTCTGACCCAGATGGACCATGCCGGTAAACAAATGTAAATAAATATATATATATATATATATATATATATATATATATATATATAGATCATCTACATAAGAACGACAGCGCAAAACATCGACACTCACATAGCCGACACCACATGGTTGACAATCAAAATGCTGACAACGTAATTACTGCACAAAAAAAAGGAAAACAAAATGTCCTTTTTTGTGCTAGCAGGGAGAATAAATCTTTCCATTCCGCACTATGGAGACATACCATTTCCCCATTGTCGGCATTTTGATTGTCGACCATGTGGTGTCGGTTATGTGGGTTTCGGTCTTCTCAGCTGTCGTTCTTCTGTAGGGGACCCATATATATATATATATATATATATATATATATATATATATATATATATATATATATATATATATATATATAGATCCCCTACACTACACCAACACACCAGAAACCAGACAGCCAAAATGCCGAAACCACACAATACCGACAGTTCACATTACCGAACACCATAACACCAACTCACAAAACACACACAGAAACATCAAGCGTAAACCACACCAAGCACTCACAGCTAAAACAACAAGAACGTACCTGTAAATCACACACTTTCCACTACACTGCAACATCCCATAAAGCCATTATCCACAAAACTCATGCATCCCATTCACCTACCCAATACCTACATAAAACAATTAAACCTATACAAAACAAATACTTACACAAACTACAATATACCATACTGTAATCATGTGGGGGGCTGCACCCCCCACACCCCTCTACTTATATATACCAACTCCGAGATTGCACAACAGTGAGGAAAGGGCATATTTCCCAATCATCACTGTATCACGATCTCACCATTTAGACTTACCAGCAAGACTTCCTGGACTCCACTAGGCAACTACTGCATGTGGGGAACTTGTCGGTGAAATGTCATGTCGCTATTCTGGCATTTCAGCATTCTGTGCTGCCGGTCTTCTGGTGTCGATATTGTGCTTGAGAAACACACACATGCACAATCGTGTCCAGTAATGACAACTACTTCCTTGACTGAATACACCTCAGATATCTCACTGTAATTAAATGAACAAAGATCTATATAGTGCAGTGCATTGCAACCCCAATTCTTCTCAGCTATCTCTCATTCTACAGAACATCTATGATTTTCCACCATATTCAGAAACGTTTGATTTCCTGGTAAATCACTTAGGATTATAGTCACTCAGTAAAGCCAGACATTGTAGTTTCATACTTATTATTATTTAGACAATTCATTTTGGTGGAAAACCTTTTGTTTTACATATAAAAATTGTCCCTGAGTTTATTTTTTCTCAGAATTCTTAAGCAAGGAGGTTGTGAGGGATGCACACTCTCTCTCTCTTTCTGTTTCCATACACACAAACATTATTATTATTATTTATTTTTTTATTTTATTTTGCATCTCGCTAAAGGCAGCAAGCGGAAAGTAAAACCACACATCCTTGTAACTCTTCTGCAGTTACTTTTACTAATCAGGTTTTTTAAAATGTATTTTCTTTAGTTTTCCTCATTTGATTTTTTTATGTTTTTACTTGATAAATAAAGTTGTGATTAGCAGGTGTAAAAACATAGGGACTATTTGCTTTTCTCAGTCCCTGCTTCACTGCAACTTAATATTCCACAGTGAAGCTGCAAACTTGTCTTTTTTTTCCGAACAATACCTATGCATTATTAGCCTGTTAAGAGAACATTCATTCTAAAATAAGGAACTGATGTGCAATTTGCCCAATATCGGACACTGCATGTATTATTAGCTATAGTTCATGGCAAAGTAAGATTATTTTAAGATTCTGAAGCAAAGAGTAATAGTCCATACTTTTCCTGTAGATATCTTTCCAGCTGGGGATTCAAAAGACTCAAAGATTCATATCCAAAAGAAATTTTATTGTCATTTAGGAAACACAAGTGCTACCTAATCAAAGATTTGAGTGTCAGCTCTTTTACATGAAAAAGCAATCGCAAAAAGACAACACATGATAGGTCTTAAAGAATAAACAATAACTATAGTACAAAAGTAAACGTCTAGGTAGCTGACACACATGCTCATACGCAGGTACCTCCCCTCCCACCACCACCAAATCAGACAGTATAGCAACCCAATTCAACAAATACTTTACAGAAAACATCTTAGAATTGTCCAAAAATCAAACACCCTCAACAAGCAAACCCTTCTTCCCTACAACAAACACCACGTCCACCTTCTCACTGCAGCCAGTAGCAACTGACACTATCCAGAAACTTCTGAAAAAACTAAAACCAACTACACTAGCTGCAGATAATCTACCTGCAGAATACCTAAACCTAGCAGCAGAAGCCATGGCATACCTGATATCTATTCTTATCAATAGATCAACAGCCAAACACCAGGTTCCTCCCATTTGGAAAACCTCATACATCATTCTCCTACATAAAGGTGGTCTGTCAACTGATCTTAATAACTATTGACCTATTGCAATGTTGTCACCACTATCAAAAGTTCTAGAAAGAGTAATTCATAAGCAGATCACTGAATCTTATTACTCAATAACAAACTAGTAACTAATACCCAACATGGTTTCATACCATTCCATAACACAACAAACGCACTAATGTCATTTACTAATACAGTCACCCACCACTGGAGTAACAATAACTATGTCTCATCTATCTTCCTAGATATGTAAAGGCCTTTGATATGGTCCTCCCATGCTAAACTACTAAACACTCTCTCTGATCTACATTTCTGTCATTACACCCTAGCTTGGTTCAAAGATTACCTTACAGGACGTGAACAAGCAGTCTCATGGCAACAGACCTTATCTTCCCTATTACCAGTGGCCCTTGGAGTTCCCCAAGGCTCTATCTTAGGCACACTACTATTCACCATATTTACTAATAACCTCCATCTTACAACCACACATGCTTCACTCATCCAATATGCAGACAACTCAGCTGTGATTTGCTCTGCTGCCTCCTTACCTGAACTTCAGACTCTAACTCAAAAAAGCCTTTCATGAAATTGAGTCCTGGCTCACAAATGCTCATCTAATCTTAAACTCTAAAACAACCAAACTAGGGTCTATATTAGATAACCGAAAGAGCAGGTTAGCAAATTCTCACAAGAGTGAAAATGCAGGGAATCTATATATTCCAACTCCAAGGTCACACTACAGTAAGGAAAGGGCAAATATCCCACTCCTCAGTGTACCCTGACCCCACAAACACCTTTTCGATTCCTGGGGTTTTTGCTCATGTGAGCATTCGCTAACTTGCTCTTTCAGTTATCTAATATAGACCCCCAAACTACTGGTCTTCTCACCTAACAAAACTCCTCTCCCCTCTAACACTTTCTACATTACCTCACATAACTATACTATCATAATCCCCTTAGTCCACACTAAACTATATATATATATATATATATATATATATATATATATATATATATATATATATATATATATATATATATATATATATATATACACACACACACACACCCCTAGGAACTTTGTAGTTTGGACTGTCTTCACTTCTTTACCATTGATCTTGAGGGACATGTGCAAGGCAGAGCGGGTCCAAATTGTTTTTATTGCACCATTGAATCATTCCTATACCCACTCACATCTTCACCACTTATGAGTCCCACCACTGTGGCATCATCTGCGAATTTGATGAAGTGGTTGCTGCTAGCTTTTTTAGGGCAGTCATGGGAAAGGATTGTGAGCAGTAAAGGACTCAGCACACAACCCTGAGGTATTCCAGTGTTGCGTGCAGTACTCCCTGAAGTGTTGTTACCAGTACAGGTCCTTTGTGGTCTTTCAGTCAGGAAATCGATGATCCAATTGCACAGCTCTTTACTTATGCAAAGATTGATTAACTTTTATATAAGTTGCATTATAGGTTCATAGGTTCATAGGTTCATACTAGGCTATCTGCCCTAGGGCATTTATAAGCCTAGCCAGAATGTGTTTGGCTTTCGCCACCCATTTTAAATTTATTTTGCTATGCCCTTTTTCGAGGTTAGTATACTGTGCCTCTGTCTAACAGTGACACAGAAGTGATACCCGGGGTAAACCTACGATCTCCCATCCACTCATCAAGATTCCTCTTGAAGAGAGTCAATGAGGGACTCTGCCTAACCTGGACTGGGATTTTATTCCAGAGTGAAGGGAGCCTCTGGGTTATGAATCCCTCCAGCATGTCCTATTTATTTCAGTGCTGAGGTTCAAGTCTGTCGAGCACGTAGCTCAATGGGATTTGGATTTTCTGAGGTGCAGCATGTCCATTAATTCCGGGTTGGACATGGTTTTATACGTCAGGCACAGATCACCTCTGAACAGGCGGTATGCCACTGAGTAGAGCTGGAGTTTCTTTAACCGGGCAGCATATGGCATCTGTTTGAGCCCTTTGATCCTCTTGGTGAGGTACTTTTGGGGTCTTTCCAGTTGCTGCAGGTGTCTGGTAAGGTACATCCCAAAAGGGGCATTGTACTCAATTATGGGCCTGATGAGGGATGAGTAAAGAGGCACGATGACCTCCCCTGATCTAGATGTGAATCCCTTCATGATTAGGTGGGCTATATAAAATATTTTTCTAACCACTTTGGCCACGTGGTTGTCAAATGAGAGATTGCTATCAACTTGGGTCCTCAGGTCCCTAATTACTTCTTCTGTACTTAATGGATTTCCACCTATGTGGTAATTTGTGGGCACTTTGTTTTTGCCAAAGGGGATGACTATACACTTTTTGGCATTTAGCTTGAGGCCATGGCTCCAGCACCAGTTGTCTGTTTCTATGAGGCCCTTTTGGAGGATGCTTGTGTCGGCTGGAGAGTCGATTATGGCGCCCAGTTTGCAGTCATCTGCGAACTTGGTCAGCCACAGTCCTTCCGTGTCGGCCTGTACCTCAGAGAAATATATACCGAACAAGAGAGGTCCCAGGACTGAGCCTTGTGAGACACCACTTGTAACTGGTTTGGAGTCTGACATGGCTCCAGCAATTCTAACCATGTGGGTTCTGTCCTTGAGCCAGTTTGCAATCCATCTAGTGACATAGGGGTTTACATTTAAGCTGGTGAGCTTATCTATAATGCCTGAGTGGGGTATTGTATCGAAGGCTTTTGCGAGGTCCAGGTAGACTGTGTGGACCACCTTCCCCTCGTACAATCACCATACTGAATGTCAAGCTGAAATCTATGAACAACAGCCTGGCATAGTTGTTTTTCTCTTTAGGATGCTTCAATGTGAGGTGAAGTGCCACCAAAATGGCCTCAGCAGTTGGTCTGTTTGTCTGGTAAGCAAACTGCAGCAGGTCAAAGGATTGGGATAGTACTGTAGTCAAATGCCTTTTGACCAGTCTGTTGAAGCATTTCATTACATTTGATGTAAGTGGCATCAGTCTGTAATCATTTAGGCAGGTGGGGTTGTTCTTTTTGGGCAGAGGGATTCTGTTGGTAATTTGAACCATGCTGGTACTTTTCCTGGGATTCTGTTGGTAATTTGAAGCATGCTGGTACTTTTCCTGGGATTCTGTTGGTAATTTGAAGCATGCTGGTACTTTTTCCTGTGATTCTGTTGGTAGTTTGAAGCATGCTGGTACTTTTCCTGGGATTCTGTTGGTAATTTGAAGCATGCTGGTACTTTTTCCTGTGATTCTGTTGGTAGTTTGAAGCATGCTGGTACTTTTCCTGGGATTCTGTTGGTAATTTGAAGCATGCTGGTACTTTTTCCTGTGATTCTGTTGGTAATTTGAAGCATGCTGGTACTTTTTCCTGTGATTCTGTTGGTAGTTTGAAGCATGCTGGTACTTTTCCTGTGATTCTGTTGGTAGTTTGAAGCATGCTGGTACTTTTCCTGTGATTCTGTTGGTAATTTGAAGCATGCTGGTACTTTTTCCTGTGATTCTGTTGGTAGTTTGAAGCATGCTGTTACTTTTTCCTGTGATTCTGTTGGTAGTTTGAAGCATGCTGGTACTTTTCCTGTGATTCTGTTGGTAGTTTGAAGCATGCTGGTACTTTTTCCTGGGATTCTGTTGGTAGTTTGAAGCATGCTGGTACTTTTTCCTGGGATTCTGTTGGTAGTTTGAAGCATGCTGGTACTTTTCCTGGACAAGTGAAGTATGGAAGATATCCATCAGGACTTTGCTGACTTGGTCTGCACAACCATTCACTACTTTCACCAGAATGTTACTAGGGCCAGCAACCTTCCTGAGGTTCATTTCCCTCCATTGGTTTCTTACATCCACAACACCGAAGTTGAGTACTGCCTCCTTTTGGTCATTGAGAAGCTTTGCAGCCTCCAGGTTGTTTTTCTCTTCACACCTGCCATAAAATGTGTTTAGACTGCCCAGAAATTCAGTGCTATCATAACACTGAGCTGACTTGGTCTTGTAGTCAGTTAGCTGTTGAATGCCATGCCACAGGCAACTTGAGTCTTTTGCATCCTCGAAGCATCCTTGCATCCTTTTTCCATACTCCCTCTTGGCCTCCTTGATACCCTTTTTTAGATTAGCCCTTGCCACACTTAGACCCTTCTTATTCTTTGCCCTAAAAGCTGTGTTTCTTGCCCTCAGCAGCATATACATCTTGCTGTTTAGCCATGATTTTTGGTTGGCTCTTACTTTAATATTTTTGATGTTCATCACATCCTCCATGCATTTGAATATGTAAGCCATAGTTGACTCAGTATATTCACCTATGTTTACTAGATTGTTCACCTTGGCTGCCTCCCTGAAGACATCCCAGTTCATGTTATCAAAGCAACCCCTGAGTCTTTCTATGGCTCCTTCATTCCTGACACTGATTTGTTTCACAGTGGGCTTATCTCAGATCAAGAAAAGTTTGTAAGCTGCTATTAGTTTTGTGGAGATGTGATCAGAACCACCCAGGTTTGGTTGTTGTCCAGCTCTGTAGGCCACTTTTATGTTATTGCAAACCTTGTCCAGAGTATTTGCTCCCCTTATGGGAAAATCCAAAATTTGGTAGTAATTGGGTAGAACCTCCCTGAGATCGGCTTTGTTGAAGTCACCAGCTATCATAAATGCACAGTCAGAATTCTTGCAATGTAGTTCACATATAGTATTATGCAGTATATTCAGTGCTTCAGTGATGTTAGCACTTGGTGGTATACTGTATATACGTATATATATATATATATATATATATATATATATATATATATATATAAATTTCACATTTATAAAAAGCAATGTTCATTCACACAGTTACAGTTTTTGCACCAGCTATCATTCACAAAAATGCACACTCCACCTCCCTTAGCTTTGATACACAGAGCTAGGTTCCTATCAGCACTGAACAAAATGAAACCTTCAAGGCTTACAGCACTGCCACTAATCCTCTTATTTAACTAAGTCTCTGAAGATTAAAAGACATGAATTTCTCACCTTGTTTGTGGTATTGAGCCAAAACCTGAAAAAGTCCATCTTGTTCTCTAATGGGCATACATTTTGTAACAGAACTGAGGGAAGTGCAGCCCTGTGAGGGTTTGTTTTCAATCTGGCAGCAATTACAGTTCTGCAGCCTGTTTTCCTGGTTCTGTTGCATCTCTTCTTTTTGGGTCTCATACTGATTGTTTCAGAACCATCCATTTCCTGATTTAGGTACTTTGAAGCTAGTTTGGTTTGGATGCTGAGTTCTAGCAATTCTGTGTGTATTGTAGTCTCTAGATGCTCCATAGTACACAAGGAAACCAGGAAGAACAACAGCATAATTGAATATTTGATTTCCAGAAGTTTCTTTGTGCTATAAGTCATTGTAACATCTTTTAAATGACTAGAAATGATTTTTTCATTTTTTCCAGAAAAATAAGACAGATTAAGGATTCCTGTATCACGAGCTAACACAGCCACAGCCTCCCTGGGCACCGCCATAGACTGAACAGAAACTGGGAGAATTTCTTATTCCAGAAAAGGTGCATAAAAACTTCCGTGGATATGTTGCTGAAAGTTGAGTTAGGAATCTATCCTGATCCCCATGTATCTATATAGTCAGACTGTGTCTACTGGTTCATGGCTGCAGTGGACAATGGCCCATTTTGTTGTAAGTTTGGCTAACTTATGATGGGTGTTAAATAGCATCGTTTTGTTTTCTAGCATTAAGTATGAGGTTAGATTGAACTAGCTAGCTGGAGAAGGTGTTGAGATCATACTCTAGTTTGGAATTAATGAGTGTGGTGTGGAGTCCGTTCTGTAAATATGTCATTTGCATATAAAAGGTTAGAAGAAGGGAGAAGTCTGTGGGCAGCCTGTTTAGAAATAAAGAAAATGTTGGGATAAGATTGATCCCTGAAGACTCTTTTAGTTCAGCGAGCAGAGGATGAGCATTTTGACTTAATTTGGACTCCACAGTATCTACTAAACAGGAATATTTTAAAACATCCTGTGACTTTTGTGCTTATCCCTGTCTTCATGGGAGTGTTGTGTGGTGATGTCCACTCTGTCAAAAGTCAATAAATATGGAGCCAGTAAGAAACTTATATTTGTGCTTTGTAGTATGTAATCTGTAAGGGGAATTTACAACAGTCATTGTGCTCCTATCAAGCGATAAAGCATATTAATGTAGAGACAGAATCCTGTAGATTTACAGATACTAGGCCAGCTGATTGTAAACTGATTTTTGAAATTGCCTCTCTGATGTGTTTATGTTGGAGATAATCCTGAGTCTTTACCACTGCTAGGATTGGACATTTATGACAGTGGAATTAATAATGTGGCTGGGAATAATGTTTTTGATGAGGCATAGCTTTTAGAAGTGTTTCAGTGGGAGGACAATGTAATCCTCACATAGTAGTGTAAACCATGAAAAGATGCCACTGGCTTCACTGTGGGCATCAGAAGGAATTTTCTTCTAGCTGCTTTATCTTTTATTTGACTTGATTTAAAGGAGAATTGTGGTGAGTCTGTTGTGATGCTGCTTGATGACATGAAAGATGTTTGTCCATTTGGGTAGGCGAGTCATTTTTTAGGAAAACCTATGGTGATGGCTACCCAAAACTATAGTAATACAATATTATACAATTCCTCCCCTAAAACATGCACGCTGATTGGCCAGTCCAACCAGCGTGCCCATTGTAAATCCCTCAATATACTAACGGAAAAAGGTCCGGTCGCCCAGACTTTTTCCGTTAGTATAAAACACTTTCTCGCTATGTTAAAAAAGTTTAACATAGCGACACAGGTTTAAAAAAAGCAACGGAGATAAACTCCTTTAACATAGCGACACAGTGTGTAAAAAGCAACAGAGATCTTGCGATCTCCGTTGCTTTTTTTTAAAGCTGTCTCGCTATATTAAATGGGTTTAACATAGCGAGACAGCTTTAAAATAAGCAACGGAGATCTCCGTTGCTTATTTTAAAGCTGTCTCGCTATGTTAAACCCATTTAAACTGCCACAAAATACCAGACAGCTGCGGAAGGGCAGTAAAGAGGCATTATACAATGCCATTATTTAAGAAAAGTAATTATTTCTTTTCTTAAATAATGTCATTGTATAATAGCAATAACCCACTTCTGGGTGTGGGTAATGCTGGATTCTCAAACTCCAGAATTTATTTTGATTGCTTGGAGGGAGAAAGACAGAGAGCATGGAAGTTTGAATGCAGTGTAAATTCTGTCACTTAGTTGCTTTATTTCCTAGATTTCTTAGCTAGATAAACATAAGGCTGCTATCTGCTGGGTCTTTTCATATCATTTCCATGTTTCAGCACTGTTTATATCCTGATTTTATGAATCATCAGTTGTTTTCAGGTTTTCAAGTCTTACTACCTTAAGAAATTATTTGTCTTGCAGGTAGGGTAGTGCAGTAGTGAGGGTGCTGGCTACAGTTGTTGGGTCATGTTTTAGGATTTCAGGTTCCCATTTAACTTCAGCCTTCTCATTCTATAGTGTTTTGATATTCTGCTGTGTTTTAAGACTGAAACTTAATGATGGATGCACTTTTTTATTTGCTGTTTCTATAGTAAATGTGATTGGACAGTGATCAGTGGAGGAAGGAAGTACTATGTATAATTTGTAACTGTGCCTGGGTAGTTAGTAATCAATAGGTCTAGTAAGGAATGATTGCTTATGATAATGCTGGGTCAGGTAATTTCCTTTGCAAGTTGTATATGTCTGTGGTTAGTTATAAAGTCTTCAATATCTACATGAACACACTTCAGGAAATGAATGCTAAAATCTCATAGTATGATTAGGTCTTTGCAGGATGAATTGTTTACTAAAATGATGTTTTAAATTTGTTCCAATTGTTACAGGGGGAGGTAAATTACTATAGTGGTGGGAATGTTAGTATTTGTATGACACTGACTGCATGCCCAATGGGATCATGCTCATTTATGACCAGCTTTTAGCTTTACCATTTATTTGAATATGAGGGCTCCCCTCCACTCTTTTTCCTGGTCAAGTATTGAGAAGGTAATTGCAGAAGAGAAGTGCAGTGTTAGCTTGAGGCTGATTTAACCCATAATTCTTTAATCACTAGGGCATCGTGGTTCTTGTTGTTTTGGGATGAAGAATTTGCTCCAGGTTGTTGACCATACTACCAGCATTTAACAAGGCTAGAATTACATTTGTATGCAGGAAAAGTTAAAGGCCCAGGTTTTGCTCATTATAACTGCAATGTTAGATAATCTGGAGATGGAGAGGTTTGATTAAAATGATTATTTCCTGCACGTTGGGACTTGCTTTACTGCAATGGATACTTTGTTTTTGGTTTTCTTGTTTATCACAAGCATGGGTAATGTATTAGTTTACAATATTGTAATCCTTTTCTGGATTTAGATCCTTGATTTATCATTATGATAGACTATATATTGCAATCAGTGGCTGGATTGTATAGTACTTGTTCCAACTGTTTTGAATAGCTAAATCAATTAACATTCTGGCTTATTTCATTGATATTTAATATTTTATGCAATGCTTCATTAGATAATTATAATGATTATTTTTTCACAGATTTCTTTTTTTAGGATCTTGTAATTCAGTTAGGAAATCATTATCTGTCAGAGACACATAGGTGTATGATAGATGTCTGTAATGTATTCAGTACCACATATATTAATTATTGTAGTCCTTCAGTAGTCAGTTCTGTAGTCACTGCTACATTTAAAAGGGAATCTGCACTTAGAAGCATGAATGATTTTGAGAGATTATTCTGCATCGTTCTGTATATGTGGATTGAAGTCTATCTTTTACTAGATCTTATCAAAAATGTGGGAAGATAAATATAAACAGGTTGGGATTTGGTTCTGGGTATGGACTCTGAATAGAAGAGGGAGAGGACGGGTATTATTATTATTATTATTAATACTGAGGGATAAAATATTTTGCTCCATAATTCTGGATGTTTGTAGAAAAATATAGGGAAACCTGACCAACCTTGTATGATGGGAGATAGTAATAATGTGGATGTAGATGAGATAAGGACAGATGAAGGGAAGGATTTTAATGGGAATACAATTATAAATCAGGAGGTCCATGATTGGTATTTTGGGGTGAGTGGTCTGTATATTGCTAACAATGCATGTAAGGGATGTAGGGAAAGGTACAGAGGTATGGGGTGAGGTAGAGTGCCTATTAAGGATAGAAGGACAGAGTATGTAGGTCACAGGTGTATAGCAGTATATGTAAGGTCTAGAAGGGCAGGTTGGGTAGGAGTGGGCATGAGGAAGCAGTGCAAGTAAGGAATTTAAGGACAGGATGGACAGACCTGAAGGTGGGAACAACAGAGTATCTAAGGGCAGAACAACAGAGTGTCTGTAGGTAGGCTAGCACTGAGTATAAGTAAAGCTTTGGTGGGCAACAGTTAGGTGAGTTAGGGGATGCTGGAAATATAAAATAAGATAAAGTTGATGCTTTGCAAGTTAAAGTTACATTTATTTATTTATTTTATTTATTTCACATTTGTTAATCGGATAAGTCCAACTGAAATTGCAAATATACCCATTTTCAGTGGAGACCTGAGGGGGAAAGCCCCAGCACGAAGGGAGACTGTGGGTCGAATAAAACAGTGCACATACATCTTGATAATATTGTTGAGATTAAGGACTTAGAAGGAAGAGGAGTGTCATGACTGTAAGTGATATGATTCTTATGGAAGAGGTGAAACAAAAATGGCAACACAATGGATGTGGTGCGGAGTAGAAGTGTTAGTTGTGGGAGATGTGGTATAACAGCCGCAGAGGCAAAGGATTATCCTGCACTCCTGTAATGCATGTGTGAGAGGGAAATAAGGTTAAGGACACTGATGTGGGAATGCAGAGACTGAAATGATTGCACTTAAGAAGACATGGTAAGAATAACTCTAGGGCAAACAGTGCAATTCTTGGGTAAATTTACTGTGGGGGTTGAGATAAGACAGAATTTCTTAAAAGCTGTGCATTTATATGTCTGGAAAACATGTAAAGAACAGAGAAGAAATAAATTCAAACAATTTAAAGGGAGTCATGGATGGTGTACTTTAAAAGGAGAACACCCATAAAAATGGATGGCAAGGCTAACGCTCAGAGGTGTAAGCATTTGGTGGCTAGTAGAAAGGTAAAATGTGATTAAACTGCTTAAAGCTGGAGTAGAACTAGAGCTATCATAGAGTATTAGTGAAACAGATAGTACATTTTTATATATACTTAATGGAGAAAAAAAGAGAAAGTGACCCTATTATCATGGTTCAAGTTTAAATGTTATTGCTTATTTACTAAGGACTACTACACAAGTTGATAAGATATAATTCATAGGTTCATAGGTAGGCACTAGGCTATCAGCCCTAGGGTCTATACAAGCCTAGCCATGATTCCCTGACTATTGCTTCCAACAAATATCTACTTTCCTGGACCCCTGTCTAGCAGGGTTACTGATGTGATCCCCGGGGGTGAATTTCCTATCTCCCATCCAATCGTCAACGTTCCTCTTGAAGAGGGCCATTGAGGCACTCTGCCTGACTTGTATGGGCAGCCTATTCCAGAGTATGGGGAGCCTCTGGGTCAGGAACCAATCCTTCTAGCATGTTCAATTCATCGTGATGACACAGTTAAGATCCCTGGAGCATGTGGCTCGGTGGGATTGGGATTTCTTTAAGTGTAGCATGCCCAACAACTCTGGGTTTGACATGGTCTTGTATGTTAGGCAGAGATCGCCTCTGAGTAGCTGATATGTGACAGAGTATAGCTGGAGTTTCTTTAGACAGTCAGCATAAGGTATGTGCTTTAGGCTTATGATTCTTTTTGTGAGGTATTTCTGCGGCCTTTCTAGTTGTTGCAGATGTCTTGTCAGGTAAATACCAAACGGAGCATTGTATTCTATAATGGGTCTAATGAGGGATGAGTACAGAGGGAGAATGACCTTTTTTCTGGATGAAAAGCCTGTTGTGGCTATGTGGTTATCAATGGTGAGACCACTGTCCACCTGTGTCCCTAGGTCTCTTATTAGACTTTCAGTGTTTAGTGTACTGCCACCTATGTGGTAGTTCACAGGTACATGTTTTTTCCAAAAGGGGACAACTATACATTTTTTGGCATTTAGCTTGGCTCTGGCACTAGGCATCTGTTTCAGTAAGGCCCTTTTGTAGTATATCCACATCATTTGGGGATTCAGTAATGGCTCCCAGCTTACAGTCATCTGCGAACTTTGTAAGCCAGAGTCCCTTAGTGTTGGCCTGTACTTCAGAGAAGTAGATGCCAAACAAGAGTGGTCCCAGGACAGAACCCTGTGGTACACCACTTGTCACTTGTCTGGAGCTGGATTTGAAGTTGGCTACTTTTACAGTGTGTGCTCTGTCAGTAAGCCAGTTTGCAACCCATCAAGTGATGTAGGGATTAATGTCCAGCTTAGTAAGTTTATCTATGATTCCAGAGTGGGAGATAGTGTTGAAAGCCTTGGCAGGGTCCAAGTAGGCTGTGCGAACCACCTTACCCATGTCCACGGCTCTAGAGACTGATTTGAAGAATTCAATCAGGTTCAGGAGGCAAGATCGGCCCTTCATGAACCCAAACTTGGTGGGGTCCAGTGTTTGAAGGTTGCCAGTGTCTTTGTTTACATGTTCCATGATAATAAGTTCCATGGCCTTGCAGATCAGTCTCGTCAGACTGATGGGACGATAGTTCCTGGGATTCAAAGTGGATCCCCCCTTGTGGAGTGGCATGATGGTAGCTGTGTGCCACTCTGTGGGCACAAAGCCTGAGGTGAGGCTATGATTAAACATGACACATAGGTGAGGTGCCAGTTCATTTTGGAGTTCATGCAGTATACAGACCGGGATGTCATCTGGTCCAGTTGATGATGTATTCTTGGCTTTGGAGAGTGCATTTTTTACCTGAGTGGCCGTGATTACTAGAATTTGGCATTCTTTTGGTATTGAAATGGGCCATTTAGGGGTGTGAGAAGGGGGTGAAGTTGGCACTGAATCTATCTGCCAGGATATTGGCAAAATCTTTGAGATCAGTATATCTAATGCCATTCTGCTGTAGATCAGAGCAGATCTGAGTATTGCCATTTAGATTCTTGACATAGCTATAGAATGCCTTGTGGTTGTCTTTGGAATCTTTGGCAATTTTGTTTTCGTAACTAGCTTTGGAAGATTTTATGAGGGATCTCAGCTTTCTACTGAGGCTGGTGAGGGAGTTTTTTGAATTCTGGGTTCTTCCTCTTTTCTGCAACAATTTCTTCCTTTTGTTGTACAGCTTGTTTATGGCAGGGGACCACCAGTTTGGCTTCCTATTTTTAGAGGACAGTGTCTTGGTTCTATTTGGGATGGCTTGGTCCATGCACGAGTGAATGTGCTCATACAGCACCTTAGTGTAGGATTCAGCAGTTGAATTTCCAGTTCCCATCTGCATGGGTGTCATGAAGTATGTTATTTCTGACTTGAGAAGCATGAAGCTGCCTTTAAAGAAGTTTTTTACGGAGGTTTCCTTAAAGGGGCTGGGAGTGGGATGTGGATGTCAAGGGTGAATAGCTTATGGTCTGATCTGACCAACAAGGGGATGACCACTGGTATGGAGCATCGATCTCCCATGTCAGTAATGACCTGGTCTACAATATTGGTACCCCTGGTGGGACTATGAATTAGTTGCTCTAGGGTGTTGGAATTTATGATTTCCAAGAACTGTTGAGCAAAAGTGTTGGTATAGGAGTAGTTTTCCCAGATAATGGCAGGGTAGTTAAAATCACCCAGTATTAGGGTGTTTGATTGTATATTAATATTTTCCAGTATGTTTAGAAAGGTGTGGTGAGAATCTTGGGGCATGCTGGGGGATCTGTAGCAAACTATAATTTGTACTGCAGTCTTACCTAGTGTTAGTTGCACCTGGAGAATTGCAAATGCATTGTGTTGAGCAACCAGCCTGAAGGTGTGAATATCCATGGTGAATATGGACACTCCTCCACCTTTAGTGTTTCAATCCTGGTTTGGTGGCCAAAAAGTGTGGTATGAGTTGTAGCCTGGCATTGCAGGGATGCTCTCTGGAGCTTTGAACCAGGTCTCAGTTACTGCACAGATATCAATGTTCTCCATTTTTAGGAGAGCCTCAAGAGAGTGCATCTTGACATTTAGACTTCTAGCATTGAGTAGCATACCTTCAGATTTTGCTTGCTTGTACCCATTACAGTGGTAGTTTTGTCCTTTGAACCTTGCCTAAAAAAGGCACTATAGGGCTGGCAAGAGCCTTAGCCAGTAACCTGAATCCCAGGGGTGACAGGTGCAAACCATCTCTTGCAAAGCATCGTGGTTTGTCGATCATGTCATCCCAGGCAGACAGATACTGGATCCCCTTTGAATGACACCAGAAGCTTAGTCAATTATTGAAGTCAATAATTTTGCCCTTATAATGTGGTATCATTCTGGGTGATGGCAGGATGCTCCTCAGGGCTAGGGTCATACCTGCCCAGGCTACATGATCTGAGAGCTCTTCCATGTCTCTTCACATGGTCCAGGGAGGTACGTATCAAGTCATTCACTCCAACATGGACAATGACAGAGTTGTATTTGTACCTGTTGTGGAGTGACTTGAGTGCATGCGTTATGTGGCAGATACTGGCACCTGACAGGCAACTAACTGTAATTTTCTCCTTGTTCAGCCTGGTGAGTGGGACATCAGTGTGCCTGACTATAGAATCACCTAGGACTAAAGTGTTGGGTATGTTATCTTGCCTTAAGGGCTGATGTTGGATGGCACACTGATGTTGTGAGCTATATGACACTTTGGTTGTGTTTGGGGGTGGTGTTTGCTTGTGTTTCAATTTTGGAGCTCCTTGTTGCTTGGGCAAGTTAATGTTAAGAGCCTCAACATATGTGGGTTTTGTTTTCCTATGTGTGGCTTTTTGTGGTGTGGGTTAGAAGGACTATGTGTTGTTTGAGGTATTGTGTGGGTGTTAACCTTCTCCTCTTGACTGTCTAGCACAATCTTGCCTGGAGAGAGCTTTGCTTCCAGTTTGGCTAGGTAATTGCATCTCTTGCAGGTTGTAGTGTTTGCTGGTAGGGGGAGAGGGTTATCTCTGTACATAAGGCAATGGCTGCATTGACCCACTATGCCCAGATTCACCAGGTGGACAGGAGAAATCACTGGAAGCTGCCCTTTGGACATGCCTGGTTAGTTGCTTTCTTTGTTTAGTACAAGAGCTGTTTTCCCTTACTTTTTGGCAAGGTACTTGCAATTGTAGGCTGTCTAGTGCCTATGACTATGTATCTATTTATTTTATTTTATTTATTTTACATTTGTTGACCGGGCTAGTCTAACTGGATATATATCCATTTTCAGTAGAGGCCCTAGGAGATAAGCTCCGAGGAAGCAAAATACAGTCACTTATACAAAAGATTAATTTGTATATTGAACATTGTAGGTACAGAACAGGGAATTAATCACAGAGATCATTTGTTCATAGCATAGTGCTAAATATACAAGTACAGTTAGTACGATACAAATGTAGTTGCAATACAACATGTAAAAAGATAGCAGCTGAGTTAAACAATATAATAGTAAACAAGTTGGCATAAAGAAAAAAAAGTAGGAGCTGCAATATACAGTGTAAGAGTAAAACTAGTCCCCTTAATGAAATTATGAGGATGTGAGTAATATATTTAGAAAGGTCTAGGTCAGTTGTTTCTAAGAAAAGAAACAGGACTACAGAGAAGAGGAGAGTAGGTAGATCCAAGTAAGAGAGGTAGTAGATCAGTCAGGTTTACTACAGGGGCACAATCAGTGTGTTCTGAGAAAAAGTTTCAGATGATATAGAGGGACCAGAGGAAAGTTTGCAAGGGTTATTACTATTATTCCTTATTACCAAGGAGAAGTGAGTGCTTGTAACAAATTAAGGCTTCCTAGTGCTGTTTAGTGAGTTTTAGAGCAAGTGCTAGTCACAGGTATACAGATTTTAGTGCTACTGCTGATAAACTAGCTAGTTCCAAGGGAAAATTTCAACAGCAGTCTTGCTGGCACTTGGAATAGTTTAACCTTAGTCCCGCAGTGTGCAAATGCATGCAAACAAGCGTATTTATGCCAGAAAGTTGAAAGGGATAGAAATCAGCCCAAATGGCCAATCAAATTGCAATTTCAGAGCTGGAAACCACTCCTCTAGTGTTAGATTGGCAGTACAATGCTCCCACTCTCACTGGTAAGCAGTAGGACCTCCCTCTACCACAGCAAGGTCTGGATAGCTGTGAACACTGAAACTAAAGTCCTGAAACCAGCAAAGCCTGGAAACTGTACTATAATAGTTAGAAAAGGTGGGAAATTAGCAAACAAAATATATATTTTTTTGGTTAAATCAGGCTAAACAATGCAGTTATACAGTAAATAAGCACAGAAAGGCTAATGCACTTGACGGAATAGCCCAGAACAGTAAACTCAATTAAAACTTTGCAAAATTAGAAATTTGAAAATTTTAACTTTTTAAATAAAGTAAGGCAAGTGCACAGCTGGAAAGGACAGAAATACGGTGAAATAAGTAGCTAGTCTACTTTTTAAGCTTTCTGAGAAGTGCAGTTAATAAAAATGACAAAATTAGCAAAAATTAGAAAATTCAGCAAAAAGTACTTGCAGTTCACATAAAAAGTCTCTCATTCTCATTTCTGGTGCTGTAGTAGTCTGCAGGATGCCCAAACAGGATCTGCTGATCTAAAACAAGCTCAAACACATGCAAATGTGCATATTTATGCCAGAAAGTTGAAGGGGATAGAAATCAGCCCCAAATGGCAAATAAAATTGCAATTTCAGAGCTGGAAACCACTCCTCTGGTATTAGATAGGCAGTACAATGCTCCCACTCTCACTGGTAAGCAGTAGGACCTCCCTCTACCACAGCAAGGTCTGAATAGCTCTGAACACTGAAACTAAAGTCCTGAAGCTAGTAAAGCCTGGAAACTGGACTATTCTAGTTAGAAAAGACAGTAAATTAGCAAACATGAGAGAATTTTTTTTATAGGTTCATAGGCAGGTACTAGGCTATCTGCCCGAAGGCATATATAAGCCTAGCTGGAATGTGTTGGCTTTTGCCGCCCCCTTATATTAGTTGCCTGTGCCTCTGTCCAGCAGACCCATTGAAGTAATACCTGGGGTAAACTTTCTGTTTCCCATCCACTCATCAAGATTTCTCTTGAAGAGGGTTAGCGAGGAGCTCTGCCTAATGTAGATTGGAATCTTGTTCCAGAGCATGGGAAGTATCTGGCACAGGAATCTATCCCTCAAGCATGTCCTATTTATTGTTGTGGTGAGGTTTAGATCCCTGGAGTGTGTGGCTTGAGGGGATATGGTTTTCTTTAGGTGGAGCATGTCCATCAATTCTGGGTTGGACATGGCCTTGTATGTCAGGCAGAAGTCACCTCTGAGTAGGCGGTATGCAACCGAGTACAGCTGGAGTTTCTTCAGTCGAGCTGCATAGGTCATCTGCTTGAGGCCAGTGATCCTCTTGGTGAATAACTTCTGTGGTATTTCCAGTTGTTGCAGGTGTCTGGTAAGGTACATCCCAAATGGGGCATTGTACTCTATGATGGGTCTAATGAGTGATGCATAGAGGGGCCCAATGACCTCTTTCAATCTGGATGCAAACCCTTTTGAGATTAAGTGGGCCACATAGAAGGATTTTCTAACCACTTTGGCAATGTGATTATCAAAGGAGAGGTTACTATCTACTTGGGTCCCCAGATTCCTTATTACTTCTTCCGTATTTTGGGGGCTACCACCTATGTGGTAGTTTGTGGGTACTTTGTTTTTTCCAAAGGGGATGACTATGCGCTTTTTGACATTTAGCTTGAGGCCATGGTTTTGACACCAGGTATCTGTCTCAGTGAGACCCTTTTGGAGAATGTCTGTGTCAGCTGGAGAATCAATTATAGCCCCTAGTTTGCAGTCATCTGTGAACTTGGTCAGCCATAGTCCTCCTGTGCTTGCCTGTACCTCTGAGAAGTATATGCCGAACAGGAGGGGTCCTAGGACTGAGCCCTGGGGGATGCCACTTGTAACTGGTTTAGAGTCAGACCTAGCTCATGCAACTCTTACCATGTGGTTTCTGTCTGTGAGTCAGTTGGCAACCCATCTCATGACGTAGGGGTTTATGTTCAGGCTAGTGAGCTTGTCTATAATACCTAAGTTTCAAATGGTGTTGAAGGCCTTTGTGAGGTCTAGGGAGGCTGTGTGGACCACCTTTCCCTCATCTACAGCCTTGGTAACTGTCTCAAAGAAGTCCACCAAGTTTAGGAGGCATGATCAGCCCTTAACAAAGCTGAACTGGGTAGGGTCCAGTGTTTGGAGGTTTCCAATGTCTCTGTTAATCAGATCCATGATGATGCACTCCATAGCTCAGCAGACCAAGCTAGTCAGGCTTATAGGGTGATAGTTCCTGGGGTCCATTGTGGCTCCACCTTTGTGGAGTGGAATAACCATTGCTGTGCACCTCTCTGTGGGCAAGTAGCCTGTGGAGAGGCTGAGTTTAAACAGTGTGTTTAGGTGAGGGGTTAGTTCATCTTTGAGCTCGTGTAGAACGCAGCCTAGGACACCATCTGGTCCCATTGATGCTGTGTTTTTGGCTTTGAAGAGGGCTGTTTTAACCTGAGTGTCTGTGATTTCTGTGGCACTTCATTCTTCTGGTATAGTTATGGGCCCTTTTGGGGGTGAGAGGGGGGAGAAGTTTGCACTGAACCTGTCTGCCAGGATGTTGGCTATATCGGTCGGTTCAGTGTATTTTGTGCCATTCTGCACTAACTCCGAGTAGATCTGAGAATTGCCACTTAGATTCTTGACATAGCTAAAAAATGCCTTGTGGTTACCTTTGGAGTCTATGGCAATTTTTCTTTTGAAGCTAGCCTTGGATGATTTTATGAGGGATCGTAGTTTCTTGCTGATACTGATCAGGGATGTCTTCCCTTCTTGGGATTTTACTCTTTTCTGTACTAGCTTCCTCCTTTCATTGTATAGCTTGTTTATGACAGGGGTCCACCAGACTGGTTTCCTTTTCTTGGAGGAGTGAGTCTTGGTTTTGTTTGGGATAGCATGATCCATGTATTCTTGTAGGTGCCCGTAGAGTGCATTAGTAAAGGATTTTGCAGCTTGGACAGCGTTATCCTTTAGCATGGGGGCTTTGAAACTTCCCACCTCGGTCTTAAGTAACATGAAGTTTGCTTTTGAAAAGTTTTTCATGGTGGTTTCTTTGACCAGGGGTGGTGGCTGAATGTGGATACCCAGAGTGATTAGTTTATGGTCAGATCTAACCAGCGAGGGGTTGACCTCTAGTGTGGAACACCGGTCGCTCATGTTGGTGATGACCAGGTCCAATATGTTGTCACCTCTGGTGGGGGTGATAACCAGTTGATCCAGGGTGGTTGCATTTATAAATTCTAGGAAATGTTGGGCCAGGGACTTTGTACCTGAGTAGTTCTCCCAGTTAATTTTTGGGTAATTGAAATCACCCAATATCAGGGTGTTTGGTAGGACCTTTATGTTTCCCACTGTTTTCTGGAATGCAGAGTGGAGGTCCTGGGACATGGTGGGTGATCTGTAGCAAGCTATAATTTTAATAGCAGTTTTACCCATTGTTAGTTGTACATGGATGATCTCTGAAGCATCGTGCTGTGCCACTAACCTGGAGGTGTGGGTATCCTTGATGAATATGGATACTCCCCCGCCTTTTGTATTTCGGTCTGGGTTTTGTGGCCGAAATGTATGGTATGAGTTGCAGTGTGGTAGTGCCGGGGAGCTCTCTGGAGCCTTAAACCAAGTTTCTGTTACTGCACATATATTGATTTTCTCCATACTGAGGAGTGCCTCGAGGGCATGCATTTTGAGGTTTAGACTTCTGGCACTGAGCAGCATTACCCTCAGTTTTTGTTACTTCTACTATTTACGGTGGTGGGTTTGTCTTTTGAGCCTTGCCTAAAAAAGGCACTATGGGGGTGGCAAGAGCCTTGGCCAGTATTTGAAAGCCTAAGGGTGACATGTGCAAGCCATCTCTAGCAAAGCAGCATGGCTTGTCAAGCATGTCATTCCAGGCTGACAGACATTGGATCCCCTTTGAATGACACCAGAAGCTTAGCCAATTGTTGAAATTGATAATTTTTTTCTCTGTACCATCGTATCATTCTTGATGAGGGCAGGATGCTACTCAGGGTCAGGGTCATACCAGCCTGGGCTATGTGATCACAGAGCTCCTCCATGTCTCTTTACATGTAGTCCAGAGAGGTACGGCTCAGGTCATTCACACCAACATGGACAATGACAGAGTCATATTTGTACTTGTTCTGGAGTGACCTGAGTGCTTGTGTTATGTGGCGGATCCTGGCATCTGACAGGCAACTAACAATAACCTTCTGCTTGTTCAACCTAGTGAGTGGGATGTCAAGGTGCCTGACTATAGAGTCACCTATTACTAGTGTGCTGGGTATGTTATTTTGCCATAAGGGCTGTGATTGTGTGTCATACTGGTTTTTTGAAGTATGTGTTTCATGGTTTGTGTTGAGGGGTGGAGGTTGCTTGGATGTCTGCTTTGGAGGTCTCTGTTGCTTTTGCAGATTTTTATTTAGAGCCTCTGAGTATGTTTTTGTGTATTTATGTGTGATTTTTGCCTGTGCTGGTTTCATAGGTCTATATGAGACTGGTGGTGTGATGCAAGTAATTCCCTTCTCCTCTTGACTGCCTGGTCCAGTCTTGGGTTGTGAGAGCTTAGCCTCCAGTTTGGATGTATAATTGCATCTCTCTTGGTTAACTCAGGCTAAACAATGCAGTTATATGGTAAATAAGCACAGAAAGGCTAATGCACTTGATTGTATAGCCCAGAACAGTAAATTCAATTAAAACTTGCAAAATTAGAAGTTTAAAAATTTAAACTTTTTAAATAAAGCAAGGCAAATGCACAACTGGAAAATGACTTACAGGCAGAAATACAGTGAAATAAGTAGCTAGTCTAATTTTTAAGCTTTCTGAGAAGTGCAGTTAATAAAAATGACAAAAATCAGCAAAAATTAGAAAAGTCAGCAAAAGGTGCTTGCAGTTAGCAGAAAAAGTCTTTATTTCTCATTTCTGGTGCTGTAGTAGTCTACTAATAACAATAACTAATTACCATGACAGACACAGAATAAACTATGCAAACTGATGTTTAAAAAATAATGTGAATAAAGCATTGCAAGCATATTTCCACTATTTTCACATAATATTAAGAAAACATAAGAAGCATATGTTCACTATTTTGACATAGTGTATATAGGGTTTGTCATTTATCTCTTCATATTATCTTGGTGGACCAAAGGTGGCCACTTGCCATCACTAAACAGTTTGAAAACAAAACAAAATTAATATGTTTCCAGTCTACAGGGTTCAGCAGATCAAAGCAAAGAAAACTCCACTTTTAATGGGCCAGCCATGGATCAACAGTCATCACTCCACAAGGGGAATAACCTTATACAGAACAGAATATCTGATGGAGCTAAAGAAACAATGGGATCCAGAGAATCCTTGTAGAAAGACAGACCTTTCAGATAGACAGGATCACCTGAAGAACATGTATTAATGTTCAATAAAATGCACTTTTCCAGTTTGATGTTTAATAAAGTTCTATAATCATAATCCCATTTGTCGTGACTTGTTATTTGTTTTCTTTAAAGCAAATTAAATTAACAGCAAGCTGGCTTCCCAAACTCCAGTAGTAGCAATACCTCATGCGATGATATAGGAAAGACAAGACAACAACTGATACTAATGGGAAGACTAAGTGATACATATTGACACAAAGTAGCATCTCTCAAAATTCATTGTTGCAGTTACAAGCAGAACTGCCACTTTGCAGATGTCAGTGTATCACAAGACTGCCAATTGAGAAGTCACCATCCAGCGCAACATACAGCTGCAAAATATTAAAGGATAAGGAAAGCTTCTAAAATAATGTCTAGATATGCAGCAGACAGCTAAGTGGCCAAAGTCTGGAAAAAAAAAAACATTAGTCTCTCGGCAGCAATATGCTGTCATCTTTAGAGATGATAGGGAACAGGCTGACATTTTTAATGATTCTTGTTTACTAGACATCATAAATACATGTTTCTATCATTTGAGGGTTCAAAGAAGATTTCTTGGAAAACTTTAGTTTGATAAATTATTGCCAAAGAATGACTGCAGAAGAGTGGAGGAGGTATAAAGGTAATAAAGAAACTGGGTCAGATGTATTTTCTGCAAAGACATTTTGGCTTATATTGCTGCTAGTATGCTCTCTGGTGGAGATTTTCATGAGATCCTTAATCTAAAGTCCAGTCTGATGGAGATGGTACTAGCTCAGGTGGATGTAAAATACCCCAAAGAACTGATCAAAAAGAGTAGGGGAACTTCTCCAATGCCCTGCTAAAATGTCCCTTACTAGTACAAAAAGCACACTGGACCCCCAACCCCCCGAAGAGAGGCTACTAGCATGGTGGGACTAACCTGGTCAACAAATATTAAATAAATAAATACAAATCCTTGAATTTAGGGGTTGTACCAGATAAGCAGAGGCTAGACTAAAAACCACAAAATACACCAAGAA
Source organism: Protopterus annectens (assembly GCF_019279795.1). Lineage (NCBI taxonomy): Eukaryota > Metazoa > Chordata > Ceratodontiformes > Protopteridae > Protopterus > Protopterus annectens. Next base: position 1,756,455,564 of record NC_056732.1, on the reverse strand, counting down.
AAGCACCAGAGAAACTGAGAAAGTTCTTTTAGCGTAGTTAAAATTTAATGTTTACTGTGCGTCCCAAAGACTTCATCATAAATGATAAAATACACTTCCAAACCACTTTTAAATCATTCAAAAAACATTTAACCAATCAGATAATCTCATTAGCAAGTCAATTAAATACATAAAAACATTTAAAGGCATGCTACATAAAATGTACAACTCAGTGTCCACACAGTTAACACACTGTTTAAAACACAAGGACATTCACCCCTGTATATTCACTTTAGTAATTTTCCTATTTTTTTAAGAAAACATTTTATGTTCACCATATCATTCAGAGCAGGGGATAAATAAGAGGCAAGTTTGATCTGCCATTCTACCTCTCTTTGTTCAACATAATTTCTAAAACCCCCTCCCCTAAGGTCACACTTAACAACTTCTACTATAGAAAAAGTAAATTTCTTCCAGTTAGAATATGTCAAAGAATGCCTAAAAAGGGCATTATTACTATTTTTTGTTTTAATAGCATACATGTGCTCTAATACCCATTTCCTTAGACTCCTGGTGCACATGCCAACGTAAAAACTTGGGGATGTTGAACACATCGCAATATATACTGTCCCTGTTGTACTAGAGCTCACTTTTCCAGGGATAGGTATAGTAAACTGTAAATGTTCCAGGAACACAAAAAGACGCTCAGAAATAAATCTGCATGCCCTGCACCATGAGCACTTAAATATACCCCCAGTTTCACCAGAAGTAAGGGTTGGACCAATGTTATCATTTTCCAACAAATGTTTAAAATTTATATTTTGCTTGTAAAAAAATGGGGGCCTTCTCCAAGAACTTTAGATAAATCTGTATTGCCCATAACTACTTTCCAATTTTTACTAATAATCTGACAGATGTAATTACTGCCTACATTTATATCCAAACAAAATCTGGGACCTTCTGCTCCTCTCTCTCTTATATATGTGTGATTAGATGCTACATTCAGAGCTTTTTTTCACAAAACCACTTAACAGAATAAGAAGAAAAATCTGTCTGTCTCCTATGAATGACCTCTTTAACCATATTTTCATGTAGGTCTCCAGGATAACCTCTTTCTAAAAACAACTTTTTTATGAGGTTAATTTCCTTAAAGTCTTCCACTATCATTCGAGATGCTCGAATGAACTGTCCTCTAGGAGAATTTTTTCTCATAAAGTAAAAGTGGCAACTCTTGAAATAGACATAGCTGTTACAAAATGTGCTCTTAAGATGAATACTACCCAAAAACACATTTTTATTAGTGTCTATTGTCAAGTTAGCATCCAAAAAGGAAACCTTGTTGCCTATTTCCCCACCACAAACTTTAAAAATGCCATACTAGCACTTAAAAGCTCCACAAACTCATTAACATTAAAGTTGTCCTTATAAACTATAAAGAACAAATCATCTGCAAATCTTTTGTAAAAGAACTATAAAGACCAAATCATCTGCAAATCTTTTGTAAAAGAGAATTTGCTCAGAAAAATCAATGTGTGGCAGTATTTCCATATCCTACCAACCTAATACCAACTTTGCATATGTTGGAACTACAGGGGCTCCCATGGCCACCCCTTGTAGCTGTTTATAAAACTGCTTATTAAACAAAAATAAGTTGATGTCTAATAATAAATCTAACAAAGCAGTACAAGTAATAATATTGTTGTTACTTAAACTTGAATGCTTCCCAATAAACCATCTTACATAATCAACCCTAACATTGTTAGGGATGCAGGTGGACAGGGAAATAACATTAACAGTGAACATCTGTAAGTTTTCTAGCCTATAGCTGAGGAAGGAAAAAAGGACCTAAGCTGGTCCAAAAAGTCCCAAGAATCAGCTACATAAGATGGAAGCTGCTTAACTAATGGGTTCAACACTGACTCTAAATACACATAAATACAGTCAGTACAATATCCTGAGGCTGATATAATAGGTCTGAATGGAGGCTTTTCAACACTTTTGTGAAGTTTGGGAATTCCAGACATCACACCCACTCTAGGATTATCCACACATAAAAATTCAAGCATTTCCCTAGTTATTTCAGAGTTCATGATCATGTCATATAAAATGCTGTGGATACAAGCATAACTTTTAACAATTTCAAACTTCATGACTTTCATATACTTCAATACATTTGCTAACATAATTTCCATAGCTTCTATGTAGTCAGTGAAATTCATTATGACAATAGGCCCACCTTTATCTGCCTTCATAAACCTTAAGTCTTTCCTAGAAATACGTTAATTCAAAGCTTTCTTTTCATTAAGGTTTAAGTTATAAAACATTTTTTTTTTTGATTTTGTAACATACTTCTAATATATTTTTCACAGAAAGCCTTAAAGGCTTTTACAGTATGCACTAAATTAGAATTAAAGGTGGACGGCTTTGACAAAAAATTACAATTACTATGACTAACATCATTCAATATATATTTTAACATTAACTTCGAGTATAGAGCTTAAGTTCTATCAGAGTATTTGTAACATTCGCCCTCCTACTGGGCCTGAAATTAAGTCCTAATTTCAAATGTTTAATGTGCTCATCAAAAATGTTAAAATCAGCAAGTTATAAACTGAGATAGAATTACCCAGTCCAATAGTAACAGAACTTGGTTCTTGTACATTTTCAGATAAAAAAAATGTGAAGAAAGTACATTTTCACTCTTAGAACTCGCAGAAAGACAGGCCAGTGTTACTTCTGAACCATACTTCACCCTCTGCTGCACGTCTGATATCCCCTGCTCCTGCTGCATTTCCTTTTCTCCTTCCAACTAAAATCCCTTTGTAAAAAAGAGGAAAACGTATTCATACTTGCTCCTGCACTGCTAGAACCATGTGTTGAATCCATTGGGCACACCACAGCAAGGAAAACTCCACTTTTAATGGACCAGGCATTGAACAACAGTTAACACTCCACAAGGGGAATAACCTTATGCAGAACAGAATATCAGATGGAGCTAAAGAAATACAATGGGGTCAAGGGAATCCTTGTAGAAAGACAGACCTTTCAGATAGACAGGATCACCTGAAGAACTTGTATTAATGCACAACAAAATGCACTTTTCCAGTTTAATGTTTAATAAAGTTCTACAGTCAAAATCCCATTTATTGTGACTTATTTGTTTTCTTTAAAGCAAATTAAATTAACAGCCAGCTGGCTTCCCAAACTCCAGTAGTAGCAACACCTCGTCTGATGATATAGGAAAGACAAGACAACAACTGATACTAATGGGAAGACTAAGTGATACATATTGATACAATGTAGCATCTCTCAAAATTCATTGTTGCAGTCTCAAGCAGAACTGCTACTTTGCAGATGTCAGTGTATCACAAGACAACATACAGCTGCAAAATATTAAGATGTTAAGAGCATTATAGGATAAGGAAAGCTTCTAAAATAATGTCTAGATATGCAGCAGACAGCCAAGTGGCCAAAGTCTGAAAAAAAAAAAAATTGTCTCTCGGCAGCAATATGTTGTCATCTTTAAAGATGATAGGGAACAGGTTGACATTTTTAATGATTTTTGTTTACTAGACATCATAAGTGCATGTTTCTATCATTTGAGGGTTCAAAGAAGATTTCTTGCAAAACTTTAGTTTGATAAATTATTGCCAAGGAAAGACTGCAGAAGAGTAGAGCAGGTTTAAAGGTAATAAAGAAACTGGATCAGATGTATTTTTTGCAAAGACATTTTGGCTTATATTGCTGCTAGTATGCTCTCTGGTGGAGATTTTCATGAGATCCTTAATCTAAAGTCCAGTCTGATGGAGATGGTACTAGCTCAGGTGGATGTAAAATAGCCCAAATAACTGATCAAAAAGAGTAGGGGAACTTCTCCAATGCCCTGCTAAAATATCCCTTACTAGTACAAAAAGCACTTTCGACCCCCAACCCCCAAAAATAGGCTACTAGCATGGTGGGACTAACCTGGTCAACAAATATTAAATAAACAAATGCAAATCCTTGAATTTAGGGGTTGTACCAGATAAGCAGAGGCTAGACTAAAAACCATAAAATACACCAAGAAAAGCACCGGAGAAATTGAGAAAGTTCTTTTAGCGTAGTAAAAATATAATGTTCACTGTGCGTCCCAAAGACTTCATCATAAATGATAAAATACACTTCCAAACCACTTTTGAACCATTCAAAAAACATTTAACCAATCAGATAATCTCATTAGCAAGTCAATTAAATACATAAAAACATTTAAAGGCATGCTACATAAAATGTACAACTCAGTGTCCACACAGTTAACACTGTTTAAAACACAAGGACATTCACCCCTGTATATTCACTTTAGTAATTTTCCTATTTTTTTAAGAAAACATTTTATGTTCACCATATCATTCAGAGCAGGGGATAAATAAGAAGCAAGTTTAATCTGCCATTCTGCCTATCTTTGTTCAACATAATTTCTAAAATCCCCTCCCCTAATGTCACGTTTAACAACTTCTACTATAAAAAAAGTACATTTCTCCCAGTTAGAATATGTCAAAGAATGCTTAAAAAGGGCTTTATTACTATTTTTTTGTTTTTATAGCATACATGTGCTCTAATACCCATTTCCTTAGACTCCTGGTGCACATGCCAATGTAAAAACTCGGCGATGTTGAACACATCGCAATATATACTGTCCCTGTTGTACTAGAGCTCACTTTTCCAGGGATAGGTATAGTAAACTGTAAATGTTCCAGGAACACAAAAAGACACTCAGAAATAAATCTGCATGCCCTGCACCATGAACACTTAAATATACCCCCAGTTTCACCAGAAGTAAGGGTTGGACCAATGTTATCATTTTCCAACAAATGTTTAAAATTTAGATTTTGCTTGTAAAAAAATGGGGGCCTTCTCCAAGAACTTTAGATAAATCTGCATTCCCCATAACTACTTTCCAATTTTCACTAATAATCTGACGGATGTAATTACTGTCTACATTCATATCCAAACAAAATCTGGGACCTTCTGCTTCCCTCTCTCTTATATGGGTGCGACTAGATGCTACATTCAGAGCTTTTTTAACAAAACCTCCTAGCAGAATAGGAATACAAATCTGTCTGTCTCCTATGAATGACCTCTTGAACCATATTTTCATGTAGGTCTCCAGGATAATCACTTTCTAAAAACAACTCTTTTATGAGGTTAATTTCCTTCAAAAAAACAAAGTCTTCCACTATCATTCGAGGTGCTCGAATGAACTATCCTCTAGGAGATTTTTTTCTAATAAAGTAAAAGTGGCAACTCTTGAAATAGACATAGCTGTTACAAAATGTGCTCTTAAGATGAATACTACCCAAAAACACATTTTTATTAGTGTCTATTGTCAAGTTAACATCCAAAAAGGAAACCTTGTTGCCTATTTCCCCCACCACAAACTTTAAAAATGCTGTACTAGCACTTAAAAGCTCCACAAACTCATTAACATTAAAGTTGCCCTTATAAACTATAAAGAACAAATCATCTGCAAATCTTTTGTAAAAGAACTATAAAGACCAAATCATCTGCAAATCTTTTGTAAAAGAGAATTTGCTCAGAAAAATCAATGTGTGGCAGTATTTCCATATCCTACCAACCTAATACCAACTTTGCATATGTTGGAACTACAGGGGCTCCCATGGCCACCCCTTGTAGCTGTTTATAAAACTGCTTATTAAACAAAAATAAGTTGATGTCTAATAATAAATCTAACAAAGCAGTACAAGTAATAATATTGCTGTTACTTAAACTTGTATGCTTCCCAATAAACCATCTTACATAATCAACCCTAACATTGTTAGGGATGCAGGTGGACAGGGAAATAACATTAACAGTGAACATCTGTAAGTTTTCTAGCCTATAGCTGAGGAAGGAAAAAAGGACCTAAGCTGGTCCAAAAAGTCCCAAGAATCAGCTACATAAGATGGAAGCTGCTTAACTAATGGGTTCAACACTGACTCTAAATACACATAAATACAGTCAGTACAATATCCTGAGGCTGATATAATAGGTCTGAATGGAGGCTTTTCAACACTTTTGTGAAGTTTGGGAATTCCAGACATCACACCCACTCTAGGATTATCCACACATAAAAATTCAAGCATTTCCCTAGTTATTTCAGAGTTCATGATCATGTCATATAAAATGCTGTGGATACAAGCATAACTTATAACAATTTCAAACTTCATGACTTTCATATACTTCAATACATTTGCTAACATAATTTCCATAGCTTCTATGTAGTCAGTGAAATTCATTATGACAATAGGCCCACCTTTATCTGCCTTCATAAACCTTAAGTCTTTCCTAGAAATACGTTAATTCAAAGCTTTCTTTTCATTAAGGTTTAAGTTATAAAACATTTTTCTTTTTTGATTTTGTAACATACTTCTAATATATTTTTCTCAGAAAGCCTTAAAGGCTTTTACAATATGCACTAAATTAGAATTAAAGGTGGACGGCTTTGACAAAAAATTACAATTACTATGACCAACGTCATTCAATATATATTTTAACATTAACTTCGAGTATAGAGCTTAAGTTCTATCAGAGTATTTGTAACATTCGCCCTCCTACTGGGCCTGAAATTAAGTCCTAATTTCAAATGTTTAACGTGCTCCTCAAAAATGTTAAAATCAGCAAGTTATAAACTGAGATAGAATTACCCAGTCCAACAGTAACAGAACTTGGTTCTTGTACACTTTCAGATAAAAAAAATGTGAAGAAAGTACATTTTCACTGTTAGAACTCGCAGAAAGACAGGCCAGTGTTACTTCTGAACTGTACTTCACCATCTGCTGTGGGTCTGATATCCCCTGCTCCTGCTGCATTTCCTTTTCTCCTTCCAACTAAAATCCCTTTGTAAAAAAGAGGAAAACTTATTCATACTTGCTCCTGCACTGCTAGAACCATGTGTTGAATCCATTGGGCACACCACAGCAAGGAAAACTCCACTTTTAAAGGACCAGGCATTGAACAACAGTTAACACTCCACAAGGGGAATAACCTTATGCAGAACAGAATATCAGATGGAGCTAAAGAAACAATGGGATCTAGGGAATCCTTGTAGAAAGACAGACCTTTCAGATAAACAGGATCACCTGAAGAACTTGTATTAATGCACAACAAAATGCACTTTTCCAGTTTAATGTTTAATAAAGTACTACAGTCAAAATCCCATTTATTGTGACTTATTTGTTTTCTTCAAAGCAAATTAAATTAACAGCCAGCTGGCTTCCCAAACTCCAGTAGTAGCAACATCTCGTCTGATGATATTGGAAAGACAAGACAACAACTGATACTAATGGGAAGACTAAGTGATACATATTGATACAATGTAGCATCTCTCAAAATTCATTGTTGCAGTCTCAAGCAGAACTGCTACTTTGCAGATGTCAGTGTATCACAAGACAACATACAGCTGCAAAATATTAAGATGTTAAGAGCATTATAGGATAAGGAAAGCTTCTAAAATAATGTCTAAATATGCAGCAGACAGCCAAGTGGCCAAAGTCTGAAAAAAAAAATTTGTCTCTCGGCAGCAATATGTTGTCATCTTTAAAGATGATAGGGAACAGGTTGACATTTTTAATGATTTTTGTTTACTAGACATCATAAGTGCATGTTTCTATCATTTGAGGGTTCAAAGAAGATTTCTTGCAAAACTTTAGTTTGATAAATTATTGCCAAGGAAAGACTGCAGAAGAGTAGAGCAGGTTTAAAGGTAATAAAGAAACTGGATCAGATGTATTTTTTGCAAAGACATTTTGGCTTATATTGCTGCTAGTATGCTCTCTGGTGGAGATTTTCATGAGATCCTTAATCTAAAGTCCAGTCTGATGGAGATGGTACTAGCTCAGGTGGATGTAAAATAGCCCAAATAACTGATCAAAAAGAGTAGGGGAACTTCTCCAATGCCCTGCTAAAATATCCCTTACTAGTACAAAAAGCACTTTCGACCCCCAACCCCCAAAAATAGGCTACTAGCATGGTGGGACTAACCTGGTCAACAAATATTAAATAAACAAATGCAAATCCTTGAATTTAGGGATTGTACCAGATAAGCAGAGGCTAGACTAAAAACCATAAAATACACCAAGAAAAGCACCGGAGAAATTGAGAAAGTTCTTTTAGCGTAGTAAAAATATAATGTTCACTGTGCATCCCAAAGACTTCATCATAAATGATAAAATACACTTCCAAACCACTTTTGAACCATTCAAAAAACATTTAACCAATCAGATAATCTCATTAGCAAGTCAATTAAATACATAAAAACATTTAAAGGCATGCTACATAAAATGTACAACTCAGTGTCCACACAGTTAACACTGTTTAAAACACAAGGACATTCACCCCTGTATATTCACTTTAGTAATTTTCCTATTTTTTTTAAGAAAACATTTTATGTTCACCATATCATTCCGGGATAAATAAGAAGCAAGTTTAATCTGCCATTCTGCCTCTCTTTGTTCAACATAATTTCTAAAATACCCTCCACTAAGGTCACGCTTAACAACTTCTACTACAGAAAAAGTACATTTCTCCCAGTTAGAATATGTCAAAGAATGCTTAAAAAGGGCTTTATTACTATTTTTTTGTTTTTATAGCATACATGTGCTCTAATACCCATTTCCTTAGACTCCTGGTGCACATGCCAATGTAAAAACTCGGCGATGTTGAACACATCGCAATATACATTATCCCTGTTGTACTAGAGCTCACTTTTCCAGGGATAGGTATAGTAAACTGTAAATGTTCCAGGAACACAAAAAGACACTCAGAAATAAATCTGCATGCCCTGCACCATGAACACTTAAATATACCCCCAGTTTCACCAGAAGTAAGGGTTGGACCAATGTTATCATTTTCCAACAAATGTTTAAAATTTAGATTTTGCTTATAAAAAAAATGGGGGCCTTCTCCAAGAACTTTAGATAAATCTGCATTACCCATAACTACTTTCCAATTTTCACTAATAATCTGACGGATGTAATTACTATCTACATTCATATATAAACAAAATCTGGGACCTTCTGCTCCCCTCTCTCGTATATGTGTGCGACTAGATGCTACACTCAGAGCTTTTTTCACAAAACCTCTTAGCAGAATAGGAAGAAAAATCTGTCTGTCTGCTATGAATGACCTCTTGAACCATATTTTCAAGTAGGTTTCCAGGATAACCTCTTTCTAAAAACAACTCTTTTATGAGGTTAATTTCCTTCAAAAAAACAATGTCTTCCACTATCATTCGAGATGCTCGAATGAACTGTCCTCTAGGAGAATTTTTTCTCATAAAGTAAAAGTGGCAACTCTTGAAATAGACATAGCTGTTACAAAATGTGCTCTTAAGATGAATACTACCCAAAAACATATTCTTATTATTGTCCATTGTCAAGTTAACATCCAAAAAGGAAACCTTGTTGCCTATTTCCCCCACCACAAACTTTAAAAATGCTGTACTAGCACTTAAAAGCCCCACAAACTCATTAACATTAAAGTTGTCCTTATAAACTTTGCAAATCATCTGCAAATCTTTTGTAAAAAAAAACTATAAAGAACAAATCATCTGCAAATCTTTTGTAAAAGAACTATAAAGAACAAATCATCTGCAAATCTTTTGTAAAAGAGAATTTGCTCTGAAAAATCAATGTGTGGCAGTATTTCCATGTTCTACCAACCTGATTCCAACTTTGCATATGTTGGAACTACAGGGGCTCCCATGGCCACCCCTTGTAGTTGTTTATAAAACTGCTTATTAAACAAAAATAAGTTGCCTAATAATAAATCTAACAAAGCAGTTTAAGTAATAATATTGTTGTTACTTAAACTTGTATGCTTCCCCATAAACCATCTTACATAATCAACCCTAACATTGTTAGGGATGCAGGTGGACAGGGAAATAACATTAACAGTGAACATCTGTAAGTTTTCCAACCTAAAGTCTGAGGAAGAAAAAAAGGACCTAAGCTGGTCCAAAAAGTCCCAAGAATCAGCTACATAAGATGGAAGCTGCTTAACTAATGGGTTCAACACTGACTCTGAATACACAGAAATACAGTCGGTACAACATCCCGAGGCTGATATAATAGGTCTAAATGGAGGCTTTTCAACACTTTTGTGAAGTTTGGGAATTCCAGACATCACACCCACTCTAGGATTATCCACACATAAAAATTCAAGCATTTCCCTAGTTATTTCAGAGTTCATGAACATGTCATATAAAATGCTGTGGATACACGCATAACTTTTAACAATTTCAAACTTCATGGCTTTCCTATACTCCAATACATTTGCTAACATAATTTCCATAGCTTCTATGTAGTCAGTGAAATTCATTATGACAATAGCCCCACCTTTATCTGCCTTCATAAACCTTAAGTCTTTCCTAGAAATAAGTTAATTCAAAGCTTTCTTTTCATTAAGGTTTAAGTTATAAAACATTTTTCTTTTTTGATTTTGTAACATACTTCTAATATATTTTTCACAGAAAGCCTTAAAGGCTTTTACAGTATGCACTAAATCAGGATTAAAGGTGAACGGCTTTGACAAAAAATTACAATTACTATGACGAACATCATTCAATGTATATTTTAAATTTAACTTCCAGTATAGAGCTTAAGTTCTATCAGAGTATTTGTAACATTCACCCTCCTACTGGGCCTGAAATTAAGTCCTAATTTCAAAAGTATAATGTGCTCATTAGAAATATGAAAATCAGACAAGTTATAAACTGAGATAGAATTACCCAGTCCAACAGCAACAGAACTTGGTTCTTGTACACTTTCAGATGAAAAAATGTGAAGAAAGTACATTTTCACTGTTAGAACTCACAGAAAGACAGGCCAGTGTTACTTCTGAACCGTACTTCACCCTCTGCTGCCCGTTTGATATCCCCTGCTCCTGCTGCATTTCCTTTTCTCCTTCCAACTGAAATCCCCTTGTAAAAAAGAGGAAAACTTATTCATACTTGCTCCTGCACTGCTAGAACCATGTGTTGAACCCATTGGGCACACCACAGCAAGGAAAACTCCACTTTTAATGGAGCAGGCATTGAACAACAGTTAACACTCCACAAGGGGAATAACCTTATGCAGAACAAAATATCAGATGGACCTAAAGAAACAATGGGATACAGGGAATCCTTGTAGAAAGACAGACCTTTCAGATAGACAGGAACACCTGAAAAACTCGTATTAATCACAATAAAATGCACTTTTCCAGTTTGATGTTTAATAAAGTTCTACAGTCATAATCCCATTTGTTGTGACTTACTTGTTTTCTTTAAAGCAAATTAAATTAACAGCAAGCTGGCTTCCCAAACTCCAGTAGTAGCAATACCTCGTGTGATGACATAGGAAAGACAAGACAAAAATTGATACTAATGGGAAGACTAAGTGATAGAAATTGATACAAAGTAGCATCTGTCAAAATTCATTGTTGCAGTCACAAGCAGAACTGCTACTTTGCAGATGTCAGTGTATCACAAGATTGCCAATTGAGAAGTCACCATCCAGCGCAACATACAGCTGCAAAATATTAAGATGTTAAGAGCATTATAGGATAAGGAAAGCTTCTAAAATAATGTCTAGACATGCAGCAGACAGCTAAGTGGTCAAAGTCTGAAAAAAACTTTTGTCTCTAGGCAGCAATATGCTGTCATCTTTAGAGATGATAGGGAACAGCTTTACATTTGTAATGATTTTTGTTTACTAGACATCATAAGTGCATGTTTCTATCATGTGAGGGTTCAAAGAGGATTTCTTGGAAAACTTTGGTTTGATAAATTATTGCCAATGAAAGACTGCAGAAGAGTGGAGCAGGTTTAAAGGTAATAAAGAAACTGGGTCAGATGTATTTTTTGCTAAGACATTTTGGCTTATATTGCTGCTAGTATGCTCTCTGGTGGAGATTTTCATGAGATCCTTAATCCAAAGTCCAATCTGATGGAGTTGGTAGTAGCTCAGGTGGATGTAAAATACCCAAAAGAACTGATAAAAAAGAGTAGGGGAACTTCTCCAATGCACTGGCAAAATGTCCCTTACTAGTACAAAAAGCACTTTGGACACCCAACCTCTGAAGAGAGGCTACTAGCATGGTGGGACTAACCCAGTCAACAAAGATTAAATAAATAAATACAAATCCTTGAATTTAGGGGTTGTACCAGATAAGCAGAGGTTAAACTAAATTATGCCATGCAAGGTAGGTTGTAAACCTAGACATTGGAATCACAGATGTCTGAGTAAGACAGGTCAGGAAGGTCATGGTGAAGGTTTGGAAATAGATACTGACTGGACTTTTAGAGTTATCAGTTCATCAAACCCTTTTGAACATCTGGAACAGAAGTCAAATCTCTATAAAGTGTTGCAGTTTTATGAATGGGTTGCAGCATTTCTGGATAAGAGTTCTAAGGTGAGTGTGAGGCTTCTGAATTTTAGGAAGAGATTTGATATGCTTCTACAGCCCAGAGATGTGTCTGTACAATGAAATGATTAGGGCAGGTGGTGAAAATGATTAACTGGGTGGAAAGGTGCTTGAGGAATGTATAGCAGAAAGTAGTGGTGTGAAATGATGTGATGATGGAGAGACTGTTTGCCAAGTTTGATATGGGGGCTGATTCTGCTTGATATATTTATATCTGATTTCAGTATGAGAAAGGAGACTTTACTAACTCCTTTTGCTGTTAAAACTGATATTAAATGACATGTTAATGCACTGCTTCCTGTAGTTCAGGGTTTGATTTCATCAACCTGCATTTGCCTTTTGAGGCACTCGGGAAGTCTCTTAACCAGAAAGAGCTCTGGGATATCTTATAGACCTATAGGCAATCCACAATTAATAAAGAATATAATATAAAGAAGAAGATATAAAGGATATAGTGAAACAATAGTGACGTTTGAAGAGGTTATTGACTTGAGACAAGATTTGACAAGTGGATATTCATTTCAATTTATTTGAAATATATAAAGGACAAAAGTAATGGAGGCAACGGAGCACAACTTCTAAAAATGGAGTTCTTTATTTCAGTAACAAATAGGTGAGCGCTTTCGCAGCCAAAGCCGCTTCATCACACAAACATAATGTAAAACTGTGATGCTTTTAAATAGGCAGCTGCCAATCATACATCAGATTCAATTAAGAGTAAAAATAAAGAGTAAAAATATTTAAAGACAACTGTTCATTTAAAACATAAAACATCTTAACTTGACATTATAAATCATTAATAATATTTTAAAAAGGAACAAGTGTATAATAACATAACAAATAGATGTGCTATCTAGCTAAAGGTCTATTGACCAAGACAGGTTTGATAGAAATCTTGTCATTCAGACCTTCCCTGTATTTGCTCTCATCCTGATAATCCACTCAAGTTTTTTATTTTTCACCTTGTTTTTATTAGGTCCCCCTCTGTTGCCCATTTTTACCACTACTATGACCATAAATGTAAAAATATGTCGGTTGCCTAGCTTAGTAACATGTTTGGCTAGGACATTGGTGTCAGCTTGTCTCGATATATCATAGGTGTGCTCTCTGATCCTATCTTGCAACCTACGGGTTGTCACCCCAATATAGAAGGAATGGCAGAGAGTGCAATAGGCTAAATAGACTTTGGTAGTATTGCAGTTGGTATTGGTTTTGAAACACATCCTCTTCCCTGTATCCGGGTGTTCAAAGCTACCCCAGCTGTCTATCAAATGGTAGAAGTTGCATGCATTACAGGGGTATGTACCTGCTGGTTGTTGTGTAGATTCACCTATGTCATATCTGGGGTGACACAACATCTTCTTAAGGGACTTTTTATTTTTGTAGGTATATCTAGGAGTCTCACCCACTAGCATACGTAGTCTCTCATTGGACATAAGTATGTTCCAATGTTTAGTGTAGACATCCTGCAAGAGCCTGATATTACTGGCATATGTAATAGGTATTCTCATCCCATTATTCCTGTTAACTCTCCACTTATATGTGTGAACTGGAGTGGAGAAATATGGTTTGCATTTATATTTTCTTGTCTCAGATACATTAGTTATTGCCATCTCAATTTCTTTTTTGTTGTATCCCCTATCCAGGAATCTTTTTTCTAGTACATTAAACTCCTTATCCAATGTAGAGTCACCTGCTGTTAATCTAGAGACCCTTTGGGCCTGTCCTGTAACAATGTTCTTGAATACATGCTCAGGATGCATGCTTTGTAGATGGACAAAGGTATTTCTATAGCATTTTTTCCTGAAGACTTCAGTAGTGAAGTCACCTGTTGTCTTCCTATTGACTTTCACATCTAAAAATTCATTAGAGTTAGAAGAGGTATTAGCCAAAAATTTAAGATAGTCAATACTAGCAATACTATATTTGTTTCTTGCTGCTCATTTGAAATATAATTTAAACAAATGCAGGGTAACAGAGGTAAGAAATGAATTCAAACTTGATGAAATGCATGGTGACTAATCCAAGCAGAAAGACTAGGTTGGGGTGATGGAACTTTACTCAGTGGACAGAGGAAGATAACTTGGACTTGTGATTTCTGAATTATATGACCATCATGCACCTTATGTCAGAGCTGTAGCCAAGACTGATAGCATGTTGGGTGTCTGTTAGGATATATGTATTTGATTATAGTGGTTTGATATCTAGGCAGTTCTATGAGACACAACTGAAGTTTTTATTAATGACCTAGAACCACTGTTTGTATAATATCCATTTGCTAACTGGTAGGTATACTGGGCATCCATTTCTTTTTCAAGGGTGACTTGGGAACAATGGTTGGTAGGTAGCTTGCTCAAAACCACACACTAAGCAAATGAGCAGTGAGGGGAATCAAACCCTGCACCACAGGCACTGCAGTTCAGAGTCTTCATTTGCAGAAGGTTTGCAAATTTAAGTTTAAAAAGATAAATGTAGGACCACAGCCTGAAGCTCAGCAGCATTTCCGACTTTTAACTTTCTACGTTAAATTTCCATAATAAGTTGTATCACAATGTTGTTACTTTCTTTTGCAAAAGTCAGTGTCATGTTGAGGGTCCTACAAGGTCAGGAAAGCTTCTGTTTTGAATAGGGTTCAGAAGATAAATAATATGGAAGGGTCTAGAAGGAGATGGTTATCAGGGCAGGCTTTAGGGTTTTTTAAGATGGAAGTAAGAAAAGATAGGAAGACATAATACGTACTTTTGTAAATACTGAAAGGATAGTGTGAGGGGATAAAGTTAAGGAGGAAGGATAAAGGTAACAGTATACACAAGCTGAAAACTTAATTTATGAAATTTCAATTTTGATGTCAGGCAGCCATCATGGAATGCCTTACTAACATGGGTGTTAGCTGTATATTGTATAGCAGGTCATTATGAGATAGGTGGGGTAGAGAGATGAGAGAAAGCATGGTCAGTCGATGGTGTTAATGATTTATTGTTCAGACAAAAATTGTGTCTCTTGTTTTAAACTTAAATAATGCAACAGAAGTTTCATGCTAATTCAAAACTTGTGGAGTCTGTATCATTTTAGATTCAATGCACACAAATGTATTTATTATTTTATTTATTTAAGTTTCATGACTGGGGAAGTCCACTAGGCCAAGCAGAGCCTGTTTTCATTGGAGGCCCAGGGAGAAAAGCTCCACAATAATTGCAAGTTACATTTCACATGTTACAAAAGGACAAAGTTCATACAGCTAATTAAACATTTACAGACAAGCTCCATAATATTTGCAACTGGCTTGTCACAATGTTACAAAAATGAAAAGACATAATTCAATACAGAAATTTCAACATTTACATAAAGTGAATATTTTTGTTATAAACTTAATTGTGGGTTTAACATTTCAAAATATATAGCTACTAGCCACTAGTAGGTTAAGTTATGCATGGATAGGGTAATAGCATATTTCAGAGTGTAGAGTATAGTACAATAGATATTAGACAGAAAATTTGTTTTTAGTAGGGGAGGGATTGTTTTGGGTGAGATGAAGTAATAGTAGAGGTAGTTGGATGAGTCAGTGCAAGGTGGAATGAGGGGTGGTTTAAGTTGGAGTGTGGAAAAGGCATTCCCATTTGGAAGAAAGATGACAGAGTAGCTGAGATTTGAAATTTGTATGGTTAGGTAGGTTGTGTAGGTGTGTAGGGAGAGAGTTCCATTGTTTAGCTAAGGAGTGGGGCAGCAGTAGATGGCCAGTAGGTCGTGTAGGTTTGTGGACCTGAAGGAGATTTTGTTTTTTGGATCTAAGTGAGTGGTTGGGGCTGTAAGGTTTTAAGGAAGTAGTGAGAGCTGGGCAGTTGGCAGGTTTAAATATGAGAAGGTATGTATGATTCTTATATGGATCTATTTATAAGAATAGAGCTGGGATAGGCAATGCTGTCTGCAGATTCTTTGAGGACGGTGGGTGGAAGGTTGTCGGGTGTATTGCAACAGGGTTTGAGTTTGAGTAGAAGTCTTTTTATAGTGCTTGTGGGGATGGGCTTGAGGCAGAAGGATGTGGAGGAAGGTTGATGATTGTGAGGCTGATAGTTTAGGTATGCAGTCTATGAAGAATGAGTTGAACTGGCTGGCTGTTTCAAGGTTTGAGAGGTTGAGGTCTGGGCAGGGGTTTTCTTTGTTGCCAGGATGCAGCATGGATAAGATCGAGTCCCAGAATTTTTTGGCATTTGTTGAGTGCAAAGACTGCAGTTTGGAGTAATGGGCTTTACAGTCTTTAATTATTAGCTTTTTCATGGAGTTTTGTAGTTGCTTATATTCTAGGAGGGTGTTAGGGTTTTTATGTTTTTGATATTGCTTTAATTTTTTGTCCCTTTGGTGCAAGGCTAGTTTAGTATCTTTTGATAACCATGGGCAGGGATTGGGTTTGATGCATTTGGTTTGAGGGGGGCTTGCTGATTGAGAAGGGTTAGGAATAAGTGGTTAAAGTAGGAAACGGCATCACCTAGAGGAAGGGTATTTAGAGGGGACCACTCAGTATGATTTAAGCATTTTGAGAAAGTTATTTGGTCTGGTTAGAGATTGTATTAGTTGAGAGAAGTTGTACAGGTTGATTGTGTGGGACGAGGCTTAAGAGTTGATAGTATTCCAGTTGATGTTGGTATCACCGAGTATACAGAGTTTATTTTTTATATTGGAGGAGAACCAGGACAGGATGTTTTCAAGAGTTTTGATATAATCACCAGGGGGATATAGAGGGCAGCAATACATATGGACTTGTGGTTGTTTATTTTTAGTAAACCTATTATAATTTAGCATTGGCAAAGGTTGGTATTTTATTGGAGTAGGGAGTTATGGTATGGAAATTGGGATAGATTATTGCTACACCTCATTTTTTTGTGGGCTCTGTCATTGCAAATAATTTGGAAACCTGGTAATAGGATTTCACTATTTTTATATAGGTTTTCAGCCAGGTTTTAGAAATGGCGGTAATGTCAGGGTGGTTATGGGAGAGCCAGGCATGGAGGTTAGGGATTTTGTTTTTAGGCTTTGTGCATTGTGTTGTAAGGCAAATGGGCTTTGAGTTTGTGGGCTGAGTGGAGGGTTTGGTGAGACTGATGTTAGAGAGGGGTCCAGGATTGGGGTGGATGTTGCCGGCTAGTAAAAGAGAGATGTGGTGGAGTAGAAGAGTGAGGCAGTGTGTTGGGTAAGGGTAGCTTCGGTTGTGTGAGAGTAGTGATTTTCTGGTACCACATTTAAGAGGGGAGTACAGGGGGGTTGGGTTTGGAGCAGTTTGGTTTGAAGAAGTAGATTGCATTAGAGGTAAAGAGTTCATGTGAGATGGAAGAGTAGGATGGGAAGTGAGGTTGATGGTAAGATGTAGTGGAGTGTGTGTGAGAGTTATGGCAAGGGTTGGGGAAAAGTGTTAGGTAAGAGAAGAGAGAGAGAGATTAGTAGGGCAAATGGGGTTATAGGGAGAGATGTTATGTAGAGCATTGTAGGAGGGGTGGATGTTTGAGGTGATGTAGATCTACAGGTGGGTGGGGTTTGGCTTAGATGTGTTGTGATTGAAGTGATGTTGGGTGGGGAGGAGTCAGGGGATGTACAAAAGTACAGGTAGTGGGGCGGGTGGAATTTGGGGGCAGGGTAAGGGAGAGGAGTGAGTCTGAAAGGCAAACGGAGTGGATTACACCTTCCAGGATGAGCAGCAGTCGCCAAACAGGAAACAATCAGTGAGAAGGTTAGCAACTATAGAAATAGGGCAGCCTATCATTTTGGTTTGAATGTTACCTTTCTGTTTGTTTTTATTATTTATGCACCAATGAGGAGCTGCAGTTCATTGAGAAGTAGGAAAATTATGTAGTTATGCTAGTGGTTTTAGAAAGGGACATGCAATAAGTGCACACTACTGAGGGATGCCCTAGAGACAGACAGAAACAGAGTGTAGTCAGGCAGAGGTATTTAGTATTTAAAGATGGTGCTGCAGGTCAGGGGAGGAATAAGTAAACTCTCAAGAGGAAGAGGGAGGGAATAGACAGGACTGACAGGGCTGGGAAGCTTACAATAAGATTGTGTTAGGAGACTGATAGAAGGGTGGGCTAAGAGCCAGGGCTTGGAGAAAGCTGTGAAAAAACAGGTTTGGCAGGGTAGGAAACTTATACTAGAATTATGTTAGGAGAACAAGAAAAGGGTGTGACTATGGACCAGGACTTGGAGAAAGCTGTAAGAAGAGAAAAACAATCAACCAGCTAGTCTAGGTCAGTACCTAAAGGTGTCTGCTTATCAGTGTGAATTCAAAAGTGATTTAGTAGAGCATCAGAGAAGTAGAATATAAAATACATGTAAAGCTTTGGGAAACTGTAAATATTTGTTACAATAAATGGGAGAATAAAATATAAGAATAGATAAATGCAATTCTTTGGAAAAATGTATATATTTCTTACAGTAAATGGGAGGAAAAAGGGGGGGGGGTCCAGTACTGTGCACAGTAGAAGAATCAGTAGGAGTATCACCGAGAGACGATTATAATAGTCCTACACTGCTCATAGTCTGTTGATAAAAGTAGAACTTGCAGTGGCTTTTACTGGTTTGTACGAGGTTCCACTCTCCATGTTCTTGTATGCAGGCAGTTGCTTCAGTTTTTTTTCTCTCTGCTGATTCTAATTCCAAATGTGTGGCCTCCAGTTCAAGTCTCCTTAACAGCAAACATATTTTAGGTCCTCTGAGAAAAATGTGAACTGTCTTGTTTCTGAGGGTGCACATCCCATCACCACTCTGATTATCCTACTGGTTGCTGGTCTGAGCTGCCTAAAGTTGAAGTCATTTCCTCTTTTGTCAGGTTGGCATGCACCAGTCCTCTGGCTTCACATGCCTTGGCCAACTGGTTCTTTGCCAGCTTGCCATAATCCTCTGCTGACATGTTTGCCTGCTTTACCTGACTAAACTAAACTAACAAAAAGAAATAAATAAAACTGTTGTGAAAATGAAACTCTTTATGTTTACCTTGTGGCTACTGATGATACACACAACTTCAGAGACAACTTCCAACAGGTTTCAGAAGTTCAAATAATATCCACACCACTGCTCACCAATATGCGATCCCCCCCGGCCAGTATAAAACCTCACCACTGACAATGGACAGGGACATTCATTTAGAACAAAAATGGATGCACATGGTATTTTCAGACTCAGCTGTCTGCATCAAACACAATTTCCCTTACGAGAACAGGGAACACACTCAGGCAAGGGGCTGGGTTCTCTCTCTTTTTCCAGGCCCCCAATAAGACTCCCCACACTGGCACAGTTGTAGAATTGAGTCCTCAACAAAGTGTCCAAGCCGAGTCCTTCAGCACCCCCTCTGTGAAACCAATGCTTTGTGTCCCTGCTCCAAACAGCTGACAGCTATGCCCCCTAGTTCTCAGACTCTAAGGTAGATACACTGCCACCAGACACCCAAAGCCAGTTACTTTAAGGTTCTTACAAGGGTACACAATTATACTGAATTAAATTAATATTAGTACTGATGGTAGGATTTAGCCAATGCAGAAAAGCTTTTAGGAGTGTCCACAGAGTCACAAAATAGATATAAGTACTCTCAATGTTTAAAATATTCTCTAAAGTACCAGCCACACTGAACCATTTAAACATATCTAATATTTAAATAATAAAAGAACATGAAAATATGGAATATCTATTTACAATAAACACCAGAAGTATGTGATGTCCCCAATCTAGACCAGTAATCAAGGAGCCTACATCCTCACCACTGACACTAAAGAGGGATGTTCACTTGGAATACAAATGGATGATCTCAGTATTTCCAGATGCAGACCTCTCTGTACCAAGCACAATTTCTCTTAAGAGCACAAAGGGCACATACTCAGCCCAGGGTCTGGGTTTCTCTTTCTGTCTCCCTCCGGATCCCCAATAAGACTCCCCATTGACACAGCTATAGGGGGTGAGGTCTTTAGCCTAGTTTCCAAGTCAAGTCCTCCAGCACCCTCTTTATGAAACCAGTGCTTCATGTCCCTGCTCCAAGTAGCTGACACAAACAAACACACTCTTTGAGATTTAATTTTCACACATACACACCTGGAAAAGGCTGACGCAGATTACCCTATCTACCAACTTTGCCCAGACTATTATAAGGTAGATTCAGTGCAACAGTCAGTTACTGCAAGGCTCTTAAAAAGGTATCCAATTATACTGCATAAAATTAATATTAATACAAATGGTAATGTTAACCAAACAGCCAGGCTTTCAGGAGTGGTCAGAGTTATCACCAAATAAATATGTGCAAATGCTCACACAATTAAAATATTTTCTAAAATGGACCAGCCACAATTAAAAGTTTAAATATATTTATTAATAAATAATAAAAGAACATGAAATACTCAATATCCATTTACAGTAAACACCAGAGTTTTAGACACAGGAAATATTGAAAATAACACAGCTTGAAAGAGTCAAACAGTTACAGAAAAAAACAATGTCTAACTATTCTCATTATATTTTCCTAACTAATCTAAAGAATTACTGTTCCTTCTTAATGAATAGAGCAAGGCAAGATAATGTGGATGGATGGTCCTTGTTTTCAGATCCAAGACACAATACATGCTGAGAACAATCTCCTACTAATATCTAAATATTATTTCTGGCTTACAGAATGACATCACACACATCTGGTCATCTGAGTCTGTTTCCCACACTATCCACCATCACTAGAAGCTACCAGGGTTGATCACCTATGTGCTACAATACACACTAGATCTTTAGCTAAGTTTTATTAAAGCATCTGGAAGCCATAAAACAAAATAACCATTCTACTCTTCCTACAGAAGCCACAACCTTTTCTCTAGCACAGACATTGTATTTCTGGCTCCATTCAAAAGTGTGGGATAACATCTTTATGACTTAACCCATAAAATAATTTAATTTAAGATATATTTTAAAGTTTGAGATTAACCTCTTCTCTCTCAGTCCTCTCTTAAAACATATACATTTAATTCAGAATGAACTGGCTCCTCATCAAAGCACCATGTTCAATCATAGTCTCACATCAGGCTTTGTGCCCACTTAATGGTGCACAGCAACAGTTATCCCACTCCACAAAGGGGAGCCACCACTGATCCTAGGAACTATTGCCCTATTAGCCTGATGAGCCTGGTCTGCAAGGCCATGAAACATATCATCATGGAACTCATAAACAAAGACATTGGCAACCACCAAACTCTGGACCCCACCCATTTCAGGTCTGTGAAAGGCAGATCATGCCTTCTGAGCCTGATTGACTTCTTTGAGGCAGTCACCAAAGCTGTAGACAAGGGTGAGGTGGTTCACACAGCCTGTCTTGACCTCGCCCAGGCTTTCGACACCATCCCGCATTCTGGAATTATAGCTAAACTCACTAAACTAGGTATAAATCCCTACATCAAAAGATGGGATGCCATCTGTCTCACTGACAGAACCCACACTGTAAAAGTTGCAGACTCCAAATCTGACTTCAAACCAGTGACAAGTGGAATACCACAGGGTTCAGTCCTGGGAATTCTCCTGTTTGGTATCTACTTCTCTGAAGTACCGGCTAACACAGAAGGCCTCTGGCTAATGAAATTCGAAGATGACTGCAAACTAGGAGTCATAGATGAGTCCCCAAATGATGTGGACATCCTATAGAAGGGCCTCACTGAGACAGATGCCTGGTGTTAGAGGCATGGACTCAAGCTCAATGCCACAAAGTACATTGTCATCCCCGTTGGTAAAAACTCTGCACCCATGAGCTACCACATAAACGGCAGTCTACTTAACACTGAATGTGTGATAAGAGACCTTGGGACCCAGATGGAAAGTAGTCTCTCCTTTGAGAATCATATTGCCACAGTAGTCAGGAAATCCTTCTATGTCGCACACCTCATCACAAAAGGGTTCTCATCTAGGAAAAATAGAGGTAAGTGTTCCCCTCTACTCAGCACTCATTGGACCCATTATAGAGTACAACACCCTTTTTGGAATGTACCTCACAAGACATCTGCAGCAGCTGGAAAGGCCACAGAAGTACATCACAAAGAAGATTACTGGCCTCAAACAGATGCCCTACACTGACCATTTCAAAAAACTCCATCGTTACTCTGTAGCATATCGCCTACTCCGAGGAGATCTCTGCCTAACATATAACGCTATGTTAAACCCAGAGCTGTTGGACATGCTACACCTAAAGAAATCCCAATCCCTCCAAGTTACACACTCTAGGGACCTAAACCTTGTCACCACAATAAACAGGACAAGTCAGAGGGAAATATTCCTGTCCCAGAGATGTCCTATACTCTTGAACAAGCTACTCATCTATGTCAAACAAAGTTCCTCATTAGCACTCTTCAAGAAAAATCTTGAGTGGATGCAAAATAGGAAATACATCCTGGGGATCACTTCTGTGGCTCTGCTCGACAGGGGCACAGGAAATCAACATTCTTGTGTGGCATAAGCCAGGAAACCTTGTTGGCTAGACTTACTTAGTCCCTTCAGCCGATAGCCTAGTACCTACCTATGAACCTATGAACAAGCGAGAAGGGCTGACATGAATTTGGCACCTCTGTCAGTCAGTATTTCTCTTGAGAAACCTACCCTGCTGAAAATCTATAACAAAGCATTTACCACCTTCTCTGTCTCTATGGAGGACAGAACCATGGCCTCAGGGTATCTGGCAGTATACTAAACTACTACTAGGATATACTTCATCCCTGTGGTACTTGGAGTACTCTGAGGCCCCACAAAATCCAAAGCTACTCTCTGAAATGGCTCCTCAGTCACAGCCAAATCCATCAAAGGAGCTTTGACCTTGGCTCCTGTTTTGCCTACTTTTTGGTGGTGCTCACAGGTCCAGCAGTGCCCTGTTACATCCCTTGTAATCAAAGGCCAGTGAAAGTTCTGCTTAATACGTCTCTTGATATGCTTTATGCCCATATGACCTTCAAAAGGAATGGCGTGGGCTATGGCCAGAAGTGCCAGATGGTAGGGTCTAGGCACTACCAACTTCTGTATTACCTCACCCACAAGCATTCCCTCAGGGGTCCACTCTCTATACAGTAACCCTTTGTTCCAGTATACAGACTTCCCTTTTACCTTGAGAATCAGGTGCTTCCCTAGCTACCTCCCTCAAGTATCTTAGTGTAGGATCTGAGAGCTGAGCCTGTCTCAGCTCTACTTTTTGACACTTCCCAACTCCCCTTTCACAGAAAGTGGTGCCTCACTGTCAGCCTGAGTACTACTACTCACCTCTGCCCTTGCAGTCACTCTGTGCAAGGGAACATCAGTACCTACCAGCGGGTGTGGTTCACCTTCAGGATCATTGCTACAGGGTAGCTCCCTCCCTGAAACAGCAACCCCACAGGCCTTGGCTTCAGGTGTGTTGTCTGTCTGGGTCTCCCCCAGGCAACCAGACCAACATGCCTGTCTCCATGCCTGACTGCACATAACTGCATACACACAAGGTACTGCATTATCAAAATCATTCCCTATCAGGGCATCTGCACAGATATCTTCAAACACACCTACTTGCTTTTTTCCTTTTCCACCCTCCCAGTCAGGGTGAAACCTGGCTAAATGCATTTGGAATGGGGTCCCTCCTAAAACTCTGACTGTAGTGAACTGCCCAATCAAGTATGGCTCCTCTTTAACCACTGCATACATCACAATGGTTATGTAAGAGGCTGTGTCACTCTTAGCAGTGGCCTATTTTCCATATACTAAGAAAGGGTATAACCTTTTGTGATAGTTTGGTTCCCCTGTTGTAACCAGACAATCTACAGCATAGTGTTATTTCTACTAGCTGGCTCCCCCAGCTTTTGTTGCCCACTTTGCCTCCTTGGACATATATATGATACATGACCCCACTGGTTACATTTAAAACATTTAGCCCTTGATCCTGGCCATGTACCTGAACTAGTGACTTCCCCTGTTATTGTTGGACTCTGTTGGGGTGGTTTAGGCTGCTCACCATGGGTTTCCTTATATCCATATGCATCACTGGGTATCTCCTTCCTTTGCAGTAATGCCCTGCTTGTCAAGTAGCGATCCCCTCTCTTCCCTAGTTCATCTGCAGAGTTACATTCTCTGTCTGCCAACCAGATTCTCCTGTCCTCAGGCAAAGTGCTAAGAGCTTGATCCCTCACCAAAAGGTCTGCAAGCCCTTCAAAAGTGGTGATCTGACATCCACTCACCCGCCTATGAAAATAAGTGCATGCACACTTTCATCTTCCTTGCATCTATGCTCACAAAAACTTTTTTCTGTTAGCTTCAGGTGTTAACTTAAAGCTTTCAAATTAACATTTCTTTACTTTTTCATAGTTAAAAAAAAATCAATATTAGACAATTTGGAAAGAGCAATTACAGCTTTATCATGGTGTAAGGGGGTCAGGAAACATACCCAGAGCCCTTGGTCAGTGCTATACTGTGACATTTGGTATACCTTTAAAGCAACAGTAGTCTTTGGTAGACTGGCCAGACATTGGGCTTCCATGGCAGGGAATCGCATAAGTTAAGAAAACTGCAGCAGTTAATGTATATGCATCCTCTAGTATTTTAGGGCTGATGTTCCTTCCAAGAAAAGACAAAAGCTGAAGCATGTTTCAGTTGGTCCTAAGGATCCTCAAAGAGAAAGGCAACAGTTTACTCAGGGTTTGTTTTCTGCCTTGATTGGTTTTGGTATCTGCTCCTCCTTGGACATCTACCCCTTCTAAAGGGTTTACAGAACTGGATTCCTTGGTTGAGTATTCAGTATCTGATGAGAGGTCTTTGTCCTTTTATTCACAGATGCCTTCACCTTTGGCTTATGGTTCTGATGAAGAGGAGTCTGTTAGCCCTGAGTCTCCTTTTGAGGAATTGTCCTTTGGGACACAGTTGCTAGGATGATGGAATACTTTAAGTAGGATTCTTCTCAAGTGTCTGAAGTATCTGTAGCAGAATTGTAAACCTTCTTACCCAGAGAAGATATTGAGTTGCTTCAGGTAGATACTCCTAAACTATTGGCAGTTTCTACTGTTGGCTGCCTTGTTAGATACTTTCATTGCTGCTTCCAAGTCACCCGATTCTCAGCCTCCTGCTCCTAAGAAACCTGATAGGATCTATAAGGTTACTGAGGATGGTCAACTTTTATTTAAATGTCCTTCTTCTGATTTTGCTGGCAGCACCAGGTTCTGTGTGGACTACAGGAAATTAAATAGTCACACAGAGTTGGATGCTTACTCCATACATAGGACAGATGAGGACCTAGAACAGCTGGGTGGGGCTAAGTATCTTACAACCATTGATTTTTACAAGGGTTAATGGCAGGTGCCCTTGACTCCCAGTGCGAGAGAGAGGTCAGCCTTTGTGACTCCTTTTGGCCTGTATGAGTTCACAAAGATGCCTTTTGGGATGAAAAATGCACCCGCAACTTTCCAGAGGCTGGAAGATCATATCATAGCAGGAGCAGGAGCAGGAGGGTTTGCCCTTGCTTACCTAGATGACATTGCCATCTACAGCCATTCCTGGCCAGAGCACCTTCAGCATGTCAGGGAGGTACTGAGCAACTGCAGAGGGCAAGGTTGACCATTAAGCCCAGCAAATGTCAGGTGGGTATGGTGAAGGTCTCCTACCTAGGACATAGAGTGGGGAGTGGTAAGATAAGGCCAGAACCTACCAAAGTGGAAACTATTCAGGCATGGCATGCATCTGTTACTAAAATGCAGTTGAGGGTATTTTCAGGGACAGCAGGGTACTGCAGAAAGTTCATCCCCAGTTATAGTACCATAGCTGCTCCCCTCACAGGCCAGATAAGATAGTGTGGACCCCAGCATGTGAGCACGCATCCCAGAAGCTTAAAGAAGCTTTGGGAGGATCCCCTTGTTAGCCAGTCCAGATTACAGCAAATAATTTGTTGTGCAGGTGGATACTTTGAACCATGTGGTGGGGGCTGTACTTAGCCAGATTTCTTCAGAGGGGGAAGAGCACCCAGTGGTTTATCTCAGTTATAGGATCCTACCCAGGGAGGAATGCTATGCAGCTGTAGAAAATGAATGTCTTTCCATAGTGTGTGTACTGCAGAAACTTCAGCCTTATCTTTATGGAAGGAAATTCACTGCTATGACAGATCACAACCCACTAACATGGTTAAATAGAGCCAGTCAGCAAAATGCTAATTTTTTAACAAGGAGACTAGGGTTGCAAGCATACGATATGTCAGTGCAGCACCACAGTGGGAGTTGCAATGCCGATGCAGATGGGCTCTCAAGACAGAGAATGGGGTAGGTATACTTAGATAGACCTGACCCTCTCAAGTGGCGTTTCTCAAGGGTCACTTAAAAAAATAGATTGAGTTCTCCGGGGGGGGGGGGGAGTGGAGAGATGTGAAGACTGGTAGAGATGGGAGAATGCTGCCAGCCTAGTCAAATAGATTTGGTACATAATTCTATCATTTGTAAATACTGTGAAATGTTGAACTTAAAACAATGTGGCAACATTACACTCTGCTGTAAAGAAAGTTAAGTCAAGCATTTCTTGTTGGTCCTTTGAAATTAAAATTACTTTATGTCTGTTCCTTTGAAGTTAGAATTTGGAGTCGATGAGTCTGGAGTAAGCATCCTGCCTATTGTTTTAAGGCTAAAGTTAATGACCAGAATTTACACGTGGAATGTCCTTTATTGCTCAAGTGTGAAAGAATGTAAATGCAGTTTCTGACAGCCTGGGAACACCAGGAAAATGTAAAAGATGATGTAATGTTTTATTAGAACTGCAGTTTCAATTTAAACAGTGAGAACCAGAGATTATTAAGCATTTTGCCTTGACTATCCAACTCACAACACTCTGCCTTGCTCTATAAGTAAGTTATTTTAGAAGTGTGTTTTCTTTTAGCAATAACTAGGAATTAGAAAGTTTAAGTGTTTTTCTGTGATGTCAGAACTGTACTACTGATTTATTTTAAGTATTTCTGTGTGATCTCTGAACTCTCTTGACTAGCACTGATTGTGTAGTAGAAAGTATTGTCTTGTGGTTTTAATTATTTATTATTAAATATTTTAAAACATTTTAACTGTGGCTGGTCTGTGTAGAGATAATTTAAGCTCTTTAGAGTACTTGTATGCCTTTGGTAAAATTGTACAAAACCACTTCTATAGCTTTAGCACTAGGTTATACTACCAATTAGATAATAATATTGCACAGTAATAATTGGACACTCTTTTAAGGGCCTTTGATTAGCTGATAAATAATAGCTGTGTGGTGGCAGTAATTACTATTATATAGTCTGGGTAAAAGGGGGCACAGCTGGATAACCTGTGCCAGCCTTACAAAGAAGTTTATATGTGGTTGTGTAAACTCTTATCTCAAAGTATGTGTGTGTCAGTTACTTGGACAGGGACATGAAGCACTGGTTGGACAGAGAGGGTGCTGGAGAATTTAGCTTGCCCAACTGGGCTGAGATCTGGGCCCTATAGCTGTGCCAGTGGGGAGTATTATTGGGGACCTGGGGAGCAAGGGAGCAACCAGCCCCAAAGTGACTGTGATCTCTGTGTGCTCTTAAGGGAAATTTCACTTTCCTGTATGTATTTGTTATCCTTTCCTCATATAGGAGACACTGTCTCTGGTGTTAGTGGTGAGGATCGAGGCTCTTTGATTGCTGGGCCAGGGCACGGGCATCACATTGGGGTTTAAAATAAACTGACTACTTAACAGCTTTCTCCAAAGACGTTATAGTACAGACACTTCATTATGCCATACAGGCTTTGGTAAATGAGACTCAGTTAAGTAAACTGATTGATGACATCAGTCAAGCAGTGTTTGCAAAATGGTTGGCATTATTTAGTTGCAAGCAAGTTACAATAAAGGCAGGAGATAAATATTACTTATCTAACTTCATGGAATATGAAGGAACATTTTTTTTCAGACAGTGCACATGTAGTTAATTCTCTGCAGCTACATATGCAAGGAGAGAGTTTGTTGATAATATGGGCAAACCACTCAAGCATGCTTCTGTTTTACAGACTATTTGGAGTTTAGTTTGCAGTCAGTCCCTTCTTGGTTGCTACAGAGTCCAGGAGAAAAAAAATCTCTGTTCCCAAAAAAAAAAAAAAAAAAACATTAAAACATTGAATAAAGTAGGGGGCTTTGCCCCCCACACCCCCTGATCCTCCACTGAAAATTGGCTTTGTTCAAAATCGGACTTTACCAGTTAACAAATGTAAAATAAAAATAACTAAAATAAAAAGTATAAGCTGTGTGCACGTGACTACAAGACTTGGATTACTTCTACACTGTTATGATGGCTTAGTGGTTAACTACTGTGACTGTAGTGTACAGGGTCCTGGGTATGAGCCTTGCAGAGGCTGTTTATTTAGGGTTGGGAGGGTGGCCTAATGGTTATGGTGTTTGCCTTACAAACACAAAGTGCAGGGATTGAATCTCACAAGGGATAATTGGGTAGGTTTAAAATGGCTCGCAAGGGTAGTTAGCCTAGTACTAATCTATGAACCTAAAACCTTTTGGACCTACAAAGCTGATATAAGCATTTTTTTGCATTTGCTCTGACTAAGTGCTATTTAACATTTCTGTGCAGCATTTTTTCATTTGGTTAAATTCATCACTTTTTTCAGTCTGCACTTTTTAAAGAAATACTATCTGTTTGTTACTGTATTGCTGTTAGGTTGTTTTAAAAGTATTAACAAGCCATCCAGTGGAAAGAATCTATCTCTCCTTTCCTACACACACTCACCGGGGTACCCCCAAGGCTCTCTGCTCTTTAACATATTTATCAACAACTTCCACCTCTCCATCCCTGAAGCCTCCATCATCCAATATGCAGACGACTCCACCATCATCTCCTCAGCCTCCTCCCTCTCTGAACTACTAATAAAAACCCACATTGGCTTTACTAATAATGAATCCTGGATGAAAGCCAATCACCTTGCCCTAAATGCCACCTAAACAAAACTAATGATCTTTACCCCTACTAGAAATTCCACATTAGACTGAAACCATTTCTGCATTACAAGCCAAAATAAAACTCCTTTAGAAATAGTACCTTCAACCTAACTGCTAGGCATCATTATTGATGAAAACCTAAAGTTTGATTCCCACATATACTCTGCTATCATTAAAACTCATCAGAAGATTGGTCTGCTATACAGGCACAATCGCTATCTCAGCCCCTCCACCCGACAAACTCTTGCAACAACCTTCCTTCTCCCATCTCTTATGTACAGCACTCCCCTCTTTACCAACCTCTAAACAGGCCTGCGCTCCAAACTGGAAACCTGCTACTACAGAATTTGCAAATTTGCTACCAACTCCAAAAGTTCATCTGGCCACTGCCACTCACTGCTCGTCTTCAAATGGCTAGAGCTCCCCAACTACCTTAGATATCTGCAACTAACCACTACTCACAAGCTCATCTTCAAACCATCAGACTGTCCATCCCTAACCAAAGCTCTTACACCCTACACTCCCTCCCACTCTCTAAGATCCAAGAACCAAAATCTGCTTCAAGTACACAAACCCTCTTATCCCCCAGGCCAACTACTACTATCTTGCACAATAGACAGACTTTGGAACTCTCTCCCCCCTCATCTATGCAACTTACCTAACCATAATAACTTCAAAACTCAGCACTTCTCACATCTATCCAACAAATGGGAATGCCCCTCTCATGCTCCTACCTAAACTACCTCCTTCATTTTTGTTCCTACCCTCCTCTTTATATTTTTTGTTTATATGAATACCCAATGAGCTTTTCTCTGTCAGCTCTGATTTAAATATGATTAATAAGATTTCCTATTCTACTAATGTTACCTAATACATTAGAATGAATATTGTTCTATTAATAGTAATGTAATGTAACCCTACATATATGTAAATGTAATTCAATGTAAAGGTAATGCAATGCAATGTAACTATTCTTATGGAGCTTTTACCCCCGGGCCTCCACTGAAAATGGACTGACTTGGCCCAGTGGACTATCCCAGTCAACAAATGCAAATAAATATTTTCTACCCTTCTCTGGTACTGCAAAAGCTGTTTTGAGTTTGGCAAAGTTTTCCTGAGTCTGCCAAAATATTTCTAGGTTTTGTAAAATTTTTCTGTGTTGTTGTACTTTTACATTGTGCACTTTTTCTATATTCTGTTGAACATTTCTCATGGTTATTGAACTTATTTCCAAAAATTCCTGATATTGCAGGAATTCTGGCTTTTGTTGTAAAGCATTTGTTGGGTTGACCACTGTGGTGTAACATTGCCACCTCACAGCAAGAGGCTCTCCAGTTTGATCCTTGACTGGGGTGCCTTCTGTGTGAAGTCTGCATGTCCTCCCTGTGGTCACGTGGGTTTCCTCCAGATGCTCCGATTTCCTCCCACATCCCAAAGACATGTTGTCGGTTGATTGGACACTCTAAATTGGCTCTAGGTGTGTGTGTGTGCCTTCTGTGGAAGGTTGTGTGCTGAGCTGGCAACTTGACACTGTAGAACTCCACTACCAATCATGAGGGGACAAGGTGATCCACTGTGGTGACCCCTAACTGGGAAAAGCCAAAAGAAGAAGAAGTTGTAAAGCATTTGTTACTGCACCTGAGCTCAAACCAGTATATTTTACATTAAGAGGAATATTTTGCAGTCTGGTGGGTGCAGAGCTAAATTCAACCCATTCAAGCTGTAAACTGCTGGTAGAAGGTTTATTGTATCTTTATCTGAGTGGCCTGGGGGAATTAACTGTGTAAAAGTCTTTCATCTTGTTTGTTCAAATGCCTCACATTTGCGCATCATGCAAACATATATAAACAAAGCACTCCAGTTTAAAATCCTCTATAAGAAATGCTCTTCATAGTCTCCCACTGTTCACAGCTTCTTGAAGAGCTGCCAGATTGTGCAGGGGGTAGTACTAATGCAGGTCATCTTACTGGAGCTGCTCAACATTTGTTGACTATTGCCAGAGGCCTGGAGAGATTCTGCTGAAATCCAAAGCATCCATTGCTAAAATTGAAAAAATAAGTACCATTTGAGTTTTCATTGCACTTTGCTGCCTACATTTTATCATTTTGCTGATTTTTACTGTATTTTACTGCACTTAAAAAAAACTGTTCTGTTGCATTAAGTAGCTAGTACACACCATAGAGTAGATTAAGATCTGTATTGTACACTTGGGCACTATTCCAGCCATCTTACATTAGGGGGGTCCTACTTGCACCCTTGTGGCAGAAGTGTATAGCCAAAGCTGAGTTAGCATCCCTAGCTAAGGATAATCATAAGACATTATTTAGCTATGTCCAAAATCTAAAAGTGAATGTCCACCTATGTGATGAACTTATAATGGACATTACCTCTCATACTAACCTGAGGAAATTGCCAACCTGGTAGCTGACAGATTTGGTGCAAACTTCACCCCTCACTCTCCACCAGCCATACCCCAAAGCCGACCTGACACCAGTCTTCTACCTAGTATCTCCAAATAGCAAGTCATATCTGCACTCTCCATGGCCAAAAACATGGCCTCTATTGGACCAGATAACAACCCACACTGCTTACTAAATAATGTAAAATAAGATCTAGTGGTACCACTTGGCACTCTCTTTACCCTCAGGGTGAGTGCCGGATTTCTTCCAGCAGAGTGGAGAACAGCAACAGTCATCCTGTTGCACAAAGGGGCTCCATGAACTGACCCTGGAAACTATAGACATATAAGCCTAACCAGCCTTATCTGCAAGGCTATGGAAAGAATCATCATGGACCTTATGAACAAGGACAGAGGTGACATTCAAACTCTTGACCTGACCCAGATTGGCTTCATTAGGGGTAGACCATCCCTACTGAACCTGTTGGACTTTCTTGAGAATGTCAATAAAGCCCTGGATGAAGGCAAAACAGTACATGCCCCCTATTTTGACACAATCCTCTACTCATGTATCACTGGGAAACTCTCCCAGCTGGGGATTAACCCATATGGGTAGCCAACTGCCTCACTGAGAGAACGCATACTGTCAAAGTTGGGCATTCTACCTCTACCAGTAGACCAGTTACCACTGGTGTACAACAAGGATCTCTGCTGGGCCTTCTACTGCTTGTAATCTTTTTCTTGGAAGTCCAGGTGAAGGTAGATGGCCTGTGGCTTACCACGTTCACTGATGATTGCAAACTGTATGTAATCAGTGAATCCCCAAACAATGTTAACATATTACAAAAGGAGCTAACACAGACAAATGATTGGTGCCAAAAGCATGGACAAAGACTAAATGAAAAAAGTGCATTATTATCCCCTTTGGCAAAGAGAAAGTCAATGCAAATTACAATATTAACAGCACATCCGTAAGCTCAAACTCAGTGGTACTAGATTTGGGAACACGGTCTTTTTAGCAATCTAAGCTTTGATCATCATGTGTCCACAATGGTAAGGAAAGCCTTCTAGGTTGTGCATTTCATAAGTAAGGGCATTGCAGCTAAGACTATGGATGTTACAACTCCTCTGTACTCAACCCTCATCAGACCACTAATAGAGTGTAATGCTCCCTTTTGCATGTACCTCACCAGATACCTGCAGCAGCTTGAGAGACCACAGAAGTTTCTCACCAAGAAAATTTAAGGCCTCCAAAACATGACGTATATTGAAAAACTGAAAGCCTTGTGATTGTACTCTGTATTCTACAGGATGCTGAGAGGTGATTTGTACCTGGCCTAATGGAAATGCTGCACATCTGCAAATCAAATGGGGCGAGAGTCACTCACTCCTGGGATCTCAACATAGCTTGTGACATTAACAGAAAATGCTGGAGAGACAGATACATCTCCCAGAGATTGCTGCTGCTATGGAAAAAAACTCCCAATTCACATGAAGCAGAGCTCCTTAATGACCCTATTCAAGTACAACCTAGACAATTGAATGGGAGACCATAAATTCACTCTGGGGGTGATACTTATTTCCCTCATGGACAGGGGCAGTCTGTGCTGATCATAGACTCGGTCTGCGAATAATGACCATCTTACCAAGGTCAATTAGAGAACATAACATGGCTAGGTTTGTAAAGGCCCTAGGGCCATTAGCCTTGTAAACTCCTATGACGCTATGAAAACCCATTTTCATATACTTTTTAATAACTTACTTGTTTTTATTATTTGTTATGATGCATATACAAGTCATGAATTGCAGCTGACTCTCCTGTACAGTTGAACAATGTTTTGCCTTAGTGAAGCACATTACTTACATATGAGGGTAATCACTTTTATCACTTCTCTACAGATTTGACACTTACATTGGTCAATGCTGTTGATACAAATGTTGTCTCTTCTATGGCTGAGACTGTTTGTTACTCACAGAATACAGCCATTATGTGGGTAAGTAAAGGCTAATAAGGCTGCTTGCATCACTGTTACCGTATAATGTGCTTAGTTTCTTAAGGTTTTACTTAGGAGTGAGTGTTGTATTCTATTCTCTGCCTCATTGCTAGGGCCATAGCTATTGTACAGGTCTTTGTCTGCTATAATTATCTCTAGCTGCTGGGTCTTCATCAGACTCCACATCAGGTCCCACTGGCCCTGTGTAGTGCTGGAAGCTGTGGCCCTTAGACTTGTGGTCCCTGTTGAAGTTGTTTCCTAACTATAATATTATGCAATATGGCATGGGCTGTTAGTATTTTGACAGAGGTGGCTATGTCATGCTGCAAGATGCCTCCAAATCTTTCTAGACATTGGAAATGTGACTGGAATGAGCCAAAACATGCTGTATAATATTTGTACTCTGAGCATGTCCATCACTGTAATTGTTTCTGTGGGGCTGTGTGGGTTTCTCATTGGTGTCATGAGTCAAGGTTCTAGTGCATAACCTGCATCCACACTAGATGCCAGTGTGGGAAGTCACTCCCTAGTAAACCTTAGATACAGGTCACCGGTGTGCCATATATGGAAGTGAAGGTAACTGGCATTATTACTTGCACAGACATTAAAGATGATCCCTTGTGCATTAAAGACTACTTGACAGATGATAGAATGATATCTTTTTCTGTTTATGTATCTCCTTCCATGTTCACCAAGTGAGACTTTTATTTCAATGTGAGTGCTGTCAGTGTCCCCCTGAACCTCAGGGAAATGTGCAATGTCATAGAACTGATGGTTGGAGATAGCTCTCTCCTCTGGTGTACATGGAAACCAGATATGCTCCCTTACATGTTGTAGCATTGCAGTGTGAAATTGGTGTTCTTGAGGTTGAAGCCTGAGACACTCCTAATATATTCCCTATGGATCTCTGAAAAGTGCTCGTATCTAGTGTACTAATGCCACTCTTACCACGGTTACCATTGGGATCTCTTCTCCACAATCCCCCTGTTGTTTCACATGAGGGCAGCAGATGTTGACTATTTCCTCTAAGGTATCCCTGTCCACCCTCTAGCCCTCTGTTATTTCTATCTCATGAAGTCTATGACAGGTCAAATGTGGTCTAAAAACTATCCTCCTTCTAGGCTGAGGTCTGGCAGCAGCACACCTTGTGTTAAATCCTGTTGTAAATTCAGATTCATAATAGCAGCAGAAACCCAAGGTGTTTTTTTTCTAAGTGGCTTCATGGCTGTATTCCAAAGAGTATTGGAAATGAGGACTAAAGGGAGTGGAGCATGTAGCCATGGGTTTATACATTCCTGAATTGCTCAGCCATGTTGAATTGCTTCATTAGTCACCTACATATTCCTTCATTAGCATATTCTGCTGGTTACCCGTGTTTTGCTGCTGAGCATGATATGTAGAGCTGTTTAATGAATCGCAAACAGCTCTGTCATTGCTGTATTCCACACAAAAGTGCTTATTGTAAAGCATAGGATTTCATTTATCTGGGCTAAAGTATTTTACAAACCCTGAATAAAACAACAGGAGGTATCAAATGTTCCAGATAAATTGATACATTGTGTACTAATACCCTCAATGAAAATGTGAAATGTCAGCACTCTGTATGATAGCTTCATATCTATTTGCTTTTTTCTGATTTCTCCTTTTCAGCATAGGATCCTCTTTCCTACAGGATAAAAGTCAGTTATTTGTTTTATGTAATATGTTAAAAATAATTTCTGTAACATTTAATTGTTTTGAGATGCTAGGCAACCAAGCATAATCAAGAATTTCACATAAAACGTTTCTGATCATCCCACTTGCTGGGCTACAGGCTATTTACTCAAGTATGTATAGTTTTAAATAAATATTCTTATAATTGTATTATAATCCACAATTAGTCACATGACAAGGTGCCACGTGACTGTGCACAAGAAGTTCCCTTATAAATACAGCAGGTGGTTATGGTAAAATTAAAAGTGCTATACTTCCTAGCATAGGTAACAGTGCTGAATATGTAGGAGTCATACTGATGGAGTACTTCTTTGTAACATCACTAGAATCTGAAATAAGAAACTAAGCAGAGTGTAGCTTGCAAGACTCTACTGATATGTGCTTTGCTAATTCTGTTTTGCTTTCTTTTACAGATTGTTGACTTCTTCCAATTTTTGGAACATCAAAGGGAAAGGTTTTCCTAGAGCCTGCAAATCCTCTCAAGTAAAACGTGCGGAGTGTTCACATCAGTCTTGATACAATGTCTAGCAAACAATCCCTGACGATGAAGGTCCTTTTGACAGGCCTTTTGGCTTTGCTACTTTGTGTATCTAGTAAGTTGTTTGAAAGAATTTATCATTTTTGAGTGTTAAAGCTTAATCTGTTTAGTACTAATTTTTTTAAAGTGTACTTTGAGTGTGATCCTTAACGTGCACTAAAATCCGTAATCATGGTCACAGTGAACTGCTTCTGATCAGCATCTACTTTCATCTTTACTAAAGCAATGCTATAGTTTCGTTATGTTCCTCCTTCAGTTATAGCATAAAAATTCTACTGCAGTATTATGGATCTTATTAAAACTAAGTTTTACTTTTCACTGAATATTTTTACTCAGACAATAATACATTTCAGCCTATATATCTACAGTCTCTACACATGATTTTTAAGAACATTGTGTTATTTAGCTTTTCGCACATTATTGTTATGCATGCCATACATTTCAGTCTTAAGTTCATTCAGACTTTATACTCATATTGTAAAAACACTACTTAGGAGACCTTACAGCATTCTATGTGACTGGAGATCCTGCCGTAAAAAGGGGGACACCAAAACGATGTCCCCAGCACAGTCTGCTGGTAATACTAATACAGTTGTATCATTTGTATAATGTGTACAGTCTTACTAAGAAAGAAGTAAAATATTTTACAACCATGTAATCATATCACAAAACAGAATAGATAGATAGATAGATAGATAGATAGATAGATAGATAGATAGATAGATAGATAGACAGTCAGACAAACTGAAAGAGAATAGATATACAGATACATAAAACTATAACACACAGAAAGATACATAGGTACATAGACACATAGAGGATAGATGTACAAATATATAAAACTATAGCACACACACACACTCATTGCACAGACATACACTGAGATATATCTATATCTATCTATCTATATATATATAAAACTGAGGGTAATGCTACTCAATGCTAGAAGTCTAAATCTCAAAATGCACTCACTTGAGGCACTCCTTAAAACGGAGAACATTGATATCTGTGCAGTGACTGAGACCTGGTTCAAGTTTGCAGAGAGCACCCCTGCATTACCAGGCTATAACTCATACCACACTTTTCGGCCATGTAACCTGGACAGAAACACCAAAGGTGGAGGTGTGTCCATATTCATTAAGGATATCCACACCTCCAGGCTAGTTGCTTAGCATAATGCATCCGAGGTTATCCAAGTGCAACTTACTCTGGGCAAAACTGCAATCCAAATTGTATCTTGCTACAGATCTCCCACCATTCCCAGGATTCCCACTCCTCTTTTCTTGATGTACTGGAAAATATTAGGGTTCAACCAAACACCCTAATAATGGGCGACATCAACTACCTCACCATTTACTGGGAAAACTACTCGTGTACCAACTCCTTAGCTCAAAGCTTTCTGGAATTCATAAACTCCAATGCCCTGGATCAACTTATCCACACCCCCACCAGGGGCAACAATATCCTAGACCTAGTCATTACCAACATGAGTGACCGGTGTTCCACACCTGAAGTCAACTCCTCGTTGGTCCGATCTGACCATAAGCTAATCACCCTTGATATTCACATCCCGCTCCCACCCCCTATTAAGGAAACCACAGTAAAAAATTTCACCAAAGTAAACTTCATGCTTCTTAAGACAGAAGTGGTGAACTTCATGACACCCATGCAGATGGGCAATACAGTTGCAACTGCTGAATCCTGCACAAATGCACTCTATAAGCACTTACATGAGTGCATGGATTGTGCTATACCAAACAGAACCAAGACCCTATCTTCCAAAAAAAGGAAGCCAATCTGGTGGTCCCCTGCCATAAACAAACTGTACAACAGAAGGAAGAAACTGTTGCAAAA
>NC_056732.1:1756400221-1756412721 GCF_019279795.1 Protopterus annectens | reverse complement strand
ACAATTTCTTCTTTCATGAAGTAAAAGAGAGATTGCTAATTATCATTCATATTTGGTATAATGCTCTGACATCACTTTCTGATGTAATGTTGTTTCCCAGTGTGGAAGTGAGATTTTTTTGTGCTATATTTCTTGTTTTACAACATTCTATACATACTGCATCATAAAAGTGAAGCAAGTTTTATGTTGTTTGAAGCCAAAGCAAGAGAGGTGAAGAGAACATGAAGCAGGAAAGAGTAAAAGAGGAACTGATAAGAAAAAAAAAGCCCAGATCAGGTGTATATACAATGTGTCATTGGTTTATATAACAAATGAGAACAGTCAGCATATGCCTCAGCAGTTACCATTCATTACACTCAGAGCAGAGTGGGCATTGTACTCAGTGATGGGTCTAATAAGGCTGAATAGACAGATACTGTAAAGTCGCTGGGCCTGGATGCCATATCCTTGCATATGAGTTGGGTGAGATGGAATGATTTTCTTACTATCTTGGTTATGTGTTGGTTGAATGCCAGATTACTATCTAAATATGTTCTCAATCCCTAACTAATGGGTCAACTTTTAGGGGTGTTTTATCACTGAAGTAATTAACTCTAGATATTACCTTTTGAAAACTAACTACTCATTCTCATTCAACCAGCTGCACTTATTAAGTAAGTAGTTTTGCAGGGGGCAGTCCCCCAAACCCTTCCAACCTCTCATTAATATGCACTAACTCCATGATCATATAATAAAAGGAAAAAGAGAAACTTCCAAGTGCAGGGAATAGCTGTTTCATACAAAGAGTGGTATAGTAGTCATGCAGTCTCTAGGATATGAATAACTAATTCAGCTCTTTGGCATACTAGATAAAACCCAGAATATGATCCAGCCATCCATGGATGGATTAGTGGCTTGAGAAGTGGGGGAACTGACAGGGAAGAGTGAGGCTTGATGAGGCATGTGCTGCTCCACCCTGTCAGTGCAGAGAATTAAAGTGTACATTCCTAGAATATGGTTCATAGGTTCATAGGTTCATAGGTTGGTACTAGGCTATCAGCCCTAGGGCCTATTAAAGCCTAGCCATAACAATTCCCTGGCTATTTCTTCCCACATTATTTACTTTTCTGGATCCCTGTCTAGCAGGACGACTGACGTGATCCCTGGGGTGAATTTCCTTTCTCCCATCCAAACGTCAAGGTTCCTCTTGAAGAGGTCCAACGAGGCACTCTGCTTGACATGTATGGGCAATCTATTCCAGAGTCTGGGGAGTCTCTGGGTCAGGAACCTATCCCTCCAGCATGTTTTGTTTATTGTGATGACAAGGTTTAGATCCCTGGAGTGTGTAGCTCTGAGGGATTGGGATTTCTTTAAGTGTAGCATGTCCAACAGCTCTGGGTTTGACATGGCCTTGTATGTTAAGCAGAGATCGCCTCTGAGTAGACGATATGCAACAGAGTATAGCTGGAGTTTTTAAGGCGGTCAGCGTAGGGCATCTGCTTTAGGCCTGTGATTCTTTTAGTGAGGTATTTCTGAGGCCTTTCCAGTTGTTGCAGATGTCTTGAGAGGTACATACCAAATGGGGCATTGTATTCTATAATGGGTCTAATGAGGGATGAGTACAGTGGGACAATGACCTCCTTTTTTCTGGATGAAAAGCCCTTCGTGATGAGGTGTGCCACATAGAAGGATTTCCTGACTGTTGTGGTGATGTGGTTATCGAAGGTGAGACCACTGTCCACCTGTGTTCCTAAGTCTCTTATCACACTTTCTGTGTTTAGTGTGCTGCCACCTATATGGTAATTCATGGATACATGTTTTTTCCCAAAGGGATAACAATACATTTCTTGGCATTGAGCTTGAGCCCATGGCTCTGGCACCAAGCATCTGTTTCTGTAAGGCCCTTTTGTAGAGTATCCACATCATTTGGGGATTCAATAATGGCTCCCAGTTTGCAGTCATCTGCAAACTTTGTTAGCCAGAGTCCCTTAGTGTTGACCTGTACTTCAGAGAAGTAGATGCCAAACAAGAGCGGCCCAAGGACTGAACCCTGAGGTACTCCACTTGTCACTTGTCTGGAGCTGGATTTGGAGTCGGCTACTTTTACAGTGTGGGTTCTATCAGTAAGCCATTTAGCAACCCATTGGGTGACATAGGGATTAATACCCAACTTAGTAAGTTTATCTATGATTCCAGAGTGGGGGATGGTGTCAAAGGCCTTGGCAAGGTCTAGATATGCTGTGTGGACCACCTTACCCTTGTCCATGGCTCTGGAGACTGATTCAAAGAAGTCAATCAGGTTCAGGAGACAAGATCGGCCCTTCACAAACCCAAACTGGGTGGGGTCCAGTGTTTGAAGGTTGCCAATGTCTTTGTTTATAAGTTCCATGATAATACGCTCCATGGCCTTGCAGATAAGGCTTGTCAGACTGATGGGACGGTAGTTTCCGGGATCCAAGGTGGATCCCCCCTTGTGGATTGGGATAACTGTAGCTCTGCGCCACTCAGTGGGCACGAAACCTGAGGTGAGGCTATGATTAAACATGACACTTAGGTGAGGTGCCAGTTCATATTGTAGTTCAACTAAGAGGTCATTTGAAGATCTCTCCCTTTAAGAAAAGAAAAAACAGGGTGACTAATGGGGCATCTCACACAAAAGTGGGAATACTTGCCCCCACATACACCCTTTCCAGGTCAGCCCCCTGGGATGTTGCGGGCATGCACAACAGAAAGTATAGAGTTATAGCAAAATCTCTTTATTCATGTATACAATAATGACAGCACACATCCCTCCTCTTAACAGGAAGGAATAGCCCTAAGGAATCTCACCACTTGTAGAACAAGCATTCTGATTGGATGGGCTGGGGAGTCTTAGTGATCCCTGAAAAATTTGGAGCAAAAGGAAAATAACCTGCAAATAAATGTAAATTTGATATATTGTGTTAAAAGACAATTAACTGGACATTTATCACTTGCAGGGAATCTAATGAATAGTCTTCTAAACATCAGCTAGTTATAGAAGATCCATAGGGATTAACCAATTCTTTCTTGGGGTTTTTTCTTCCTTTGTAAAAATAAAACTCATTCTCCAACTCCCTCATTCCCTTACCCCATCCATCCATCCGTCCGTCCATCCATCCACCAGACATCTGTCTTCCTACCCAACACCCATGTAGCTGTCCATTGTTCCATTTTCCTGTATGTCCTACCTTCCTTCCTTCCATCCGTCACATTCATCCATCCATTTTCCTTCTTATTACCTGTTTCTCCTTTTAATAGTCTGCATTATTTCTACCTGATGTAAACAGATGCAAAGAATTAATTTAGAATTTCCCATTCCTTTTACTCTTCTTTACTTGTAGTGCATTTCAGTCCCTGTTCTTCTGCTTCACCCACATATCTGAATAAACCTTTTCTTCTTTTAATCCTTTGATCAGATTCCTTTCTAACTTAGACTTTTAGCTTGCGTATTCTTACATTTTTAGGA
Organism: Protopterus annectens; assembly: GCF_019279795.1. NCBI lineage: Eukaryota > Metazoa > Chordata > Ceratodontiformes > Protopteridae > Protopterus > Protopterus annectens. The sequence goes on along the minus strand of NC_056732.1, from coordinate 1,756,409,255 downwards.
ATGTTGTAAAATAGGAACATACTAGGCAAGCAATCATGTGGACTAAGATGCCTGGCCATATACACTTTTAAGCGTACACACCTAAAAGGTGTTGCAACCCTTTCCAAGCACATAATAGAACTCACCTCCAAACCTGAGCAGGGCTGTAGATGGTAACCCCGGTTTACATTTCTGTCTACCCATCCAGCCATCAAGACTAGTGAAAAGCTAGCTAAAGCAGTAACTTGTCTGACCTCTGACCTGTAGTGGTAATTACGTGTATGTCATACCTCTTTCTCCTTCCTCCGGTGATCTTTTCCATTTCCTTTAAAATCATGCCTTTCCCATTGAGTTAAATCCTTCCATCAGACTGCCATTGAGATAAACTAATTTACTAGTTTATTTATAAGTACTTTTTCCAAGTGAATCTAAATTCCTTTACAGATTTGTTGGTTACTGATTTCTCAGATCTTGTTTATCACTTCATCAGTTTCTACTACCCTGAACCAGTCTTTATAAACACAACTAATTTATCACAACCCATGCCCTCCTCATAGTCTCATGTAAACGTTTCCCTGCCAAATCTGACCCCCCCTACTTCATCATGAACCTCACTATAACATAGCCATAGCACCTCCACAGGGCTCTCTCACTATAAGCCCACTCCTCTCTGACTTCCACAGTACTGTGTCTGGAAAGCAGCCCTGTTCTTAATGCTATTTCTTGTTGTGCAAATCCATTCTGGTCTCTTAACCCAAATATCTTAATTTCCACACACACACACACACACACACACACACACACACACACACACACACACACACACACACACACACACACACACACACACACACACACACACACACACACACACACACACACACACACACACACACACACACACACACACGCACACACACACTAGAAGATGGGATACTCAACTATATCTCTTGCAAGTTAAATCACCTAATTTTATTTTTTTCAAATATAACTTTTTTACGAGATGCACCTTTACAACAATACACATTCACATAAATAACATACTATGTATGCAGATAAAGTTACTTTACCATATAACACATGTATTTGGATGCGAGTTGGTTTTATGAAGCCAAGCCCATTGACACGCAGTAAACTGCTACTCTGTGTGAAATTGAGAAGACTGTTTTTCATACCATTCTACCTCTATAAACTCTGGACAAAGCTAAAATAGTGGGGAGACCAAGCCATTATACATTTAGAAAGTTCCTAGAGTAATGTTTTTTGTATTAGCATGCATTTTCTGATGAGTACAAAGTCTCAAAGTCATATGTATGTCATTATTTAGTGACTTTGATCATCTACGGTTTGCCAGAACACTATACATTTTATGAGCAACAGACCAAAAATATCATGCAAAAATCTGGACAGTTGAGATGTGTGCTCTTTTTCCAACTGAGCTAAATACCTCTTTTAAACTGTATATAGATAATATGTCACCTGTAGCCCTCTTTATTAAATTTTCTAATTCTAGGTAACTATGAGTCAGAAAAAGGGATAGAACTTGAAGTCAAAGCCTTGCAACAGCAATCTTTGTGGGACCAGCATTGTAAAAATCAAACATATCTTTTTTAATGAGTTAAATAGCTACTTTCCCTTCCAAATTTTACTGTATGCTTATGTATCACATTGTCACATTTCATTTAACACTACTAAATTCCACTAATACAAAGTTATTCATAAAGCCAAATTCTCATTTTACTTTTTGACACATTGTGCCCTTTATATTAAGTCATTAGTTTCTACTTAACCCCATCCCCATTTGCACAAAACTAGAAAAAGACTCTGGTCACCCAACCACACTTACTACAAAGTTACACACCCTTTCCATCATATTCTACTTGGGTTCCTAATAGTGATATTCACTTCAACATATAACCTGTATTAAAAACACACTAACTACAAAGTTACACACCCTTTCCATCATATTCTACTTGGGTTCCTAATAGTGATATTCACTTCAACATATAACCTGTATTAAAAACACACTAACAAAAGAAAGAAAGAAACTAAGTAAAAATAGCACAATAAGTGAGAGCTGCTACCTGCCGCAAAAGGAGAAGGCACTACATCATTTCATTAATCACTCTTTTCCTACTAATGCATTTATTTAATTATGGGCATACGTTACCCATCTTTCAGTGAAGGCCTGGGAGAAAAGCTGCAAGTGTAAGACACGTACAAAAGATACAAAAGCAGGTAAGAAAAAATACAATGGCTTTAAGCAATATATATTAATGAATGCAAATGTAGCACGTAGTAAAACTTAAATATATATTAATGAATGCAAATAGAACACGTAGTAAAACATAAATATATATTAATGAATGCAAATAGAACACGTAGTAAAACATAAATATATATTAATGAATGCAAATAGAACACGTAGTAAAACATAAATAGAATTTTAGAAAAGACAGCTGTACGTAGCAATAGTCAAAAGTTTTGTAAGTCATGAATAAACTCGTACATGAGTAGAACAATGGCTCAAAGGAAAAAAAATTGGAAGGAAAAAAGGGAAAACAATTTGTTTAGAATGGAAGATGGTGGAGTTTCAGATGTTAGAGCTGTAGGAGGAATTGTGTCAGTAGAGTTTGATTTATTTATTTATTTATTAGGAGTAGTTATTTTACCTACTAAGTGCAGAGGCCTCTAGGGTGAGTAATGTTGAAGGATCTGTGACAAGGACATTTTTGAGGTTTATAAATAAGGTTATGTGTGGTAAGTTGTATGAGATATCTGCACTTCATGTGTTTGGCAGATCCAACAATAACAACCTGCACCACAATGTACGCATATGCCCACAAGCCATGTACACTAGTGGCATACAGCAGTATGTGTCATATAATGGTAAAATTGTCACCTACGTACTAGCACTGCTACAGATATGTTGTCCATCTGCATTTACAGGTTCCACTTGTAGAGAGTCCACTGCAGCAGGTCAAGCCTTGCTGATGTCAGCAGAGCACCATTAGTTAACATTTATGGCACCAAGCAGATGGCAGTCCGATGACATAGCAGAACTGTCAGCAATGTTAAAATTAGAGGGCACCCTCCCACAAACTACTGCTGATATGAGGCTGGAGGGCCAACATAAACCTGCAGCATATCCCTGTTTATTGATGGAACATCTGTCACAGTGAGCCCAGGTCAAGGTGCACATAATTCACTGACATGAATGGTGGCAGAGAGCAGGTGTTGCTTCAGGGGTGTGCACATTCCACCATGTAGTTATCAGCACCAGGACATTCACAGGCCCAGGTGTTAACTTTGGTATTAGTCAGTGGATATGTAGGTCAGTGCCCCATGCACAGGCAGGTCTCACTCATTACATTTCAGAAACATTGAATGTGCTACATGGCATGTGTGAGGAGCTGTATGACAACCTGAAATGCATGCAGAATGACAAGGTAATATAAGGACCAGGAGAAGGCATGCCCATTGTGGTCTGTGACGGCCCACATTACAAACATGGATGCATCCTGAAGGCTACTGTCCAGTACCTACTGTAGCCATGATAGAGACCAGATGGTTGGTACATGGACATTGTCCAGATTTGCAACAGCATTGTGCACTATTCCAAAGACTGCATTGTTGCCCAAAGTGTCCATAGCTGTCTTAGCCTCTAGATATGGAAATTCACACAGCCATGGCTATATATTTATTCCACCTGACCAGCTGCACTGAATTCAAGAGTTATATGCCATCCCTATGTACAGTCAGTCCATTGAGTGCTATGAGACAGCACTGTCACCCGAATGATTGAGGATTCCATCTATTAACTACTACTACAACAGGATTCCTGTGCCTGAACCCAAAGTAGTATACATTCTAGGTGGAATGCCTCCCATCTTGGTAGTACAATGATATCCAGAAAACTCAGTGTTCTTCACTTGGAAGCTCTAGTCTACCCCTAGAGGACATGGTGGCCAACTCCACGTGTGTGCTAGCTGCATAATCAGATACCACATTAACAACCCATAACTCTTCCACTTATGTTAGCATTGCTTTTTCCTGTTACTGTGCTTCACCCCACCTCTGAAAATGAGGACGATTTTGCCAATTCCCTTACTCAGATTTGTGTGGGTAAGGTTATATCTAACACACAGAATGGTCACTGTACTGCAGAGTCTTGGTGTATTACTTTATACAACATTCTTATATTCCATTGTGTTTTTCATGGCACATAAATGAAGGCCAGGTTACAGTTTTTTTGCCAACACTGCAACATTCTGCACCCATCTCAGCCTCACATTTGGTTTGTCTACAGCTAGTTCCTTCAAGAACTCCTCACCTGGCTCATTAGCTGCTGCTGCCTCTGCTCTGTATTGCAATCTGGTGTCCCTGTGCCAACATTGCTTATGTGTACATTGCACCATGTTGTGTAGCATGCTTTAGCCCTCAACTATCTTGATGCAGATCCCTGGAGCACCCTTTACTACACAACCAGATGTGCCCAAGAAACTAAACTAAAATGGACAATTAGAAGTTTGAACTCATGTCTGGCAATGTTAATGGGTCCACATCACTATGGTGTTATACTCCATCTCTACCATGGTTTGAGGGCTGGGAACAGAGGTTATGCATGATGGTTCCAAAACATATCCTTCATCTCCTGCAGCACAGAACAGTAGACATTATTATGAGTGACCTGTTGATGGAGTGTAAGCCATGTGAGGTAGGCATGGCCTTTGTAACAAACTGAATGCAATAAGTGACCTCTAGAAATTCAGGGAAATGGGGTATGTTGTAGAATGTTGATGTCCGCTAGTTAAGGCATCAGAATGTAAGCATGGCTTAACATTGTTAATGTGAGGGTGCGATTTGCATTTCTTGTTAAATGCATTTGAGAAAGGAATAGTGAGACTACATATGACACATTTCTTTAGGATAGGTATTGACTTGTTTCTGTTTTGTGTTGCTATTTCAGTGATGCTGTCTCTAACATTATCTTGAAAGAAGAGCTTAATTTAGAAATATGACCAAATTCAGTGACTTACTTGTCTCAGACCTGTTGGGTTTTGGGGCAGAGAAATGAAAGACTCACATTTGGGAGCTTTGAGTGAAGTTTGTCCAAGCACGCTCATGTTTCTCATGCAAGTGTGTCAGTAATTGGGTTGGCCAGAATTATGTTGGAGTCCTCATTAAACAGCGATGAATCTGAGGCAGCAATGTTAACCTCTGCTTTGCTGACCAGCCCGATGTTCCCATGTATGTCAATGTATGTATGTCTAGATATAGATTTAATCTATATCTCTGTCTATTTAAATTTAATACAATTTATACACACATACACACACACACACACACACACACACACACACACACACACACACGTGTGTGTGTGTGTGTGTGTGTGTGTGTGTGTGTGTAAATCAGTTTTGTTCAATCAATTGCCATTTGATATGTTTAATGATATGGACATGTATGTGCATGTCTGTCTATATATGTCCATATTATTGAAAAACAAACAAATCATATAGCAAGTGATTGAAGAAAACTGATTGATCACCAGCCAATCGAAAAAATGCATAACACATTAAAACATCTTTGCTAACAAAATCTAAAAAATGTTATGCTAACACAACCCCTGCAAATTATATATACTAATGCTGAGACTACACTGGAGTGCAAAAGGGGACATTCCACAATGTGTGTGTGTGTGTGTGTGTGTGTGTGTGTGTGTGTGTGTGTGTGTGTGTGTGTGTGTGTGTGTGTGTATGTGTGTGCGCGTGCAGTTCAACTATAGGGGTACTGGTCATCCCCTATAAAATTATTGCACAGCAACTATTCTTTACTGCTCTCTTCTTTATCTGTAGATAACACAAACAGGAAAAACAAGTGTACGTAAAAACAGTTCATATTAAAGTATCCATTCAATGCATTTGAAGTTTTTACAGTAAGCAAAATTATAATTAAGAGGGTGCAGAGGATAGTATTCCTGACTCCCAGGGCCTGAGAGATAGTTTTGGCTGTTGGCTAGGGTTCCTCATTGTGGACTTTGCATATTCGCATTGTATTCTTGTGGGTTTCTTCAGCAAGTTATGGTTTCCTCACACATTCTAAAACAAGCTGTTTGGCAATACTGTATTGTCCTTAGTTCTGAATCTGAGCTGGTTGTTTGGATGTATCATAAAATGGATTGATATTCCTTGTGATTCTTGCTTTCTGCTGCTTGATTGCTGATAAGCTCTTGCCCCGAGAACCTGGAACTAAATGGCAGCAGGTTTCGAAAATGGATGGATGGATGACTATATAGGTGAATGTCAACCATCACTAACTCTCCACCACCCAGACTGGAAGTTGAAACTTCGCAAAAAAAAAGGTTGTGATTTTTAGCAATCTTTTTAAACAAAGGTTATTTATTGTACCTAGACAGAGTGTGGGGAGTGCCTTCTGTGTGGAGTCTGCATGTCCTCCCCGCGGTTGGGTGGTGTTCGAAAGACATGCTTAAATGGGCGTGCCTTCGCTAAAGGTTGGACATAGAGCTGGCACCTCAGCGTTCATGAAAATTTACTGCCAATCATTAGCGGACCAGAGTTCCGCTGTGGTGACCCCTAACTGGGAAAAGCCAAAAGACAAACAACAACACCCATTGTTGTAGGGGGATGAAGCCTAACATACAGCCAAGAAAACCTGGGTCCAATCAGTGGTCTGGGCAGCTACGGTACTGGACAAATGTGGATGAGTCTGAATGTCCATTTCCAGTGCTCCCATCATCAGGACAAGGGAGGCTGATCAGGCTGCAAGCCCATTACATTAACAACACCTTGTGCTGGCCAAATAAATTTCACACTTGTAATGGTCACTTGTAAATCAGTGACTTTCATGCTGAGTTGTAATGCAGAAAGTGTGTGTGTGTGTGGGGGGGGGATCATGCTAACCACCCTCCTTGACCAGGAGGCTATGGTGAGTCTAAAGGCAGTTTAGGACTAGGCCGTTTAGAGAAACCAACAAGCTGACCCTCTCCATACCACAGAATTTATGCTGCTGGGGGAATTGATGGGTCAAGAGGGCTTCCAAAGGAGGAAAGGAAGGGGAGTAAGGCTCTTGCCTTGCAGAGTGATACACTTCTCCTATTGCATAATACAGGTGGTAGTTGGCTACAGTTAGTAGAACCTTGAGCCAGGATCCATCAGAAGGAGGGTGGAGAAAGTAAAGTTATTTACCAGGGCTATAGAAGGATATCCAAGGATTTGTTTGAACATATTCTTCTTTATAACAAAACTACTGAGGTTTCAGTATTTGCATGTCAGGCTCAAGAAGAGAAGGCTGTTTTAGATTTGTACCTCTTGATACAGATAAAGATGGCTGCATGGTCAGATGCAGAAGGAAAAGCTTGCCTTACGAGAATCTCCCCAGAGATAGCAGATTGGATATAGATTTAGTATTTGTTGTTAGAAGTCTGGTACAGTCGCTGTGACTGGTTAGTTGACATTCTTGAATCCAGATGTTGCCTCTTTTACTTGAAATGGATCATTTCAATGCTTGACTTAAATTTCCTAATTGATATTTTGTAAGAGATGAACACACGGACACTTTACATATTGCACCATTATTGACTCTTGTTTTATTTCTCTGAGGATTAATACTTATTTCTTTGTGTATTTACAGGTTCCAGCAATAATGTGCAAGCTGTTGAAGCCTCTTCACGTTTCAGTGAGTGTTGTTGATTTTTTCCATGTTTTGTCATCCAAATGTTCATTGATTCATTCTTGTTTTATCTCCTTATACATTTCACAGTTGCTGGGAGCTGCAGGCTGTGCTTGGCATATAAAGTAGTAAATTAGTTCTTGATACTAACACTGACTTGCACATGTGCACACACCCAAACACTCACACAAACAGATGCGTGCTCACACACACACACACACACACACACACACACACACACACACACACACACACACACACACACACACACACACACACACACACACACACACACACACACACACACACACACACACACACACACACACACACACACACACACACACACACTCCTCAGGACTGGCAGACTTAAAAAACAGTGTTTTCTCCAGCACCTTTGATGTTGGGGCCATGTCCTGCCTATAACCCCACAAGCTAATATACACACACACATACATATGTGTATATATATATATATATATATATATATATATATATATATATATATATATATTAAACCAAGAAAACTGACAAAAATCCAACCACATAAAAAATACTGCTGGTAGTGAGGAAACGGACAGCCCAATCTGATTGAACTGAATTGAACGAAAACGTTAAAAAAGCAGATTGGGCTGCCTGTTTCCTCACTACCAGCAGTATTATATATATATATATATATATATATATATATATATATATATATATATATATATATATGTATACACACACACACACACACACACACACACACACACACACACACACACACACACACACACACACACAAATACTAACTGTGAGACTGGCTGCACAATCACCAATAATAAAAGTGCATATTTTCCAACTCCAGGAATTGTCCATTCTCACAGGATGACACAGTGGTGCACAAGTTGCATTGTCACCTCACAATAAGTGGCTCTACAGTTTGATTCTTGGATGGGATGCCTTCTGTGTGGAGTCTGCATGTCTTCCCTGCATTTGTGTGGGTTTCCTCTGGGTGTTCTGGTTTCCTCCCACATTAAAAAGACATGCATCTGGAGCATTTCTCCCCAGACCTCCATTGAAAATTGGCTTCATTCCAAGTTGGACTTTCCTGGTAAACAAATGTTACAGAAATAAATAAAAGTAAATTAACTGTTCACTATCACCATCTGGTCCATTTTTACCTATACTCCACCAAGAGTAGGTAAACCATATTGATATATCTATTTCGACTTATTTATCTGGTTTATATATTTATATCTACATATACATGCACACACACACACACACACACACACACACACACACACACACACACACACGTGTTTGCGCGTGTGTGTGTGTGTGTGTGTGTGTGTGTGTACATATATATATATATATA